>NC_086375.1:88706897-89056439 GCF_036588685.1 Mytilus trossulus | reverse complement strand
GAGAATTTGATTAAACCTACTTCTATTCCTTCTTCTAGTATGTCTTCGTTGTGGTCTTCTGGATTGTACGTCTTGATCTTCCTAAAATATTTCAATAGTATATGTGATATCCGATGAAGAATTGTTTGGCTGAAATGGAGGGCGAGAAAATATTAAACCGATTCGACATAACATGTTGTCTAGTTTGTTATCAACTACATGTAGCCTTACCAGTGTCTATCTAAGGACATACGTGTATCCAGCGAGGTGACATAAAAAATAAGATGTAGTATGATTGTCAATGAGACAACTCTCCACTATAGACCAAATGATATAGAAGTTAACAAGTATATAGGTCACCGTACGGAGTACAACGATGAGCGAAAACCATACTGTATAGCTATAGCCAACTATAAAAGGCATCGAAATGACAAATGCAAAACAATTAAAACGAGAAAAACTAACAGCCTGATTTTCACCGGTCTGATTTTCGAACAAAACAATGAACGAAAAACAAAAATGAAAATCAGCAACAAACGATAGCCACTGAATTATCGATTCTTTACTTGGGACAGGCACATACACGATGTGGCGGGATCAAACATGTATGCGGAAGTTGACTCGAAACATATATATCTATATTTCGATCAAGGGGTACGTAAAAACAAGTTTTAAATCATGTGGGACTATCACGATCTGTTAAACAATTAAACATGACTAAATAGCAATAAAAAGTTTTTTTTTTAGAACAAATGACTTATTATCGTACAATCATTCCTGGAATGATCGACCGGTTATGTTCAATCAAATGCCATATAGCTAATTTACAATACAAATTGTTGTATTTCTCGACAAAAGAAATGTTGGTGTCAAATTTGCCATAAATTGCAGCGTAATATAAAGCATAAAGCCAGCAGTCGTGCACTTGATTGAGAAACTATTTTCAAAGAAAACTTTTCTCGGAAATTTGTTCTATTGTTTTAATGTTTGCATTTAAATTTCAAAACTCTGCACAAAATAACACGTAACATGGCGACAGAGACAAAAGAGGGGCAAAAGATATCAGAGAGACATTTTTATTCAAAAACATATATCGAAAATTAACAGAAACAATATGTACAAAATGTAACGTGTTGTAAAGGTGAGGAGATACGTAGACAACAACAGAAATAACAAGAAAAAAAAACCCAGACAAAACCATAACGCAGAGAGAAAGTTAAAACAGATAAACAACAAAAACAAAACACGGACCCTAAACCCTACAACAACATTATTAAAAAAACAAACACAAATACGGAAAACTAATAGACAAATAAAAAAAAACCACACAAAACAAAAAAACTAAAAGACAGAGAAGTTAGAACCCCACAAAAAACACAAAAGATAAATCTACAAGAACTCAATAAAAACAACACATTTACCGGCACAAAACACGGGAAACTAAAAGATTAATCTACAAGAACTCCATAAACAAATCAAATTTTATTAACAAAAACACAGAAACCAAACGATAAATCAACAAGAACCCCACTAAAACAACCAATACAAAACAGGAAACTGAGAGTAAAACAAACAAGAGGCCCCACAAAAAGAACAGAATATGTCTGGACTTTGCTGCTTCGTAAGATTAAGCAGCTCCTCTCAAATGTGATGCTAAACGACAAAAAGAACACATGGACCTCATTAAATTCTAGTTTCGGTTCATATCTAAGTTTGTAGATGCTTGTATAACCAAAACAATTGTATTAAAGAAAAAATGTACACTTTTCATACAATATCTTCCTTTATATATTTTCAAACTGCTTTTTAAGAACCTACATACAAATTGTTAATGATAACTTACAACCTCTATTGTAATTAAGGAAAAAATAATATCATGAATTTAACAGTTGATCGAATATTAGTCCAGTAAACTCTTTTAAATTTTATTTCTACTTTTAGACGACACGAAAATATTGAGAACAAAGATGATTAAAGGAAATAAACTTTTTATGTAATGATTTCTGTTAAATCAACTTGTATATGTTGCTTTTGATAGATTACTGGGGGTTTTCCTGCAATCAAGCAACTATTTTTACATATTTTCTTTATTTGCATTAGAAAAGTGTTCTTTTATTCTGATTCTGTGTTGAACAAACGGTAATATTAAGAATAATGATAATTTCAAGCTTCATTTTGGGAACCTCTTAGAGGCCCACGTACAAGGCATTTCGTGTTCTTTAAAAAAAACATACTACGTTTTGGAATAAAAAAACCCATAAACGTTGATATGGGAATAACAAATAGCATGATAATACAATATATGTACATTGTCGAGAACAAATAAAATTGATTTTACTCACAAACGGAAGAAAAGCACGACGATTCTTCGCTTTTCATACTGTATATATATAGTATTTTTATATTATCTTTTCACTGTACATATATATTGAATATAAATGACCGGATATACGAAGATGTGGTGTAAGTGCCAATGAGACAACTCTCCATCCAAATAACATTTTTTTAAATCATTGGTTTCTTATAGTGATGTATGACTGACTTAAATTATAATAGGTTTTACATAGATGTATACTTAGATTAACTAAGAAATTAAACATTATCAGCATAATTAGAATAATTCATATTTTTTCTGCTGTTAGGAAAAATCACTCTGTTTAAACAGTACACAAATTATCCACCCAGTTATAATAAAAAAAATAAAAGATAACACTTTATAAATTTAGGGCGTCCGAATAAACGATACACAAACTTAATGATATATGATGAAACTATTCCTTTTTGTTAATTTGGAGGAGGAAACTGCTTCGTTCACCTTCGTTTTTCTTCCTCAAAGATAAGCTTGTAAATATTACATGAATATTACTTATGATAAAATATTAATTCACCTTCTCGTTTGAAAACTTTTAAAACGGTCGATTGTCATATTGGCAATTGTACAACATCTTTGTATTTGATATCTTGTCATATGATTGAGTATTATATACGCCGACAGTCATACCACAGTATAGATGGGTAACTTTATATGACTGAGTATTATATACGCCGACAGTCATACCACAGTATAGATGGGTAACTATATATGACTGAGTATTATATACGCCGACAGTCATACCACAGTATAGATGGGTAACTACTCATGCATTCCTGAAGAGGATATTTATAACATTTGCTTCCCTTTGAATATAGTGTTTAACGTAAAGTTAAAACGAGTCCTGTAGTAACTTTGATATAACTTTAAGTTGGAATACAAATATGACAATGACGAGAAAGCAAAGAAAACCGAATAGCTTGGCATGGTTAGCCTAAGTCAAAGAAAGTAAAAATAAACAGAAAATATATAAGATCTGCCATCCACAATATCAAAGAAGTCAAAAGACATTAAGGAATTTCACTTATGATACTAGTATATGAATGAAGAGCCGGCTATCATGACTTGCTTTATAATACGGGAAACAAGTTTTCCATAGACCATTTCTTTTTTTTATTTAATCACATGCTCTAAAATGAATTTAAAAGAATTCACAGTTTTTTGTGTATGAATATTCAAATTTAATCAGGCGTGTGTCCAGCATTTTCGTGATCTATGAACAATACGTTGAAAGGCAATTTCAAAACATAGTCGAATTTCTTCGGTAAACTTTAATGCTAATGTGCACATATGTTAGTATGAATTTGCACATATGTTAGTATGTCTGTTCAAAGTCTGGTTGAAAATTAAAGGCAAAAAGATAAATTGTATCTTTTAGTTTAAGCCAATTTCAATTTGTACTGCAATTTTAAGTAAAACGGCATCTTGTGTTTTCTTTTTGGTTCTAGCAATATTGTAACGTGCTTTTTAACAAATTATCAGATAAAAAATGTCCAAAGAATGACAAAAATACAATATTTATTGGCCTTTGGAACATTTGGAGATTTTACAGAAACGTACATTTACAATGGACGCATTTTTTATTTGCGAAGTTCCGTTAAATTGTCTTAAAGCGCAACATAAAGCGCTGGATATTGTTTTGATATAAAAAGAAACAGGGAAAAAAATCAAGGTTTAACAATTATTTATTGTTACAAAACTGACAAGTGTGTTTAATCATAAAAAATAAACTCTAGTGCGCACAATGAACATTACTTACCAAATGTCGCTTTCCCAAAGCCAGAGGCTGCTCAAAATCTTCTGACTTTATTTGCAAATGTTTTATTTGTTTCTGAAGAGCTGCAAAGCTTAAATGCAAGTAAAAGCAATATATCAGCACGATAACCAGCATAATCCCAAAGCAACATTTCAAACCAAAACGGCTGCACAACGTCCCAGTTTTTCTCTCTACTTCAGTAACCAAGTCAATGCGAGTTTCCGGTCGTTTTGGCACAGTTTTGCACTCCATTTTAGGTAAACATCAATTTGGGATTTTCCCGTCTTTCTAAATTTCCTACATTTCAATTTTGGTAACACTTGATCAAAAACATCAACATTTATTTAAAATCCAGACAACGACATGCAAATTATATAGGCGGAGCAAATCTGGAGGATTTATGGTTTTAAAAATTGAAGTTATGCCTCTTGCACTTACTATAGATATTTATAAAAAGGATGACAAAACGAAATAAAATCTGAGTATTTAAGGAGATTGCAATCATATATTGAAGTTAACAAATATTTACAGACATCTGTCATGGCAAAGAGATATTCATAAGAAACAACATTCACACAATTTGATTTTTAACCGAAGTTTTCTTTGGAAAAAAAATATTTGAAAAACCATAATAGAATTTGTCTGTCGGTACGAGTTTACTTTAAGTAAACGGTTTTTAGTTTGTTACTATTTATTTCTCCCCTACAATGAAATTCTAATTTTGATAGAGCATGCGAGGTGGCGAGGGATTTATATCTTTAAGAATTTTCATTGTCAATTGAACATTTAAAATAACGATTGAAAATGCTATGTAATGAATCCTGATCTTGCTTTTATTGTGTCTAAAAAAAATAATGTTTTTTTGAAAAAAACGCGAATCATATAATTTGTTATGAAATGTAAATTAATTGAAAAATCTTACAATACGTAATATTCTCATTATTATATTACCTAATATAACAAAATGAATTTAAATATCTTAAGTGCTTTTAAGTCGATTGTGCTTTGAACGAATACACATACATCCTTATTGTTAACCTACTATCGAATTAAACCTTATTTATAGATCTTACAAGATATATTTGATACAGATAGTTATAATATCAAAGTTATGTAATTATAAATGGCATCAATTGTCGAGAGGGTCACGAACATGTTCAAAATGCTCTACTTTTTATTGCAAGGATTCAAGGTCTTATTTCAGTAATAACTATTTAGCCTTGCCTTTTTTGTTGACATTTTTGACAGTCAAAAAAGGAAATGAAAAATATTGCATTCTTCAATAGAACGAATTATTCATAATAAACATGTACCATAAATATACCTTAGCTTTAAATATACAAATATGTAAATACAAATATGAAGACTAGCTCCTCATAAATGAAATTAAAATTTAGAGATTGTTAAAAATTGAAAAAAAATTCAATAACACTGTTTAATCAGAATTGAAACTAAAAAATAATATCATACATCTGGACGGAACAAAAGAACACTAGACAACTATAACTGAAAATCTGGAAGGAGCCGAACAACACACGAAAAATGAAACCGGAATATGAAAGGAGCCAATCAGCACTCGACAACTAGAACCGACAATCTGGAAGAAACGAACAGGAAGCGACAAGTAGAACTTAAAATCTGTAAGGAACATAACAACAGGATTATTACAATTTAGAACTGTAAATATGAAGGAACCGACGCAACAATTCGAACGGAAAATCAGAGAGGGATACTGAACAACAAGAACATAAAACGTTGAAGGAAATTAAACAACATACGACATATAGAGCTGATAATATTGGAGTAATCAAACATCACACAACACCTCGAACGTAAAATCTGGTAGGAACTAAACACAAAAACAAAAAGGGGACGTACAATATTGGAGGAATCAAACAATACACAACCAATAGAACTTAAAATATTGAAGGAACTAAACACAACAACAAAGTGCACGTACAATATTGGAGGAATCAAACAATACACAACCAACAGAACTTAAAATATTGAAGGATCTAAACAACACAAACACAGTAACTATAACTTAAACCTGGAAGGAACCAAACAGCATACAAAAACGGCACTTTGGTTCTTGAAGGAACCAAACAAGGAACTAAACACAACAACTAGTCTAAAAACTTGAGATATAAGATAGGAGAAGAACTAAACAATACACAACTACGAGAACTCAAAATCTGAAAGGAACCAAACGTCAAATGAGAACTGAAAATCTTAACGAAACAAAACAACATACAAAAATAGAAACGGAATATGAAGAATACATTAACTTGAACTAAATATCTAGAATCAAACAATTTGAGTAAACTGTGCATATGTAGACAAATCAACACAACAAGCCAACTAGAACTAAACATGGAGCCAGCAAGAACTAAATATTGCGATACACCTTAACTATTTACGACAACCATAGATAACCATCATAAATGTATCTCAAGCAAGACAACTATTGTAGTGATGAGTTTTACTTCTAAATGCGCAGATCTGGGTTGTTTAAAAAGTTGTTAAGCCAAGGGATAGAGTTTTGAAATAGGTCCCATATTACATGAAAAATGCTCCTGACGGCATATAGCCCCTGAAAACCAGTCCAACCTTCACGAGTGGTTTATCGCCTATAAATCCTAGTACACGGCTGTTCAACAGTCATAAATCGATTGAGAGAAAACAAATCCGGGGTACAAACTTAAATAACACATAAAACAGCTATATAAGAAAACAAAGGAACAACAGTGCCAAACAAAGGAAGAACAGTACCACTAAAGGTGCAACAAAAACAAAGGAAGACCAGTACCACTAAAGGTGCAACAAAAACAAAGGAAGAACAGTACCACTAAAGGTGCAACAAAAACAAACGCCAACATACAATTAAACGAACTATCTGAAAACAACATCCTAATCCTTACTTGGCAAAGGACATTTAAAAAAAGATCGTTTTAACTTACTTTTCTTATTAACATATACATCTGTTCTAACATTTGTTTTTTAAACACCTTCTGAGAGTTCGAATTATGAAATATTTTCAACAGCTGAATTAAACTGTATATGTTCTCAATTTCTATGCGAATAGCGTTCACAAAATGTGAAAGTCTTCCAAGTCGAATCTGCCTTGTCCAATTTTGAAGGAGTTTGGTTCGATTGAATCATTGTTTTATTTTGAATTTTAACCATGCATACATTGTTTACATTATATTCTTTTAATGCCACTCTAATTTGAAACTACGGAATGTCAATTATAACTATTTAAAAACAGCAGAGTGACTGACGCCGAAGGGAGATGATCTATCGCACATATATGCTAACAGGTAATTCAAATTTGTATTTTGACTTTCCTTGTTTCAAAGATTTTATATTTTAAATATAAGATGCAACTCAATGTTTGGTTGTATTTTGTTTTTATTTACAATAACTATTAAAATTGCACATTGTTATTTTGTAATCAAAAATATATAAAAATATGTCTTTATTTGATAAAAATGTAAATAGTAATTAGCAATTCAGTGTTTTCTGCTATTAACCTCATTGCAATATTTTTTTGTTTGTACTTTAAGGTATTAATGCAGAAAGTGAAGTTTTCTGATGAATATAATTTTTATTTAGCTAATTTAAATGATATACATTTATATATCTGAATGTTTAGAAAATTAAATTGGTAAAATTCGAGACGATGATCCCGATATGAGGAAAAATTTCACTTCTTTCGATATATATATATATATATATATATATTCATATATGAATGTTCAGATAATAAAATAAGCAAATAAAGGCAACAGTAGTATAACGCTGTACGAAAGTCATAAATCTTCCAACAAACAGTGCTGACTACTGGGCTAGTAATACTCTCGGGGAAATAAATCTCCATCAGCAGTGGCATCGACCCAGTGGTGTAAATAAACTCATCATAGATACCAGGATTAAATTTTATATATCTGCCAGACGCCCGTTTCGTCTACAAAAGACTCATCAGTGACGCTTTCAACACAATTTTGTTTTTGTGGAGATAAACATTCGCTGCCTGCGATACATATTTGAATGTTTGAATGATTGAATTAGTAAATTTCAAGACTGTTTTGCCTTTATGAAGATAATCGTTCACTGCCAGCACTACATTAGTTAGCGGCAATAAGTGAAATTGGGCATTAACCTATCTCAGGCAATTTCAAAGTTTTTATGTTCCTAGCATTTCTAGTGATTGTGCAGGTCATTTTTATAGAGGAGCAGAATTCTTTTGTTTATTGACTTATTTGATTCCAGCTGACCCCTAAAGTAATGCACTGTCCCTCATCCGTGCCGTCAGCATGTGATGCCTATTTCCGTTTGACCACTCAGTAATACCCTGTGATTTGGGATGTATTGTCTTCCCGTGATTCTGGCCACATTAGCAATGATCCGGGTATAAACAAAGCTCGATATAAACGACTTTTGTCATTTTGCTGTTTATGAATATATTGAGAAAGCATCAATTAAATTAGCAGTCACTTTTAAAGTGCTTTTGACATGAGAGCTCTTATTAAATTAAACTTTAAAATGTGATCTTGGTACCCAAGAAGACAATATAGTGTCCATCTTACTTTGATCAGAAATGCATTTAATCAACCAGTCCTCTTCTGTATAACTCTTTGGGGAAAAACGTTTTTGTTTCTGGTGAAACAAAATTGTTTCCCTTATTCAAATTTCTATTTCACAAAAATTCTAGAAATTTATAGTCGCTCAAAGAGTCATTATCCATGACTAGATGGATATTTTAGAAACTCTGTGTATTCAATAAAACCGATAGAAATATATATTGACTAGCAAAGTTTCATATCTACAGTTATCCATTTTGTGATCAGCTCTAACTGGCTCGGTTAGGGAGGAGATAATTTATTTTCTTTACATAACTTTCAAGTAAGTTCTGCTTTGAATATGATTTGATATCATTTAAAGGAATGTGTATCAAATTTTCGAATATTTTTTTTTCTCTAACTTATGTATTTGGAATATAAAAGACAAATTCGCAAGTTTAAATAAAGGCAATAGTAATATACAGCTGTTCGAATCTCATAAATCGATAGAAAAAAAACAAATCCGGGTTACAAACTTAAAGTTAAACTCATTGCCTAAAATAATATTCGGCAAAAGGCTGGATAATTTTCATCAGATTTTAGAAAATACGTTTAATATCTAAAAATTTCAGGCAGTAACTTAAAATCTCCTAGATAATTTGTTGCCTAGGATATAAGCTTAATGCATAATTCACTTATTGCCGCTAACATGTATCATTAAACACCGAATATTTTTTTGAAGATAACCATTCACTGCCTTTGGTACATATCTTAATGTTAAGATAATAAAATAAGTAAATTAAAAAAGAAGAAACAAAAAAAGTAATAACAAGCAACTAAAAATGACCATCATGGGGGAATGGATTTTTAATTTATATGACTTTTATACTGGATAGTTAATTGAAAACTGAACACCCTTCCCTCATCAATATAGCTACGAAGATGAAGGGATCAATGGTTATGAGATTAATTAATTTATTGAAATGATTGTTTTATGATTGACCACTGCCTTCAATGAATATCTGAATGCTAAGATAATGAATTTAGTAAATATCAAGACAATTTTGCATTTGTGCAGATCCCCATTCATAGCCTTTGGTATATTGATCCCATGTTTAGATTATAAAGTTATGAAATTTTAAACCATTAAAGGAGAGATCCACTGCATTGTATGTACATATTTAAATGTTAGAAATAAAAAATAATTATAGAAAAAAAAGAGTAAATTTTGAGACGATATGACCATTGTGAAAAAAACCCATTAACTGCCTTACATGAATGTAAAAAAATACAACTAGTATATTTTTAAATATTTATCCATTTCGTTATTTTCTAAAGGACTATTGAACAGCGTTAAACTCCTATTGCCGTTTTAAACTGATTTTTATTATTAAGCTAAATGTTTTTGTAAACAAAAAAAGCAGGAGAAAAATAAAATAAAAAAACACAAAGAAGTTAACCAGCATGGTTGAATGCCTTTAAATTCATCTGACATTAGTACCGGGTAGTTTTATTGAAATTGGCACCTCTCTCCCGCCACAGTAAATATGATATATATATATTAGTTTCCTTCAGTCAAAGTACCCATGATGAGCAAATTTTATAATGAATCTAACATTGTGAGACGCAAACAATTTTCATAATCATTAACCTTTGAAAATAAACTTGTAACAACGTAATTTGAACAACAGACAATCTGAAAAAAAGGTCATGATCATTTTAGAACAACGGTCAATGTTATTTTCTGTAATATGTTGTCAAATATTGAGGACTTGAGATCAACCTTAGTTTTTAGTGGGGTTCGTGTTGTTTATTCTTTAGTTTTCTATGTTGTGTCATGTGTCCTCAATGCTCTACATCTTTGTACTTATTTGGCTTTATAACTATTTTGATATGAGCGCCACTGATGAGTCTTATGTAGACGAAACGCTTGTCTGGCGTACTAAATTATAATCCTGGTACCTTTGATAACTGTGTACTATTGTTTGTGTGATTGTTCTTTTCATTTTTAGCCATGGCGTTGTCAGCTTATTTCCGATTTATGAGTTTGACTGTTCCTCTGGTATCTTTCGTCCCTCGATTCTCAAAATATTATAAAGGAAACATATGAATACATAATTCGAATAAAAAATGTTCTACATCGTCAACTTTTGCAACATACATTGTGTGCATAACAGTTGTGATCTATCTATGATGTGTTTTTACGAAGTTGTCCGTTTTTATATTACGGTTAATCATGGCACTTATACTGATCTCGTACAATGCTTGCCTTTTTTTTTAAAAATTATATGAATTCAGAATACTTTTTTTACCAATATTGTTTTTTATTGAAAATTAAGTCAACAGTTTATCTCTGGTGCAAGAGTATTTTCCTAAAATCTTCCCAATAATTTAGAAAACTTCTGATAATTAATCCTTACCCATATTTCATAATTGACAAACAAACAGTATTTAAGTTTGGTTAGTCTAGTTTTTTTAAGTAAAATCTTAATTTTTAATGACAGACGTGTTTGTTTTTTTTAGATGTTATTATTTGTTACAAATATGATTATGCATTGTATAAAAATCTTTTCTTTATGTTCTTGAACATGTAATCTCATTTCAACATAGCCAATAAGAATGAAAAGTATATGGGAATCTCCATAATTTAGACATACTAGCAAAATACCTTGGTTTTCTGTTTACCATAAGTATATATCAATTTTGTATAAGATTTTTCAGATGTATCTTTCAAATAAACATTTTCATATGACAGTTGTAAATACAGGCAATAGTAGTATAACGCTGTTCAAAACTCATAAATCCATGGACAAAAACAAAATCGGGGTAACAAACTAAAACTGAGGGAAACGCATTAAATATAAGAGGAGAACAAAGACACAACATTAAAATGTAACACACACAGAAACGGACTAAGCATAAGACAAAATCATATGAGAATAACAAATATAACATCAAAACCAAAAACATGAATTTGGGATAGATAAGTACCGTGACACGTCTTATAGTGAATTCACACTCACAAATTAGAGAAAACAAACGACACAACGACACAACGTAACCCATTGCTTTGACCCGTTTGAGCTTTTCCATTTAAGTACGGACTTTCCGTTTAGAATTTTCCTCGGATTGCGATATTTTTGTTATTTTCTTACAAATTGTTAATAGTTTAAAACATTCCACATACTTTACTGTTATACATCAAAATAGGTGAAATTGTATGTTTATAGTTTTTACATATACATAGTTCAGATTTTATGACGCTAGACATTGTTGAAGTTTAAGATTTGCTAAAAAGATATATTATTCAAATATCATATCATTTAGGTTCTTCCACTAGTCCTCTTATGTACATGTGCTATGTGTATGGGTGATATCTGCGTTTAGGTCCGTTTGTGCTCTTTGACAAATTTCCCGTCTTCTTACAAATGTCCAAAGTAACGAGAAAACAATTCCTTGACAATTCAATAAACAAAACCTGAATCCTCCCAAAACAAAGAGGTCCTAACAAAGTAAACAACATCACACAATACACCATACATCTATACGTTACAGGCATACGAAATATAAGGGTTAAGTGTGCATTACCCCTCCCCCTACTGAATACAACATTGACTATATAATGTATAAGTTGTTAAAAATCCAAAAGAAAAAAATCTGCACAGTTAAGTTTTCAAAAGAATTACCACCAGTGTGAATAAGGAAATGAAAATTGGCACATGATTTTGAATAGCAGGGTAAAACAAAGCTTGTAAAGACAGAATGTCTATGCATTCGACGCACTCTGGGCTTGTTGTGTGTTCATGTTTCTACTAACCTTGAACAATTATATGTTAGATTTTGTAAATCGATTAGCTAAAACAGACTTGTACTCAATTGTCTATCACATTCTAGGAAACGGGCGTTAACTGGTTGTATTAAGTTTTTCAAGTACATATTCATAGTCTATGCATTGTCTTATTTGATAAATATAAACACATTTTCAAACTTGATACTGTGAGCGTAACCTTGATATTCCCCTAGAACCAAAACAAAAATTCAAATAATACAGCCTTTTGCAAAATCGTGATATATTTTCAAATGTTACATGAAATGTTAAGATTTGTTAGAAAATATAAAAATAAAACATAATACTACATTGCTTTTATTTATTCTTGCATTTGCATATTTATAAGAGTTTTATTACAATCTACATTAAACAAGGTTATTGTACATATTTACATATTTTACATATATCAATTTATACACCATATTCAAACATTGCATTGATCACAACAAAAATAAGGAAATAATAAGATGAGAATAATGTGAAACACTTAAACGTCCATATTTCACAACATCAGCAAAGCAGTGCAGGATAATATTCTGACGAATTGATTTGAGTTTGTGTTTTGAATATCCAAAGTTATTTACAAGTCGTTTCTTTCAGTATTTGTATCAATTGGCATACATATGCAATCAAAAACATATAAGATATTACAAAAAAAGTCTTAAGCTTTTACGTCTTTGCATCTGTTCTAGATTATCGTATAGCATAGTGCATATACGTTTTAAATGTTCATTTGTAATTAAGTTAGTATAAGATCAGTTATTTGAAACTTGATGTTCAGTGTTAAACAAACTTAAACGACGCTGAAGAATTTCTCTCATAATCATCACTTAGTACATATTGATATTTATCAAAGCTCTAATGCAAAACAATTCCTTCTGTTGTATCCGTTCGTTAATTAGGAACAATTGCGTACTTAGTATTGCTTACTTAAGTTTGATAAGTCCAAAGAAGGACGCATTGGGTTCAAAGTAAGCCATGACTCCCTCCCTCTGATCATGACGCAATCGAATGGTATCCCTTTTATCAAACTGATATAGTCCCATAGTAGAACATGAAGTGTATCTCTTCAGATAATTGTGGTCGTCAGTATTCGATGTGTCTCTGAAGAAATAACAACTCGCTATTTTCTCTTTTTTGTTCTTTTCAATGCTGTACGACTGATTTCCATGTCCCATTAGGGTTATCTACATTGAAAATGAAATGAATTAATATATATGTTTATTGTTTTAAATATAATACATATATTATCAAAGGAATTCCGTGGTGATTTTAGAATTTCCTGGAATATCTTTGGTATTTTTCATTGCAAATTATTTTTCACAGAAAAAGCATGATACAAATGTTTATATACATTTAAATTTCTAAATTTATTTTACATCCATTCAATATTTAGTTCCGATTACCGCTTACATATCGTGCATTAAAATTAATGTTTTGTGTGGTATGTATTCTATATTTTGTTTTTATCTGTGATTTTTGTAAAGAACGTTTTTAGGCGACTTTGTTGCTGTTACACTGCACGTTATCTCGGATATAAGTACCCTGCCAGTTAATGATTACTTAGCTTTGTTAATACTTGTGTCGCTGTTACATTGCACGTTATCTCTGATAAAAGAGCCCTGCCAGGAAATGATTACTTAGCTTTGTTCATACTTGAGAAAATTAGAACATACAATTTTTTTTTCAAAAGGCAAAACATTTAGCTTTATAAATCAGTCAGGAGCTCCTGATAAAAATACAATTAATATTATTATTTCATACGCTACTTTGGGTAATATCAGAAGAATTTTTTTTTTGTTTATTTCGCATTTATAGGTGTGTAAAATATTACTGACTACTGATTCTAGTTCAAAGTTTTGCATTTCATTCTCTCAATGTTAATGTAATTGTTTTGCATAAGGGCTTACCTGCGAATACAAAAAATATAGTCCCTTGTTTTCAATAGTGAGTTCTCCCGTCTCAAGATTCAAGACAAATCCACCTCTTTTAGTAAAAAGACTTTTTTTACCGTCTTTTCTTTCATATTTTATCCAGTTAGCTAATTGCCATTTGTGAAATACTCCTGCAAAATTATCTGAAAACATTGTAAACGGTTAATAATGAAGTGCAATTATTTATCGTGTGCAAAATTAAAAAAAAAAAAAATCTAATAATCATTAAAATAGAATGAAGCCGAGAAAAAGCAGCGTGCAAAATAGGGGGACACATTCTGATCTTCCTTATTTTAATAGCTATTTTTTTAATGGATTTAAAAAATAATTATGAATGCAGCAAGAAAGATGAATTAAGAATTGTTTATAATTATTGTCGTACACAAATTAATTGTTCTACTAGAAATATGCTAATTGTTGTTATTTAAATGTAGAGAAATAGAGTATTGATGCATTTAAAATATTAAAATATATATCATTAACAAACGTCAACATCTTGAAGCAAAATTAAACGGAATTGCATTTATACGTTAATAAAGTAAAAGCATCTTGACTTATACACATCATTCTATACAAAATGAATGCACACTTCCATCAACTATATTCTTTGTTTAAACACGAGACACGTTTGTTACTTTTTCTAGGCCGCTCTTCTTTGTTCGAGTATGTTGAATATGTTTCCGAAAAAGACAACTATCCTATTTTTCACAACGATCATGCTTCATCTCAAATAGTTTTTAAGATAATGAAACACTAATTCATACATTTAAAAACAATTTACACTCTTTTAACACTCAATAAATATATTTTAAAAAGTTTTATGAAAATAAAACAAATTTCATAATAACAGGAAATGTTGACCTAACAGGGTTTGATATACTCGAAGACCTAAATTTTAAGTGCTGATTATGACATGCCAAAGGAAAGTCAGAACACATGCATTAAAATATTCTTTTTTACTCAATGTCAAAGGCTTTCAAAAATGTTTGGTACGCACAAATACATTCTTTTTTGAATTTACTACAATAACTTGAACCTAACTAATGTTTTATTCATATATATTTGAGCTAGTTCTAAGTAATTTTTTCTGTCATAACAAATGTTCTATGGAAATCTATGGAAGTTATAGACAGTGATCAGTACTAATGTTTCATTTCATGAAAGAGGTTTTTTGCAGTCTGCGATCTTGAGATATAAGATTAGTTGTTTTGTCTGTAATTTTACTGATTGTGTCCTATTAACTATCGTGACCAAGTCTTAGTTTACATGGCGGAGATACACGAATATCAGAAAACGCCTCTTATGTTGACCTTGTTCATAATAGGTCTATCCGGTGTCCTCGTAATTTGCTCTCATTTGAGGTGATTTGAATATTGTCTCTTATTTAAATGAAGCGAAAATTTCTGACAGGACCTCAGACTTGATACAGCATAATACAATATAACAACAATTACTGGACATAAGACCTGTGGGTTTGTTACAGAACAAGAACAATATAATATAACGACAATTACCATGCGGTAGAGTGTATTGTTCACCTCTTCGGCCTTCATATTGAACTGCCACTAATGTAGGTGACTACAACAAAATTGCAATTGTTTATCATGTCTAAATGGAAGCCTCTAATTAAAATAAATCGACGCTTGAAACAAAAAAATATAATCGCCGAATTCATTTATTACAAAATTATTTGTTAGCAAAGCGTGTAAAAAGTTTTCTAAAATCTTTTAGTTCTGTTCCAAGCGCAGATAATCTCGTATTGATATATTAACATGTATGTATGACTCATGAAAGCATGCGTCATAAGCGTGTTCCCTATGTGCAAATTGAAAATTACAAAAGTAACTAGCAAGTTAGATTAAAATCGAATACATTGTTTTCATATGCATTAATTTTGTCTATTTTTTTTTAAATCAAGTAGTAAAATTACGCCAGGTTCGTTTTCGGTAAAGATATGCTATTTTTTACATAACCAGATAAAAGCTATGCTTTCAGTTTTTAAATTGAAAATTGTTTCAAATTAATTTTCTTGGAAAAAAAACCCTTCAGAAATCAGATAGAAATTTCGAAACGTTTGCGTTTTAGGCACTAAGTTGTACATGATAAGTAGAAGAAGGAAAATAACTAACCATTTGACTCAAATTCTTATAATGTTCCCACTTATATTTGTGGTCATGCAGTTTCATCCGTATTTTATATACAAATGTAGTTGTCTTAATATAAATAGTATCTTTCAAATGGTTCGTATTGATTGTTGATAAGAATATAGAAGGCTAAAAAACTTTGTGCGACCGATACCCATTAACAAATATTCTGTATGTGACCCCATGACCTATTTTTTTTATACTTGAACTAGATGCACCTAATACTTGGCCTTCATAAACAAAACAAAAACATGTCTTGCCGTAATTCAGAGATAACATGTAGCAAGTGCACAGTTACTTAATAAAATTGAGATGAGATTAACAACGCATTGTATTTCATTCTAACTTGGTAGTTGTATGTCAAGCCTGCTTTAAATCTCATTCTGCAAAGCAAATAGCTAAACGAAGAAGCATGAAAAAGGGATATTATGATTACCCTCAGGGGAATGTTGGCCACCATATCCTTCAATGTGTACAAAAGAATCCTACAATGAAAAGAAATTATTCTACATGAATGACTTCATATCTTTTATATGAATTATACTATAAGCACCTGTAAAATGGTGTGAACAGTGGCATACTACTGTTGCCTTTCTTTGTGATAATATAATTTAATGAACTAAACTGAACTAAATCTCGTTTGTACACAGAGAAGATCTGTTGACAAACGTTACCCAAAGTATGATTAAATGACAAACACAGAATATAATGTATTACATTTACCCTTTGGGTAAGCTTCGCCACCTGTGCCTTCTATGTGTATATATCGTTCCTACAAGATATCTGTAATTTAAGCATAATATAAAAAAGAAGACCTGGTATGATTGCCACAAGGGCCCAAATGACACAAATATAAGCAATTATAGTTCACCGTAGGGCCTTCAACAATGAGCGAGCCCATACCGTAAAGTCAGCAATTAGAGGCATCGAAATAACAAAGTTAAACTATGTACACGAGAAAACTAACGGCCAAATTATGTACAAAATTTCTATATTAGATAAATATATTACCGACTAATGCTAAAACATTTTTTCAAACTAGACTGATATCAAAGAATTTTCAATAAAAACTATAAATATTGCTTACTTTTGTGAAATTACCTGTCAAGTCTATGTTTATATTTCGACATTTTTCGATCGGTCTCGGATTTTCAAAAAAAATGTGACAAAAGTTGAACAGTAAAATATGGAACTTGTCAAAAATAAATCAATCTTAGTGTATTCAAGTTATTTTGAATTCTATACGTTTTATAAACATTGGCATTGTCATTTTCCAAAATGCTTTCATGCGATGGATTGCATTTGACATTTATAGCTATACATTAAGATTTTGAGGTATCGTGCTTATTTTCAAAGAATGCAAATGAAAACGGTGAATATACAATTTCATAATAAAGCCTAACAGATAGCGCTTAATTAAATTTTTTTTGTTAGGAAAAGCTTTTAAAAATATGCATTTTCAATTGTAGTGTTTATATTAGCAACAATATAAACATGGGTCTGTTATGTGATTAAGAATAGTGAAAAGGAAAACAAAAACGAAATTATAATCAACATTGCACGTTCATGGCCGTGTCAACTATTATCTACCCTGAATCTATATTGCTTCCCTTTCATAGTAACGGTAATATATGAATAATAATTCTAAATATAGGTTTCTGGAAATTTTGTGATGTATATATAGTTTTTATGAAGTCTGATTTATAAATATTTGTACATATAAGTAACCTGTTATTTCGGTAAATAACTTTAGATCATGAACAACATCTCAGAGTCGAGGTACTTGTGAGTATTTTCAAATATCATATTATTATGTTTTTTTTCGAAATTATGTAGTTCAAAAGTAAAAATTTGTAAAAACAGACTTAACGTTTTACAAAGTTGAATTTTGAAAACGATTTAAAATAAATATTAATTAGATAGAGAAGTTGAATTATTCGGATTAGGATTGAACAGGATTTTGAAAGATTCTAAGCAACAGTTATTTTTTTGTAAGTGAATCCGTTGTTTTGTCATATAATCTCAATAGAACGCGCTATCTCTTTAAGTAAAAAATAGGGAAGAACTTTAGTTTTAAAATCTAATGTATTATAGTCCATATATGATGGCTAGTTATATAAATTGGATGCATATCATCTAAAAATACAGCATATTCATACACATATATGCAGCTTAGAACAGTGTACAAGTGAGATTGTTCAATATATAAGAGTGCGTTAACAATTTGCCCCAACGTGTTTTTTTTTCAACATAAATAATATATCATTGGGTAAACATTTTATATGTAGATATCTTTGTAAGACAGAAAAGCAGGAAAATATTATCAAAGGGGCAATACAAACAATCCAATGGTCCTAAAACAGAAACATAAGAAAAAGCAATAAAAGTGCAATAAAAATGGAACAGTTAATGTTAAAAAAAAACCCATCGTAACGCAGTAACAAATATTTTTAACTTCATTAGCTCCTCAATGAGGTACCAGGATTATAATTTAGTACGCCATACGCGCGTTTCCATGCGACTGTCTATCTGGACACTAAATAACTTTTTATGTTAAGAATTATGAATTCCTTTAAAATATACAAATATGGATGTATAGGGTTCAAATGGCACATCTTTCAAAATAACATTTTTATCGACAGATTTAGTTAAATATTTGTATTAGCTATGATAATATTGTAAACATGAGACGTTCTTCTACCCTATAAAAATTTCAATCTGTTTTGCATTGACTACTTGATAATGATGACTTTAAGAAAAGTGGGTCGTTTTTAGTTTGAAAAACTCACGACATAAGCATTTGGATTATTGTCAAAATTTACGGTTCAAATAGAATATCCATATCAAATTATGCCAACTCATTTATGTTCCACTTAATACCTATCATGATTAGTTTTCATGGCATGTTAAGTCAAACTACCCTTGGACGGGTATAAGTGCACTGGGTATATTATTGATCTATCTTCAATTATGATATGGATTATCAAATTTTGGTGCAACCTTTGACCTCAACAAGGAAGCTAATGTGATTGGCTAATCCTTATCCAATCCTTCAAAAGGGTACAAATTAGTTTTATTTGTACACAGTAATTCAAATACACAAGTTCGATATTCCTTATGCCGTTCCATTGAAACCGTCTATCAATATTTATAGAATCAAGGCTAGATATACTGTAGGGTATTTAAGTCTTTAATGTTTGTAGACTTCTCAGTACAAAACGTTTTGCCGAAGGTGTTTAAATATGAAAAGGCTCAATTCAAAGTATCAATGTAATTAAAATACGTTATAATATTAATTTTTTAATGCCGATATCACTATTAATATTTGTGTTCACGATTCGTTAATTATCATGACAAATGGTCCTTCAAAACGAAGAAATAATGTAAATGTTTTTATATGATGGTCCTGAGTGACGTGTTCCCTATAATTTAGGAAAAAGTGTACTTTTAGCAGAAGGAAATGCTCGTAACAAATCTTGAAAATGACAATTGTCATCCGTTTTGATGTGTTTCAGTATATGATTTTGCAATTTGATGATGGACTTTCCGTTTTTAATTTTCCTAGGATTTTTGTTTTTGTTATTTTACTTTTAGCGTAATAGATTATAATTTTTTATATATTTGATGAGGTTATTATTCTGATGATTTGTGTTTGACTTTTTTTACTACTCTTTGTCACGTTTTTGTGTAGTTTCTGTTAAAACTAAGTATAAATCGTGCTTTTTAAATAAAAGGTCCCCTAAAGCTAGGTGAAGGTTAGTTCATGAACCATAATTAGAGTGAACACCATTGACAAAGGTAAACAAACTATATATTTAACCCAGTTTTTGTGACCAAATTATCAACGGAAGTTTAATTTGAATTTCAATATCCATAAGGACTAATGACAAACTTAAGTTTGTTTGTAATAAATGTAATGGGCGGTTAGATATTTACAAATAGATCGAGGTTGTTTATCGTAAAGATTTATAATGAATTGGTCAAACTTTTCATTAATATATAAATGTATAGGGGAAGGGTTGAGATCTTACAAACATGTTTAACCCCGCCGCATTTTTGCGCCTGTCCCAAATCAGGAGCCTCTGGCATTCGTTAGTCTTGTATTATTTTAATTTTGGTTTCTTGTATACAATTTGGAAATTAGTATGGCGTTCATTATCACTAAACTAGTATATATTTGTTTAGGGGCCAGCTTAAGGACGCCTCCGGGTGCGGGAATTTCCCGCTATATTGAAGACCTGTTGGTGACCTTCTGCTGTTGTGTTTTTTCTACGGTCGGGTTGTTGTCTCTTTGACACATTCACCATTTCCATTCTCAATTTTATTACTAAATATTAGTTTTCATACTTTTAAAAATATGCCGTCAAAAATGAAGTTTATTAAAGTCTATATCTTTAGTAAATTGTTTTTTTTTTTAAAACAATACAAAAGCTAGATAATTGTTCTTACGTAACAGAAATGAGGATATGAGCCGTTAAGTTCATTTTGAATTAAACTATTGTTTTATGATTGCTATATACCTAATTCAACTGTTATCAGCATTATCAAAACTAAATATATGTAATGCTGCAAATGTCTACTTTACGACTTATCAGAACAACACAGTTAAGTACATAAATAGAAAACACAAACATTTCGTTTGTCATTTTTTATAATTTTCCTGTTAAATTCTCGAATCATTGGCTAGCTTTCGAATCAGATTTACAGTGGGAATGGTTGGTCAGATGCTTTGTTTGTAATATTTGACTGTTGAATATGTGTATCAAGTCTATAACAATATTTAATTTTGACTTTCAATTGAAAAAGTTAGTAGTGGTTTGCCTCATTCAAAAAAGAATGTAGGTACAAGTATCGTGTCTTTGGAAATAAAGCATAACTCTGAGTCATACAAAAAATTCTCTGAAACTGACATCATCAAGATGCTTGATTTCATGATTGACAACATATTTGTTACGTTTAGAGGACGTTTTTTTTCAACAAACTGTCAGCATTACAATGGGTACTAATTGTGCTCTTCTTTTGCCGACCTGTTCCTTTATTATTTTGAGGCTGACTTTATACAGGAACTTCTTAGGAAGAAAGATAAGCAGTTAGCAATAAACTCATTATAAATTCTTTAACTTTACTTTCCGCGATATAGATGATGTTCTCTCACTAAATAATTCAAAAATTGGTAACTATGTTGAACGCATCTAACCCATCAAACTAGAAATAAAGGATACAACAGATACAGTTCATTCTGTCTTATATCTTGTCTTACATCGAAAAATTGACAATTAGGATCGGTTGAAAAAAAAAAAATATGTCAGCTTCCCAATAGTGAGCTTTCCATTTTCATATAGCAACATTCCAGCAGCACCTGCATACGGATATATATCTCAAAATTGTTACGATTTCTCTGGGCTTATATTTTCTATCATGATTTCCTTGATATATGGTTGCTGCTCACAAAGAAGCTATTAAACAAAGAGTTCTAAATGTTGAAGTTGAAAGCATCCCTTCGTAAACTTTACGGACCCCATCACGAGTTGGTTGACCGTTATAGTTATTCCGTTTCACAGATGATATAGAATATGTTACTTATAACCCTAAATCTAACCCGTAACAACAATCAACTTTCATTTTACCACGAATGTGACCTGCTGAATTAGACTATTTACCGGATTTGTAATACAATGAGCAATACAATGGATTCCACGTGTGGAGCAGGATCTGCTCACCCTTCCGAAGCACCTGAGATCATCCCCAGTTATTGATGGGGTCTTTGGTTTTTATATGTTATGTTTGTTGTACTATTATTTGTCTGTTTGTCGTTTTATTTTTAGCCATGGCGTAGTCAGTATATTTTCAATCTATGAGTTTGACTCTCTTTCTGGTATCTTTCGTCCCCGTTTTATTTAATACTAACTACCCACTTACTATTAAATTTTCACTATTTTAAGAGGTGTTGTTTTTCTTTATCGGTTTTCATAATTTAACCAGAAATATACCAGATAAAAAAATACGAAAACAAGGAAAACCGAGAGAAAAGAAACCAAAATTAGATTAAAAAAAAGAAAAAATACAATAAATGAACATTTGTCTCGTCATTAAAGATTGCATATTTTTGTATCAATATTTAGTCTTTTCATCGGAAATAAACACATAATTACCAAATTAAAACAGAAAATACCAAAGGGATCAAAAGCATAATTCTAGTAGTTCTTTTAATTCAACTATTTAGGAAAGGCCCGTGACGTCAGTCATGATATCGGATGAGCTCTTTGCGAATATTGTTTATCGTATAACTTGAGTAAATTTTGTGCCGTCATTTGGTCAACACATTTACTGTCTTGCATTTGATGAATGAGTTATAGGAGGGTATATTGTAATAGTTAAAATGTGTGCAACATCATTTCCTCTAATGATTGGGATTTTGGTTGGTTGTGTTATATCATACCATGTTATGGTTGATATGTATGTCTATGTGACAGCATATAGCCGTTAATGATTAAATTGTGTGTGGTTGATTTAATATCCCCTTAGCAGATGTTTGGAGTTTTCTGTGTAAGTGTAATATCATATCATTTAAACAAAAAGTTGGGTTGATGTTAGTTCATCTCCCCTAAGATTGTTCAAATGGGTGGCATTCAGAATCGATTCATATGCCTCAGGACAATGTAATATTATTACACCAGTAAAGACTAAAATAGTTACTAAATGTTACAAACGTTTCTCGTGTTATGTATGCCTTATTATCTGAAGGATTTTGTGTTTAGTAGATTTTTCATACATTTTGGTTTTCTTCTTATTTAAGGGTGCAAAACTAATAAAACTTTAAAACACATATCCGTAGAAGTAAATCATGTCGGTTTTATAATTTTATGGAGTTTTATTTCTCATTTTTTCTTGGACTCTGTCAATGCTGATGGTGGTAATAATACCGATACCAGATGATCATTTCGACAATTCATATGCGTTTAAAAACTGTTGTCTCCTACGAATTAATCACTCAGCACTGACAAAATTTATAACAACCTTTCTTAAATTGTCCAAACTAAATGTCATAAAATTAAGAAACTAAGATACCAAACTGTAAAAGGATTTCGATAATTTAAGGTCTTGTTTTGGTCGCTTATTTTGAGTTCATGCATGTATGTATATATACATAAAGGTGTGCTGAACAATAAATATTTTAACGAATATACAGTTAAGGTGGTATGGGAGTCTAGATTAAAAATGATATACGTTTTCCTTCTTTGCTAAAACGTAGTATATATTGATAAATGTTAAAAAAAAATATAATAAAAATGATAGGTATTCGTGCATTTTCTGAAATCAAAGGTTGTGCAAAAATGACACGTTTAGTATGAACTAGAAAGAAAAACATCATTATGTCATTAGAAGCTAGCTTAATTGATAAAATGGTAAAATAAAATACGGAAAGATAGCTTTTAGACAGTTCTTTAGGTATACAAAAAGAAAGAGAAAAATCCATAGAGACTCCTTCAGAAAGTGCACTATTTAAGAGTTACCTCCCCTTAAATGCCAATTTTTGAAAATTAAAAACCAAGGACAAATCATCTTCACTTCTAGAATATTAATATTTATTAATTATAATCTTATAAGTTTGTTCTCTCAAATGAAAATTCACATTATTTATCTGCTTTCCTCCATCATGCTAACTTGATTGAAATTCCGGTCCTTGTGTTCTCTGGGTTTTTTTGCAATTCAAGTTATCTAAAGATACCCGTAACCACCTTAAATATGTCAATATTAACCTTAGACAGATGATGTGTGTAAATAATTTAGAATTATTTAACGAACAAGAAAACGGCACTATTTTTTCTCTTCATGTATATGATTTAAAACACAAGCTTGTAAACATTCGATTGTTAAGCAACTATTTGAGATAGAAAAAACTTTCTCGCATTTTATCCATTTTAGAAACATTTTTTTTTTAATAATTTTGAAATGGTATAAGAATTTTAAAACATTAATGAATATTCATTGTTTTTTTGGTATTTATGAACACACAATACTGAGTAACACATTTGAATAGACTTGCTGTAGAATATATATAAAAACTTATGTAAAGTGTTGTTGAAAAAAAGAATGTGTCCCAAGTACACGGATGTTCCACTCGCACTATAATTTTCTATTATCAATGGACCGTTAAATTGAGATAAACACTCTAATCTGGCATTAAAATTAGAAAGATCATAGCATAAAGAACATATATACTAAATTTCAAGTGGATATTACTTCAACTTCATCAAAAGCTACCTTGACCAAAAACTTTAATCTGAAGCGGGACGAACGGACGGACGAACAGACGGACTAACGAACGAACAGAAGGACGAACAAACGAATCAATAGATTAGAAAAAATAATGCCCCTCTGCTATCGTAGGTTGGGCATAATAAATAAATCCGATGCAATTGGCTTTTTGTATAACAATAGGTTCTAGGTGAGAGGTTTAGTTAGCTATAAAACCAGTTCAATCCACCATTTTCAACATGCCTGTACTAAGTTAGGAATACCACAGTAATTATCCATTCGTTTGATGTGTTTGAGCTTTTGATTTTGCCATTTGATTAGGGACTTTCCGTTTTGAGTTTTCAGCAGAGTTAAGTATTTTCGGATTTAACTTTTTTCCAACTAAAAGATAATACGATTGAATAAAACTGTGAAATGCTAAAAGATGTAATTCTGATAAATGCGCTTTCCTTATTTCCTATACATTGTCAGGCTGGCTTTATTTTACCAAGGATATACACAAAAATTTGACAAAACTGAAAAGGATTGCCGAAAGTTAGAATACGATTGTCGTCTTAAGATCAATTCAAGTCTTATTTTTTTCACAATCACCTCATATTTTAATTTTTACAAAGTTTGGCACAACTTTTTGGAATTTGGATCCTAAATGCTCTTCAATTTTGAACTTGTTTTGACTTCCTTACTATTTTGATCTGAACGTCACTGATGAGTCTTATGTAAAACAAACGCTATTCTTGTGTATCCAGTTATAAGCCTGGTACCTTTGATAAATATTATATATCGAGTTGAATATATAGAAAACATATAAATTATCTTTTTTAATCTAAATAGTTTTCTTGTAAAAAGATAAAATGATAAAGAACGTATTTTAAATTTTAAGATATTACCCTTTGAACTAAAATGATATCAATTGATATGATTGAAATAATTATTTTCTTTAAATGAGAATTTTAACCAAAGAAGGATGTTTTCGTCGAATTTTTCAACGTAATCTCACTACATTTCTTAGTATCTGAAATGAAATGAGGAAGTTGAATTGTGTGTTTAATTGTAAAATCATTTAGAAATATACCGTAGGGGTAAGCATATTTAATGTAGGATTTTAATCATAACGTAATGTCCAATTTATATGATTTTTTGTTGACAAAAATATAGAAAATATTGGATGTTTCAGTTGGATATGATAGACAAAGACCTGGTGTTGGTTTATTACTTATGTAGTATATACCTTCTTTTTCTTCCGTCGACCCTGCTGTCTCCGTGTTCTTTTCTTGCAGTTTGGATCACCATTACAAGGTTTGGAGTTTGTGTTTCTTTTTTCTCTACTTTGTTCTCCGGCAAACGGATTTATTTGAAAAGGAAATGTGTCTAAAATGTCAACCTAAAAAATAGGAAAAAAGACTTTGTCAAGTCAAAATTAAAATAAAAAAGCCTTGTAGAATCATCTGTGATGTGTTTTTGAAATTGAACTTCAAACAGTTGTACTCATTTCTTCTTCTTTATTAATATTAAAACAATAAGTTTCTTCCATAGAATATATCAGAAACTACGTTATGTGAGCTATATATTTAATCAACTATCTATTAGGACTTTTTTCTTAATTGACATGAAAATATTTTTTGAGGCAACCTGTGTATAGTTCATAAAGTATTTGAATTTATGTCTATTTAAAATACATGGTATCGCAATGTTACCAAAAACAGGTTTTGTTTAAGAAAGAAAACTACTAGGTATATGACATGACAAAATATATTGCATTGTATCGGACTAACGAATACAAAATTTGTTTTAAAATTTGAAAAATTAATCTTGAAATAAATATGTGTTGGACTACATTAACAACAAATTTTATATTAAAAAAAAAAATATAACAGAGTAATGTATTGCAATCTTTATTACAATCTTATAATTTAATCGTGTTCTGATCTGACATTGAAGTGCACTGTTATTTACCCATAAGTTTGCGTCACTGATGATTCTCATATCGACGAAACGCGCGGCCGACGTACTAAATTATAAACCTGGTACCTTTAATAACTTTTTGCAGAAAGTTTTTTTTTCTATTATTAAAATGACATAAATATGTCCAAGTTGTCGTGCTGAAGTAGTATTACCATTTATAATTTGGGCCTTAGCTAAAATCTAATTAATACATATTTGCATTTGTTTGGAATGATATGAAACCAATTCCAAAGCTAGTATCTTTTATGTACACAAACAACAATTTCATTTAACTGACGTCAAATTATTTAAAACTAATTTTTTTAAATTAAAAAGAAATGATTAAGCACAAATTGACCCTGTCTGTTGACATGTATCATAAAAAAATTATCAGAAGTCAAAAGAATTATGGAGGGAAATATGACCTTAGTAATTATATATGTTTTTATTTGATATAAATTCTGTTGAATTAGAGGTTTAGTGTTGAATATTTTAATGTCATAATTTTGCCAAATGTCAAATTATAAAAAATTCCAAAAGCTAAATATTTATGTCATTCAAGCAAACTTTTAGAAATAACCTTTTCTCAATTTTGAACCATCTGTTGCGGTCGATTGCAAACTGTTATGCTTTGACTGAAGATTGTTGTATAAATAAAAAGGAACATTATGTCAAGATAATTATTTATCAACATTTACTAATCAATGAATTATTTCAAATACTTATAATATTATAGATAATAATGATTTTAATACTACTGTTAATAATCGAATTATTTAAAAAAAAAAAAAGGAATAACTTTTAAAGTTTTTGAATAGAAAACAAACAGAATCAAACAAAAATAAACGGTACCAGTTTGCCTACACAAGATACGCATTTCGACAATGTGATGCTTGAGGGCAAACTATGTAAAAAATATGATTTTTGTAAAGAAATTTTTTTAAATATTCGAAAAGCATAAGCATCTGAATGATCATAACGTATAGAAAAAAAAACAATCTAGGAATTGCAGCCTTGCTTGAGGGAGATATAGCTTAATTAAAAAAAAAGAATTTTGTAACGGCAAATTTAAATAACACAATATCTGATTTTTTCTTCAAAAACCGAAAATTCGGACTGATGGCCTGGTGATATCCTCGGGGACTAATAGTCCACCAGCAGGGGTATTGTTTTTATATAAAAATCAAACAGATAATTTCATAACATTTACAAGTACACATAATTATTATTTTTTGGTGTGTTATATTAAAAGGTAAAACCTTGATCTTCAAAATTAATACAGAGTTTTTTTTATTTGCCATTTGATTAGGGACTTTCCGTTTTGAATTCAGTATTTTTGTGATTTTACTTTTGAATTAATCCCTTTGCAAGTTTTTGGAAACCATCCTTATTTTTCTTTCATTAAATGTGGTCATAGACTTTGCAAAATTGAGACTTATTTTTCTGCTGCATCACATAATGTATGCAGTTTCAACATGGGTCAATGATAATGAGCAATGTATTTTATACGAAAAGAAAGGAGACGTTTATGAGAAACCTAAACATTGGCCAATTTCAATGATCAACTATACCATTTGACAACTGATGCAAGTAATAGTTTTGCAGCTATAAATTAAGAAATATAGTTGGCAAATTGAAATCATATTTTTGTAGTAAAGTAGTGTTCTCAAATGAAATATATATTTTTTTAATTTCTAGATGCGACTAAAAAATATGGAAGATAACAAAAAAAGACATTTAAAACCTATAACTTCCCTTTCATGAATGTGACCTACCAAATAAGACTATTTACCGGATTTTTTAGAACATGAGCAACAAGACGGGTGCCACATGTTGAGCAGGGTATGCTCACCATTCCGGATCACTTGAGATCACCCCCATTTTTTGGTGGGGTTCGTGTTCCTTATTCTTTAGTTTTATATGTTGTGTCATGTGAACTATTGTTTGTCTGTTTGTCTTTTTCGTTTTTAGCATGGCGTTTTCAGTTTTATTTTCGATTTATGGGGTTTAACTGTCCCTCTGGTATCTTTCGTCCCTCTTTTAAATCAAAGTGAAACTGATAACGCAATGAACAAAATTGAAAACACCAAAAGGACAAAGAGGTTCATAAAACGCTTAATAGATAAGCTACATGAACCCGCTTACTCTGTGAGTAATCGCATGTGCTCAGGACAAAGAGATAAAATAATCGATAATTCAAAACTTGGCAACACGAACTCCGCTAAAACTGGGAGTTATCTCACGTGAAAAGTACAAAGAGGTTCACAAAAGCTGCGTAGATAATTTAGTCTAGGCAACACAAAACTAGCTAACACTGGGGTTAATATCAGGTGTTCATGACACAGATGTTCACAAAACGGTCAATAGATAACGATTGTGCAATATGAACCAGCTAACACTGTAAGTAATATCAGGTGCACAGGACAACGATGTTCATTAAACACTTCATAGAGAACTTAAGACTAACAATACGAAACACGCTTACTGGGAGTAATCGCAGGTATTCATGGTCAATACGTGACTACAGGATTGGTATTCCCTTAAAATAAGTTTTTAAGTTATATCAAATTCTAAAGCAATTAGTTTGTAACGATAATTTTCATTGGACGTTGATAAATTTTTTGAGGGGTTAGATTCCACGTTCTACCAGTCCGTAACTAAGAAAGCCACCATTTTGAATTCTGGGATATGTAATTTCTCAAAAAATAACAAGATATTCACATTTTGAGCCTCAAAATATTCTTTTAGTCTATATTGAAAACATTCTGAAGCATACGAAAAGTAAAAATATGTTTAGTATTCATGTTTGACATCCAGAGTAAACACATGACGTCACATTGTTTAGATCCTAAAGACAATGCAACAGTTTCGCGGAATTTTTCATTGTTGCCATTTTTAAGCCAAAATATGTATTAAATGACATTTATTTTAATATGTGGCATTAGAATGGAGATAACTGTATTGTATTTTAAGCTTGGCCTTCGTAAAACTTGATTTTACTGTCGCAAATATCCGTTTACCTATCTCCGCTCCGCCTCAATTTGCGACAGTAAAATCTACGTTTTACGAAGGCCAAGCTTAAAATACAATACAGTTATCTCCTAAATATACAGTATATTTCAAGGAGAAATGCAATCAATATGGAACTGAATCTTTGAACTGTCATAATCTATATAACATCGCGAAACCAAATGCCAGCTTCTCCTCTACTTTCCTTGTGGCTCCTTCTATGGCCTGATTAATGAGAATGAATAAAGAAATCTGGTTTTTTTGAATTTTGTTTTTACCAAATGACATGTGCTCATGATTTGCTATTTAATACACTACTGATTTTTACGGTATTAATAGACAATGGACATTATCAATGCCTTATATTGAAACGGCATATAATATGTGATACAAGCAGAAAATAAAATTTTAATGTGGTTTGCAAAGAAAGTGAATCAATTTGATGTTAGACAAAAATAACAATTTGACTGATTTATTTGCATTCTACGCAACTGTTTAGCATCTTAAAAAAAAAAAAATATCTATATCATTTATTTAACATATGTATCAATATTGTGTTTTTCAAAATTGCTTTATTTCTGAATAGTTGTCTTTTTATTGTTTTATCAAAGTTGTGTGTCTTCTCAATCTTTGATTTCTAGTTTTTCAAAAAGTTTTGTTAGTTTATCTGTGTTGTTGCCTTCATATTAATCTGAAATCTATCTTTATACTCTTTCAAAAGTCGTGTTTGAGTTTTAAGCAGGGGTCCCGGAAAACAAAACAAAATATAACCAGAAATATGCTTTGTAGATAATTGAGGTGACGGGTATGATTTCTCGATCACGAATTCAATGTTCAAAATACCAAACATATACCTGAACACAAAATCAATTCATCACATAAAACATGTCCATATTTACCAAAATTTACAATTAGACTGCATTTAATGGGTGAATATTGTAATAACTGAATACAATGTTTCTTTTGTTTACTTAATAGCTTGTGTTATATGTGTTTGAAAGATGTTATTGTTTTGAAATAATTATGTATTTCCCTTGTACCATTTAAGAAAATTGTTTCGTGACTTTGACAATTCGTTGGCATATTTTTTCATATGAAATAATGCAGATAAAAATAAATCCGATAGTAGTATACCGATGTTCAAATCTTGTAATAAAGAACTTTTTGATACGCAGGATTTCCAAAAGAAGCGAGAAAAGGTTCTTTTCTTGCTTAGAAAACAAAAATTAAAAGTTATGCGTGCCATCACTATTTACTTGGTTACTGAAAATCTGTTAATAAGCCTCAAATATTAGAAACATTATAAATTCTTAAGTTATTAAATTAAATATATATCCGACCTGATCATCTCCATCCTCGACATCACCCTCATCTTGCCTCAGTCTGACATCTTTGACCTGGCTCTTCAGTATGTCAATTGTATTCTGTAACGTTTGTAGTCTTTGTGCATCTGTAATTTGATTCACAGCTAAGACAGCGTTTACACTTATTACTACAAACAAAATACAGAATATTATAATGTTAATTTTTTGCTGGTTTGCACATTTGGAACAATGCCGTTCCGTCTCGTTATTGCTATCATATGCATATTCCGATAGTTCGTTCACACTTTTGCGAAAAGTTTTATTAGCATCCATTTTCATCCATTGGTTACAATTTCCTTTACATTGTTAAATTGAAGACAGATAATATACACGGCCATATACTGATCTAAATTTAACTTTATATATTGTGATAATATATATAAGGTTCATTTAGCTCGTATGGTATTTGGTCGGGCGCAGATATAAATAGAAATAAATACTTATTTTATAGTGAATGTATTTTTATTACTCTTGTATATTATTTTCTCATCAACTTACTGTATAATCATATTTAAGATTTAATTGCAATTGCACTTAAGAATTGGCAAGAAGCATGTTTTGGGTTTAATTTTCGGAGAATGGAATTAAACTTTCCGCGAATATGTGTACATCAGGGAGGAGACAGAAAACTTCAATCAATTTAACAGACAGATGTCAACGTGACATAGAATTCACGATTTTCGGAAATGTTAAGAAGTTCGTGGAAAAACATTGAAATAGAACGAAGACCTTGTCCTAGTTTATTCATATAGACCTGATCCTTGAGTTGTTTATATATAGGCTGCATGCCCTGGTTATTCACAAAAGCTAAAAGTTGATAAAATATTGTGTCCAGAGTGTTTACTTTTTTTTTAATAAAGATTAGTTACTTTTCAGTAGCTAAATTATATAGGACTGTGCTCTCCTAATGACTTTGCATTTATTCATAACATTTCTTGGTGCTTATCTAGATTATTCCAGATTTCATGTTGTTGTTATAATCAAGTTGTTGTTTGCAATGTTTATTTTTGACTTATGAGTGGTGTTTCTTCCTTAATAGAAGTATATCATTTTAAGCAAATAAAAATTTCATATAAATTATTTGTACATTTTAAACAAAAAAAACTGAAACCATTTGTGGTTTAGATTTAATTATATTGAATATGTATAAGTTTTGTATTCATTAGACTACATCGCTGAGTTATCTGCCCCTTGACCGTCAGATTAATTGTTGAGAACAAGGTTTTGGAAAATGTTTTTTAATCAATTAAATGCAATTTAAAACTAATATACGGAATTCATATCCATGATTGTCATAGACAGAATGTCTGTTTTACCAATGAAAAAGGGTTCATTTTTAAAACAGTTTGAACGGTAAGATTGGAGAAACTTTAACCAAAATAAAAATATCACTTATTTTAACCAAACAAACACACAAACCATATTGCTGAAAGTAAACTGTTTTGATTCATCAAACTTAAAATCTCTGTAAGTCTTTCGGTTACCTTCTGTAGTATTTCAAATAAAATCTGAAAAATAATAAAAAAGGGTATCTGTGATTAAAGGTTTCGGTCTTTGTTTGTTCAAATGCCTTATAATTCAAAAAAGATGTCAAACTCTTACTCTATTAAATTACAAAGGCATAAACTGTATTCAGATCCTCTACAAATGTGCATATGGCTTTCAAAGTTTAGAAGTCTTTATACATAGTTCCGATCACTCACTTGTGACCATAATGTTTACATTTGGATACACAGCACCCGCTTGTATGTTGACTTCAAAGTATACCACATACCGCAAGTAAATGTCATTGAAACATTAATAATACTTTCTTTAAATAAAGTATAAAATACAAAGAAATGCACTTGATATAATGATGAAGTATTATTTATAAGTACGTATCAATATAATTTCTTGAAGTCTTTGTGTATCAAAGATTTATGTACTCTAAAATGAAAAAAAAATATCATTAAAGGCTTTGATAATCATACCGAGAGAATGTCATCCCATTCATTCTGAAAATAAGTATTTTCTAAATGCAAGGAACGTGACTTTATTCTTTGTGTAAAGGCATGTGTTTTTTTTTAAATTTCATTGAGAAATAAATATGCGATTGACATTCAACGAAACAGATAAAACAAATCAAATTAAATACTAAAGCAAAGGTGGCTGTAAAATGTTTATATACTTTGGTGACTTTGCAGGCTGGCGTTTCATTTAATATGAACAAAAACATACAAGTACACGAAATGATATAAATGAATAAGCCCAGCCTTAACTATTAATATTGATATATAACTTTGGCCAAATATGTTAGAGCGAGTTATAACCTTAGAGTATGCATAACAATATCCCTGGAAACTGCGCTTTTAAGACAGGTGTGTTGTTGATAATGTAGGTACGGTCGTAAGAAGTTTGTCTTGTTCTATGTTCGTAATTTCAGGCCTTTTCATGTAAATAAATCCATTAAAATAACCTGGATGAAACGGTTTTTGGCCAGACGCGACGTTTAGTCTACAAAAGACGCATAGTAACGCTCGAATCAATAAAGTTACAAGGCCAAATAATGTACGAAGTTGAAGTTTGTGATAATTGTCTACCTTTCTGAAGGTGTTATGATTTCAACTGTCTGTATAAAGTTTGTGTTGTCTCCTGTTGTCTTTATTTAGAAAAGGCTAACACATATCGTGTATGGCGGTCTTCTTGTGGTTTTCTATGTTGTTCCATGAACTGTTGTTTTCTTTTCGTTGGTGTCGTATGCCAAAGTGTTGTCTGCAAGTTTACTTCATGCCGATTGCAAACCCCTGATTTATTCCGTATCTCATCCTATAATAGAAACGCTCTGATAATACGAGTTCCTACATAAAGTTGAATAACAAATTATTACAATTGGAATAGAAACAATTTAGTTGGATATAAAGAACGGAACTGATTCTACAATAAATTGTAATTTCCAAGAAAAGAAAAAAAATATTTTAAAAAAAAAAAACATAAGTTGCGTAATTACGGACGCAATATCTACTGACCACGTTTTATGCTTTATGACGTCGAAAGTCCCAACTCCCATGAGTTTGATAGAGAAATAAAAGATACAATTTAACACTTGGTGTAGCGATTCTTAAGAAATTTGTTGTTTTATGGAGGGGTAAATGCATATCTCCATAGAAATAAAAACGAACTTATTTATACAAATATAAATGTAATAATATACACCGAATCATTTTACAAAATCCATTCTACAGAAATGTTATAGTTTTAAAACAACAAATACTTTGCCAATACTTGCTCTTTTTAAAATATACATAATTGTTGTCAGATATCCTTATTATTTCATCAGAATGCTTTTGTATTTGTGAAAGTCGTTTTTGATTACCATTGTTTTGCATTTTTAATTTTAAATACGGTAATATTTATGTAATTATGTTTTGCAGGTAAAAGAAAAAACCAAGGCACAATGAATATATTTGGTTCAACTATGATATACTGACTACACTGAAGGAACGCATTGTATATTACATGAAGGAATCTTAGCGCTCACAGACAGATTATTACACCGGTTCTTGTATAAAATTGATTTACAATATTCAAACCAATCGAGTTGAAATAAACTCATAAAGGACTGATACAAGAATATGTAGCTTAATTTGTTATCACAATATTTCAAATCAAATGACATACACTATTTCAGAAAACATGTTATATTAAAGTTTTACAATTGTTTTCTGTATTTATCATTCAGGTATAGTTAGCTTAAGATTTAGTCCAAATCCTACTTTGTATAATGACGATGTGTTATTTTCGGAGAAACAAACATAGATGACTTACATGTTGTTCAAAACTGGCCAGCTCAGAGACTGTTCTTTAATTGCAACCTTTATCTGTTTACCACTCAATTCCATTGATCATTATCAAGAAGAATGATGAAATCGACAGTTTAGTGCAATCCGCCACACTTTCTGATTTGCTCTTTGTCAGGACATCGTCGGGTGGTTGTCATCGGTTATGTTTTAGATTTATATGTAAATAAACTGTAAAAAGTATAGAAAAAAATATTACATTTTTCGAAATTAAAGGTTTTCCATCTCAGGCGTAGATTGCCGTTGCTGTATTTTGTCACATGTTTGCAATGCTCTTTCACTTCCTGTTTTAATTTGCTCGGTATCTTATGTGTTAGAGCTTTTGGTTTTGTCATTTGACTTGAGACTTTCCTTTATCGAATTTCCTAGGAGTTATGTATTTTTATGGTTTTACTTTTAAAATGAGTTTTTTTTGTATTATTAAATTGCATACATGTTTGGTGCCGGGAAAGATTGTATATCATTTTTATAAACAAACCATACCTTCAACGTCATGATTTTGTCTGTTCATCATTGATTAACCAAAGCAAATAATCTCTTACATGCATCTAAAAAAAAGATAAGCAGACTGATATTTAACACAGGTTTAATGACAATTTTCTTTGGATAATGCCCCAACCAGGTCAGGAATATGAAACATGTTTTCCTTATGTTCCTGTTTTTTATATATTCGAACATTTGGTCAGGTTTATGGACGTCAATGTTTTTTAGTTTGCCATGGATTTGGGTATTTTTGTGAAAATTTTTTTTACATAAATTTTATCAAAATTTTGTTTTGATTTGTGTTAAAAATAAAGGTAATAGTAGTATACCGCTGTTTGAATGTCGTAAATCTACAGAGAGAATACAACTCCGGAGTACCAAATAAAACTGAGGTAAATACATCAACTATAAATGGAAAACAACGAAACAACAAAAACACTGAAGTGCAACAAAAAACAAAACGACAATGCAATACACACTGATGTTTCATGACTCGTTTTACAAGGTTTTAAACCTAATTTAAGCTAGTGAATGCCAATATTTGTTTTATTCGTGTTAAACAGATTTCCACGTTTGAAAATTTCGAAAACAATATCAATATTTGTTCACGAATAAATGACATTTCAAATGTGCATTCGGTTCATCTCAATATATTTTGTATCCTCACATATTTTAAGAGTTTTAATAATGATTATCTACCGATTAATTTAAACAAAAACTATATTTCCATATAATAAATAAGTAAAACTATTAATGGTATTGAAGTTTTGTTTAATGCTTGCACTATGCAACATATGTTGAGATGTTACACCACTGTAATAGGTTTAGGAAAGGACTTGGCACAAACATGTTTAAACCCGTCACATTGTGTATTTGCCTGCCCAATGTCAGAAGCATGCATTTCATATGTTGTAGTTTGGTGCTGTATATCATACCTTATTTTTTGTTTTTGTTTTTAATAAGATTTGATTTGTTTTATATAAATTTCATAGACTGCTATGTGATATGCGTTTTGCACATTGTTGAAGTCCGTACTGTGAACCAAAGTTGCTATTTACTACGTCTGGTGAAGAGTAATATCACTGGCAATCCTACCATTTTCTTACTTTTATACATGCCAAACAATTTATAACCATGTAAAAGTTAGTTACAGGTAGCATACAACTGATAAATTACTTGATTTCCGGTTCTTCTGTTTTATTGGCTATATAACCTGAAGAGACGCTGTTTACATCTTGTTGTCTTTCTCAAATATCATATTAAGCAGAAATTTGACACTAAAACAAAAAAAACCCATCTTTATTAAATGTTTTAAATATTTCATATACAGGAGCTTGAAAATTATGAAAAGCTGCTGACATCACGTTTTGAACATTTGATGAGTGTTCTGTTATATTTATTGCAAAAATGATATCGACGAAGTAAATGTCTGCCAGTGTTTTTAACAAGTAATCATTATGAACAATACTTATTTTGATGGCAGTGTCAGTAATAAACGCTTTTGTATATTCGCCTCTCCATGCCCAATCACATTAAATGAGGTTTAAATACTCCCAATTCATATACAATCATGTAATTGGTTATACCAATTAAATATTGATAGATTTAATAAATGTATGAAGGAAACAATGAACCTATCAATCAATTTTTACACGAATCACCAAAATATAAGTAATTACTCAATTCCAGCATAGCGGACTTCTGCCAATTGTACTGAACGGTAAATACATACAAACACGCGTGCAGTCACACTAACAGATGCCCAATGGTGGATAATTTCAATTCTGGATAGTGACCTGCATTTGTTGGTGTACGACGCAGAGATCTTTATGTTGTTTTTGGAGGATAGCTATAATTAGTTATCAAAGGTACCAAGATTATAATTTAGTATGCCAGACGCGCGTTTCGTCTACATAAGACTCATCAGTGACGCTCATATCAAAATATTTATAAAGCCAAACAAGCACAAAGTTGAAGAGCATTGAGGATCAAAAATTCCAAAAAGTTGTGCCAAATACTGCTAAGGTAATCTGTGCCTGGGATAAGAAAATCCTTAGTTTTTTGAAAAAATTCAAAGTTTTGTAAACAGGAAATTTATAAAATGACCACATTATTGATATTCATGTCAACACCGAAGTGTTGACTACTGGGCTGGTGATACCCTCGGGGACGAGACGTCCACCAGCAGTGGCATCGACCCAATGGTGTAAATAGTTAGCAAAGGTACCAGGATTATAATTTAGTACGCCAGACGCGCGTTTCGTCTACATAAGACTCATCAGTGACGCTCATATCAAAATATTTAAAACATACTATAAATATATATATATATATATCGAATAAGGCAGGGAACTTAACAAATTCAAATCTAATTGAAAATAAAATACCGTTACAATAGTTCTAGTTAAGCTAGCTTTAAAACCTGGGTAAATCCACACTTTTCGATGAAAGGAAATACATGTACAAGTCAGTAATATGACTGTTATATTCCATGTGTTTGACATGTTAAAGTTTTGATTCTGGCATAGTTTTCGAGGCTAATAAATTTTGAGATTCTTTTGAGATATGATTTGAATGAATTATGGTCATATCCAAGAAAGTCTCTTCGTTTTCCTAAAGAAGTTCATCGGAAGGTAACAAGACCTTGTTTATAAATATTCAAATTCACAAATAATACACGATGGTCTTAAAGTATAGATTCTGGGCACTGACATGTTTTGTCATCTTATTAACGTGTTATACTATTCTTTTTATTTGTCTTTACTTTACCCATTTTCTACATTTGAAAATGCCTGTACCAAATTAGGAATTTAGCGGTTGTTGTCCGTTCGTTTGATGTGTTTTGTCATTTGATTTTGCCATATGATTAGGGACTTTCCGATTGAATTGTCCTTGGAGTATTTTTGTGTAGTCTATGTTGATTGATATCCATTTGACGTGGCTCGGTACTTATAGACCCCGTTTTTGTGTAATTGTTCTATGACAATTCTCGAACTTTTGTCTTTCATGTTTGGTAATGTGCAATAAAGTTGAGAATGGAAATGGGGAATGTGTCAAAGAGACAACAACCCGACCATAGAAAAAACAACAGCAGAAGGTCACCAACAGTTCTTCATTGTAGCGGTAAATTACCGCAACCGGAGGCGTCCTTCAACTGGCCCCTACAAATATATACTAGTTCAGTGATAATGAACGCCATCCTTATTTCCAAATTGTACACAAGAAACTAAAATTAAAATAATACAAGACAAGGCTCCTGACTTGGGACATGCGCTGGGGTTAAACATGTTTATGAGATCTCAGCCCTCCCCCTATACCGCTAGCCAATGTAGAAAAGTAAACGCATAACAATGTCTATATGCCTTTTGGAGATTTGCTACATATATGACGTGGCTCTGTCATTGTGTATTGTACTTACTTAATTTGAGTATTATTGTCTTAAGTATCGTTTATAGTCTGTACCCCTTTAGTTTGACATTTTACTTATCATGTCTGTTTGTTCTTGTTTCTTTTACACATCGGTGTTAATAAAAAAAGAACTGTATGTGACATACAAGTGAGAAGTTAAGCTTGCTTTAAAGCCATGTTTTATCCACCCTTTTCTACACAAGAAAATGTCTGTACCAAGTCAGGAATATGACAGTTGTCATCCATTGTTTTGATGTGTTTGAGCTTTTGATTTTAGGGACTTTCCTTTTGAATTTTCCGCAGAGTATTTTTGCGATTATACATTTTGAACTTAAACCATTATAAGAACTGAAATTTCAAAACCATTTTGGATGAAACGTTCAACAACAGTGAAATCCAATCAGTAGTTGTGTAATTGTATAACGGAATCACCTGTAAAGCAAAGACCACAAAACAAGCATGTACAAAAAACTGCAGTTCATTTTTTCAAACTTTTACAATGGGTACAACCTATCGTAGGATAAAATCTTAAATGTAAAATCTACTATCTACCCATTTGTTGTAAACGTCTTTGTTAAATGAATTTTCAGGTATGTTTGAATTGTTAATCTGTTGTGTTCTATGTCTTCATAATGTTACCACAGTTTTGGCTGCTGGATCCAAATTATTATTACATTAAATGCTCACCCAATTTGCTCAATATAAGTGAACTGTTAACAACTAGTTAGAGGTTTAGCTAGCTTTAAAATTAGGCTAAACCGATATTTTCTTCGGGAAATGCCTATACCGAGTCCTGAATCCGGCAGTTATGTTTAACATGTTTCGATGATTGATAGCGTCTGATATTTTTTAATTTACTTTCTAGTTCGGTATGTTTGTAATAATTTTGTTTATGTTTTGATGAAATAATGTGAATATATTCAGCAACGAATCGTTCGATTTAACTTTGTAACGTTTAGTAAATACTGTGTGTAAGAGACGGCAATCAACGGCAATCATTAGATTATTGGCTCCTTGCTTGTAAAAGACAAACTCCTAACAAATCTGCTTTGATCAAATGTGTGAGTGTATTTCTTTTCTCTACAAATGGGACATTGCATTAAGAGCACAGCATGAGAACAAATTGTAAAATCCGTTTAATCGAGCTTGACTATTTTTTCTGTTTACATTAAGTTTTACTGTGAGCTACGACATGATATTATCTTTGTTAGCTTTAGTAAACTTAAATTATACTCAAAGGAAAGCTCTGATTCCTTTTCCATATTTGACTTCAACATTTTAGTTCTATCATCTTTAAATATTTTAATTAGGTCTTTGATTTTCAAATATCTTGATCTCGTGTACGTCGGAAAGGACATTATTTGTCTAAATGCGCATCTTTTAGAGTACAATTCACACAGTTCAATTGTTATGGTTTACCTTAAGATAAGTATAAATCTTACTTTCACATATTGTTGGTATGGTAAATATATATTTTTAAATGGACAGCCTGATTATTTTAAATACATGTCCTTATAGGACAACCTCGATAAGCATAGAGATATTTCCTTTAATGAATGTCTCATAAATCATAAATATATTTCCTTATAGGTTAGTCACATTAATCATAAAGACATTCCTTTAAGGACTGTCTCAATTATCATAAAGATATTTTCTTTTATGATAGCTTCAATAATTATAAAGATGGTTTTTTTGGACCAGTCTCAAATATCATAAAAATATTTTTATGAAACAGCCTCGATTATCATAAATATATGTCCTCAATTAACATTAAGATGTTTTATTCTAAGATGGCCTTAATATTCAAAAATAAACTCATCATAGAAATCAGGACTAAATTTTCTATATACGCCAGACGCGCGTTTCATCTACAAAAAACTCATCAGAGACGCTCGAATCCAAAAAAGGTAAAATGGCCAAATAAAGTACGAAGTTGAAGTTGAGCATTGAGGACCTAATTCCTAAAGTTTTGCCAAATACAGCTAAGGTAATCTATGCCTGAGGTAGAAAAGCCTTAGTATTTCAAAAATTCATATTTAGTAAACAGTTAATTTATAAATATAACCATATCAATGATAAATCATGTCAGCACAAAAGTGTTGACCACTGGGCTGGTGATTCCCTCGAACAAATAAATCTCCACCAGCAGTGGCATTGATATAATAATATTCAAAAAAATATTTCCTTAAAGGACAGCCTCAGTAATCATAAATAATTTTATTCAAGTGACTCCAAATATATGATTGTGTGCAAATGTTACGATCTATTGAAATAATTGACAACAGAACTAATTGTATGTGATTGTATAATTTACCTTGCAGTCCTTAAACATTCATTGACTCTGAAAACTTAACGAGTTTCTTTTACTATAACTGTTTTTTTTATTATAGGCTTTTCTTTTGGAATTTGCCTCAGAATTCGGTTTAACTGTTATCTTACTTTTACTCTGACTATAAATATTCCTACCAATTCTATGATATGGATGTTTTGTTTTATCTTTTATTTTTAATACAAATTAAAGGGGAAAAAATGAAATTGCTGTTATTATGTTATTAAGATATCATTCAGACAGCTTCATTTTCTACAATTTGTCCCTACCAAATGTCAATTGTTATTTAAACGGTTACAAATATCTCAAAAGCATTACATGTTTATATTAAATATGTGAAAATTTACTTACAAATGTATGCCTTCTGTGGGGTCTGATACAATGATTGGTTCATAATGAATTAAAGAAAACATAGAACTTAAACTCAAGTATAATGTGTTAACTAAGATGGTTATACTCAATATCAATATATGTATTGGGGTAAGAAAACTGACAACATTATTTGAAGTATTGAATATGATTTGTTTTTCAATTGCTACGCAGAGAATAATATCTCTTTATGAATGTTAATTTGTTTGTATATCATGTATATGTATATGTGTTTGTATCGAAGGGTTAACTAATTAGAAAGAACGTAAAGTTCTACAAAATAGATTCATGATATCTAATATGTTCTAAATTGTCTAAAATGCCTAGTGAAAAAAACCTTCAACGGATTAAGCAAGATGTGAATAATACCAACATTGTTATGTTTTAATAGTTTTTCGTGATAAATATTTGTTAATGTATCTTCAAAAGAATTTGGAACCTAAAAAAGAACCACAATAGCAATTCAAAATGTTTACCACATTAGAAGCAGTTTGATTAAACATGTCTAGAACAAAAAACTGCAATCCACTTTACAGACACGCATTTTAAACACATGGTAAACAGCAATTTACTCGCTGAAACTAAGATAAAATTGTGTGTAATTGTGGTCTTTATCAAACCAATGTTTACTTGCTGTTTTAACAGAAAAAAATTATGCAACACTACAAAACTATATGTAAATTGTTCACATCAAATATAGTATGCACCATTTTAAAAACGTCTGTCGTTATTTAGGTCAGATAAATGTCAAGAATTTATGTCGAAGAAAACAAGGAGACGGTTTTGATAGCCTTCATCGTAAAGTTCTAATATTGTACATGTAAAACATTGCATGTTGAATTCTATTAAACTTATTGCTTGGTTTGTACGCAGTTGCATCTACTTCAGTAAGAAATTAAAAAAAAAATTAGAAAAAAAGATTTAGAACAATAACATTCACTGTGTTGTACAATGTATCACTGCCAGGACATTAACCTTCGGAAATATGTGTTATAATAGAAAAGCGGAATATGGTTCAATCGAGAATGATACAAATTATTAATAAAAACGAGCAGTCAGTGGTAAGACGAATGATTTACATTTTTTTTTATTTTTCATTAAACTCGTTGTTTTATATCCTTAAAAGTTGAAAATTAAATACGTATGCAACAAATTCTGTACAGAAAAACGACTATTAACCATATGACCTTTTGACCATTACAAGCTAACCGTGCAACCGACTTATGGTCTAGGTTGTTAACATTCGGTCTAAAGTTACAAAAACTGTATCACGTTTAGGTAAAAAGAAAGGATAATGGATTCATGCAAGACTGAAATTACTAAAATAAAATATATCATATCCGAAATTTATGAGTTTGAAATGAGCTGCCTTCATAAAAATTTGCCTTTTTCATTTAAGATTGGGTTTTGAGGTTACCAAGAATAGATCATAAAAAATGAATTTGTTTACGTGATGAATATGTTTTTTTTTCCAAAAATGAATAATGAAAAATATCGATATATATTAAAATACTGTTTTAGTTCAGATAAAAAATCAAATAGCTTACCTTCGTACAATTCTAACAAATTGAAGAAGCCCTAAAGCTTTATGTTGTTCTACATTATATTGCGGAAGTTCTAACTGAAACTTCCACTATAGGGATCTGATGGTTAATGTATATCTAATATAGGTAATCATTGAAAATTCCCGGGGTATATTTAATAGTGCGGGATTTCCCTATAGTTTTATTTTTATATCCCACTCAATACCGTTTTCATACATAACCAAGCAGCGATCTATTTCTTGGCGGAAATATTCTTCTGGAAGAAGGAAGGAAGTGAAGGTAGGAATTCCGTATTTTAATCTTATAATATGAGTTTTAAAAGATAAAACGCACTTATTCATTTCTTCTGTTTCTAACAGTGTACGATCATTATTTATCAATATAAAAAAGAAGATGTGGTATGATTGCCAATGAGACAACTATCCACAAAAGACCAAAACGACACAAATCTTTATACACCCTGCATGTAATGCTAAGACACAGCATAGAAACAAGCATTTACTTCGGTCACAAAATGTGCGTTTAGTCTAAGTACATAGTATAAAACTGTAAATGGAGTAACTGGAGATCAACAAAATCTTTATAACACAATAAAACAAACAAAACTTTTGTCTTTAAAATTCTTTAAAACTGTATAAAATAATGGTATTCATTTTTGTTATTCCATTAAGTAAAATTACAAATGTACCACACTCCGAGAAAATCAACGGAAAATCCCTAAGCAAAATCAAAAGATCAAAACTTGGTACAGATATTTTGTTATGAAGAAAATTTTATAGCTAGTTAAACTTCTGACAGTCGAATAAAATTTCATTATATTAAAAAATAATCTGTAAACAAAACAAACAGACATAATGTGTAAAAAAAAGGTCAAATATGAGGGCACAGCAGTCAATATTGCAATATCGCAACACCGATAAACAAAAATGCATATAAACAAAGCACATTAGCAAATACGAAAGACAAGAATACTTAAATTTAACATAGAACAATAACACAATGACGGGTTGAATAAGGACTGATATAACAAGTTATGAAGATGATGAACAACGTCAGTACCTAGAATCTAAAATCCTGGTCCATTGGATATTATTTGTAAGATCTGAATAAATTTATCATAGATACCAGGATTAAATTGCATTTACGCCAGACGCGCGTTTCGTCTACAAAAGATTCGTCATTGACGTTCAAATCCCCCCCAAAAGTACGAAGTTGACGAGCATTGAGGACCAAAGTTTCATAATGGAATGGTAGACTTGACTGGAGAAACACACTTTGTTTTATTATGACCATTGTATGAAATGCCTTATACTGATTTATAAATTTAGGCAACATTAGTTTACTACTGTATAATATGTTGAAGTTGAAGTGTTCCATATCATTCAAAAGCTTCTTGTAATTATTGCACAGGGATACCATCAAGGATACGAAGTGTTCTATTAGTATGTGGAAGAGATGTTTTGTGTAAGACTGGCAACTTTAAAAAGTGTGACTTTCGAATAGCGGTGTACTATTGTTGCCTTTATTTATGTATATGTATGATAGTAAGTGAGGACTTTGTTAAGGAACATCAGCAAGGGTATGTAGTGTTCTGTTAATTTGTGGAAAAGTTGTATTGATTAATACTTGCAATGGTAAGAAGTTTGGTGTATATGTACAATAATGAGTGAGGAAATACTTTGTTAAGGGATACGAGCAAGGATTCGAAGTTTAAATTAGATGCTTGACACCGAAAATGATCTGAGGTCTTCTTTTAAATTAGTTGCAGAACATTCCTAAGTAACACGGACAAGGATAAAAATGTGTTCTAAATGATAAGTGGGTGAGCATTGGTAATGACATTGGCAATGATGACAACCAACTGTTCTTTTAAATTAACAGCGAATCTTAGGGAGTATGCAGGATATTTATTAAGAGCTTTGTTTATGACACAGGGAATGATCGGTAGTGTCCTGTTAAATGAGGGAGATTTTTTTTTTATAATGAGTTTGTTTCTATTTGTTGAGTGATAGTACAATAATCAAATGGATAATGCATGATATTTGGTGAGAGCATTGTTTATGTTTCTTAGTCTTAAGTTTTTTATGTTGTTTCTTGTGTACTGTTATTTGTCTCTTACTCTTTTTCTTTTTAGTTGTCAATTTATTTTCGATCTATGAGTTTTAAGGTCCTTCTGGTAACTTTTGCCCCTATTTAATGACAAAAAACTAGTAGTTTTCACACTGATCAGTATGTTATGGTTGGCAAAAAGAGTAAACAATAAATTTAAGATTTAGTTTATTTTAAATGGTCACAACTTTTTAAAAACGCCTCATCCCTATAGAAAACCTAACCTATAAGTGATTCGCAAGGGACCAGATAGGAGAAACGAGTATGTTTTATTAAGTTAAAAATAAAAACTTTATCTTCTAAAAATAGAAAATTTAGTTTTTATGTGTGAACAGAACAAAAAACCTAAAACGATTTGACAAATTGAAAACGGAAAGTCCATTATCAAAAGTGATTTATGCATAGATGTTAGCAATATCATGACATCAAAATTCAAGTGATTTGGTCAAACATTCGCATGCAGTTTAAATTCTCTATTGCTACGCGTATTAAAAGTTTTTCTCAATGAATTTTCTTACAGGTATAACTTACGCTAAAAATTAAGCGATTCGAAAATTTAAATATGTGTTCTTGTATATTTTAATCGATGTGTACCATTAAGGTAAGCTGCAATCAACACGGTTGTTTTGCACAATGGTTAATATTTTTGTACGCAAATGAACTGGAAAAGAAAGAAATATAAGTTACATAAGCGTGTTCTGCAACTAGGATAACTGAATGTGTACTACAATCAGACTGTGACATCCAGATACACTGGAAACAATCATAGTTAAGTTCCCGGATGAGCATACCAAAAGTTAATTAACAACAAGCAATCAAATAATTTTAGATAATATTTTAAATGGCGTAGACTGAAATACTTGGTTTAAATCATTAAACACTTTTTGGTGTCTTTAAGTCAGTCTATAATAACCACATATTATACAGATTTTTATTTACACATAATAAAATCTTTACATGAAGTTTACAAAGGACGGTTTAAAAAGTAGGTCGACTGATATGTTATCTCATACCTGAACAGATTTGTATAGACAATCTTAAAATAAACAGGTATTTATTTGAGACGTACAACTTTAAATATAGTAGTGTAATAATATGATACAGTCACCTTAGACTATATGAAATCGAGGTTGGTTGTCGGTTTACTGACCAACTAGGGTCAATTGTATAGATTATAAGTTGTAAATGACAGTTTTAGAACCAAACATCTGATATTAAACAATGGTGTTAAAAATTTTAAAAATAAAATATTACATTCTTAATTGATATATTATATAACTAGACTAACACTTGTTTCAAACAATTTTTTATTACGTAAATAATTTAAATATTCGTTGGTCACAATCATAGCCTTTTCGCACTAAATGTTGTTTTTTTAAGAATTAAGTAAAATTCAAAAGAAGTTGTTTCTGCCAATTTATTGAAAGCAATTTATGTTCAGTCCATTTATTTAAGCTTTGAAAAATTACTGCATGTCATGTAACATTGTCTCAAAGATTTTCAAACTGGGAAGCTGAAAGTTTTGAAAATATATTGATCTTGTTAAACATGATTTATGTTATAGGAATAAAAATGTGAAATAGGATTTATTCTACTGTTTTAAAACTAAAAGTGAAAGAAAAAAAACCATATACCAATAACAAGCTCTTTTTTGGCAAACACAGATACCATGTACAAGATAATGCTAGAATAATAACAATGAGTACAAAATAATCCGATTTATTAATTGTCAAGCATTTCTCTTTTATAATACATGTATATTATAGTTTGCAATGATGAAAAATTCCTCATCAATAAATAGTTCAGTATAAAATATTGCATTCATCTTAATTAATTGTTCTTTTTTTAAATATAAAAAATAATTTCCATCTAAATACTTTTCATGTATTGTATGTAGCAATGCTTTTACAAGTGACGGTATTATAAATTCAGTTTAAACCGGTTATATATTTTACTCGTCTTTTTTATATATTGACTTAAAAAGTAAAAACACAAATAATGATATCCCAGGAAAATTTCAAACGGAATGTCTCTAATCAAATGGCAAAACCAAATGATAAGACACATCAAATGAATGGACAACAACTGTCATATTCCTGACTTGGTACATGTATTTTGAAATGTCGAGGTATTAACATAAAATATGTATTATTTTAATTTGGTCATGAATTTTATATAGAAAAAAGTTAAGCTGTAAAGGATTTCAGTGTAAAAGTAAGAGTTTCTAATGGATAACTAGTTAATCTTCGAGGAAGTCATTCTATATCCCAAATGTAGCTTTCAACAAAGATATAAGTAAGCATACATGTATGATGAATACTTGAAAAAGTGTATGCTAAACGCAAAAAGTCATTTATTACTATGCAAAGGAATATATTTGTTAACCAAAAAAAAACGATAAGTTTTTCAACTGATTTCTATCATTATATCTGCATTATATTGAAATGTGTATCTGACTAACAAAATGTAATACACTTTTAAGTCATTAAAATAAATCTCAATTGGAAGCATGTAAAACGAGATCATTGAGGAACATTTGATAAAAGAACTGCTCCAAAATATGTAGCATCCTTCGTAAGGTCAATGGATGTACCAGCAATTTTGTTTTGTATTTCTAAAACATCATTCTGCTGAACGAATAGTACACTTGTTATGCTGCAAGTCTTCATCTTTTTGTTTTTATGACTTTTTGGTCCGTGATCATAACTGTCGTTGCCTTCAACACACCTAAGTACAGTGTCAGTGTTTGGGTTATGTCGATGATGTATGATGGCTATTTCTTCCCTGGACAAAACATTATTGAACACAACCTGCAATAACATATAGTTTTATTTTCAAAATTATTTTCCGGTTTCTGTGAAAATCATTTTTTAGTAGCAACAGCAATCTTGTCCAAAATATTTTAAAAGATGCCTTCATTTACAAATATCTGACAAATTACAGGTTTATATTTGAATTAAACAATGCTTTGTATGTAAACATAGCGAACGCAGTTTTTTTTTTGTTTCAGATGTAAAGAAATTAATTGTTAAAAATCTTAATGATTCAAATAAGAAGTACATAGGAAATGATAAGGTTTTAAAATTATATCGAACTATAATTCAAAAGACTAATAAAAAAGCATAAACATGTAGTTTTGTTTTGTATCTTTCATATTGCTAACTTCATTTTGTTAGTAGAAAACATGTTGGCTTCTGTTAATTAACCAAAATAATTTTCTTTTTAGGAAGAAGTCAAAGTATATAGCGTGAAGATATCTTAAATATTAAGATCTGCGAAACCATATTCTGGTAAACCCAATATATAGTTTTATAGATATGATATAACTACTAATAAGCACCTCTCAACCAGAGAAAATGTCGAGGTACGATAAGGCCCGCTTTTGTCCCCCTCAATCTTTTCGTTTCTCAAATTCTGTTCTTGTGAGAGGGGTTAAATTTCTGTTACTACTCAAATATTGTAATTATTATTCACTTTGCAGGTGTTTCGTACAACAACATTTTTATTTTTTATGTGCCTGCGCTAGCGTGACCCAAGATTTGTTTTATTGTAATGTCATTAACACTGGTTTTTTTCTGTCTTAATCGCTAACATTTTCTCTGGAAGATAGGCGGACCCTATCAAATTTTAATTGAATTAAGAAACAATGACCAAAAATCGTATGTTTTCCTTGTTTCGGCGTTTTTTGGTGCCTTTTTAACCCAATCACCTCCCCAATTTTCTGAAAATAAAGTTTTGAATTTCATCCAAACAAACTTCCAACCTGAGGGAATATTTTAACGTGATAAGTAGCTTTCCAAAACAGAATTTGAAAAATGAGAAAATAAGGGGCCAAAAATGGGCCTTATCGTACCTGGTCCTTTCAAAAAGATAACTATATGCATTCGAAGGGCCTTCAAAAATGAGCAAAACTGATATGGTAATTCAAACTTTAAACGCATTGGTGTAACAATGTGTGGAACAAACCAAAGAGATGAAATATCAATATGAAAAACAGCAACCAATGTCGATTACTTAATTTTCCCCATTGTGGATGTGTCAGTTCATTTCTTTAACAAATAACTTTAACAAATAAAATCCGTCTTGAATATACGCCAAATATTTGCATTATATAAATGTAAGTTCTACCAATCAATCAATCAATCAATATGTGGACCTTCATTAGAATAAAGTCCAAACCAGTGGCTCTTTAAAAAAGTAGCAGAAGAAAAATAATTCTATTATATTATATAAAGATAAAAACACGGCTAGGCAAACGTAAACGACGAAAAGACAAGCAAACCAAACACGTCATTTAGGACTGGTCAGCATTTATCACTCCAAACGTTGTGGATAATATCTCGGGTGATGCACAATTGTATGCAGGTCACCGCCTTCTGATTGGTTGTGGATGATTATCTAAGGTGATCCGCATTGTTAGCAGAAACCGCCTTTAGATTAATTGTGACAATAATTGAGATGCCAAAAAAATAATCGCATTTCTAGATTACATAAGTTCTCGGTGACAATCTGTTAAGCTGTGATTTGGTCTAGAGCTATTTTAAATGAGGTTTGATAATTATTGTTCAATATAAAGACGATGTCAATATGATGCATCTGATGTACATATTAAAAACACACACAAATAAACAAACAACTACCATTAACATTATTCAGTAAGGTTTTTTATTCTTTCTCAAAATAAAAAGTTATGTTCATTTAGAGTGCATTGCATTTGTATTACCCAAATATAAATTTTCTTCAGTAAAGCTATTTACTGATCGGCCTTAAATTATTTTATTCGTTTTAGGTTTCCGTAACCTCATCCCCTGCAACCAAAAAGAAAAAACAACAAACAATTATAATTGAGTCCATAAGACGTGTGTTTACTGTACGAATTAACGAAGCATGTGGCAGCAGACAGACGTGTCTCTGTTTTCTGTTTCATTTATCAAATGTTTGTTGTGAGTGTTCCTGATTCTAACTATAAACTTACATGGAAGTAAACGAGATATATCCCTGTTTCTTTGGCTTTATATTTTCCCTTTTCTGTATCATCAAACGGATTTTCAACATTATTCCAATTCGATCTCTCTAGAAACGTCATAGTTTGACTGTTTTCTATAAATAACATAGCTATAGATGTAGCCTTATATATTTTTATATTTAAAAGTGTATCAACATCAGATGTTGAATAGATAATGTCAAAATTTTGTCGTTAGAAATTGGTTAAGACGATTAACTGTTTGCAAAAGTTTGAATAATATGGATGTTCATATCCCAGGCAGATAACCTTACCCGTATTGGACACAGATATTTGGAACTTTTGATCATCAGTGCTCTTCAACTTTGTATTTGTTTGCTTTCGAACTTTTTTTATCTGAGCATCACTGATTGGTCTAGTGTGGGCGAAACGCGCGTCTGGTGTATTAAATTAAAACCTGATACTTTTTGTTTTGGTGGCTATCATTTGTGTGTTTCTGTGTCCTATATGTACTCCCATTTAAATGTATTGTAGTCCTGTCATGTAATGTTGTCATTTTAACTATATTTAACAATGTCATAAAAGCGGAAGGTTTTGCGAGCTTCAAAACCAGGTTTAATCTACCATTTATTTTATTAAAATGTCCTGTACCAAGTCAGGAAAATGGCCATTGTTCGTTTCTGTGTGTTTTACTATTTAGTGTTGTGTTTCTGTTGTTTCGTAGATCTCTTAAAATGTGTGGCCCTCAGTTTTAGTTTGTAACCTGGCTTTGTTTTTTTCTCAATCGATTTATGAATGTCGAACAGCGGTATACTACTGTTGCCTTTATTTGCAAGTATCATGAACATGTGTGGTGTATGAAAAAAATTCCGTTACCACTATCGAAAAAGTTATGTCAGAAAACCTTTGCAGATCATTATATTGTGCAATAATGATACTAGCCTTTAAAGTGTATTTGGAAAATTATTGGAAACATACTTTGAATAAAGCATGAAATACGTGCATTGACTGCTACTTACTTAAACTTGTATATGTTCTATTTCTGCAAACAGTACCATGCCATATGTTATTGCATTCAACTGCAAAACAAGCAAATTATTAACACAATTGATTAGCTTTCTAAAAATTCGATTAAAAAAGAAATGCATCTTGATAGTGTATAGAGGTATCAAAATACCGCTTTAATTTTGTCACTTGGTACGAATAAGAAATGGCAGGTATTTTTGATATTCCTGAAGCATACTTTCACAACTAACTTTGAAGCCAAATTCCTCATCAATTGACATAATAACGAGCATAGAATGTTTATGGTGCCAATTTGTATAATTGAACATATCTGTAATTTACTTTACAAATTTAAATATGTGACGGTGTATACCAAAAGTTTAATCTCTTCAATTTAAAAATTATGAAAGCCTGTGTAATTAGTTTTTTTGTAGGTTTTGATAATACTACTGATGCTTTTACCTATACATGAGTTCCGTAAAAGATGAGCTTTCAATTGGGATATTTGACTGGTAAAGTTGAGAAACTTGTCAAAATTCCTACGGATGCCACACAATTTGGTTGACCGTTATGGAATATCTTAGTCACAGATGACCACGGGTATGTAATACTAGGGGTTTCTCAAGTCCGTTATCTACGTCTCGTAGCTAGCCTAACTGAATACGATGTTTTAGGGGATAATGACTTTTCATGAGCAATACAACGGATATCCCTAATTCATGTATTTGGTTTTGATGTTATATTTGTTATTCTCGTGGGATTTTGTCTGATGCTCGGTCCGTTTCTGTGTGTGTTACATTTTAGTGTTATGTCGTTGTTCTCCTCTTATATTTAATGCTTTCCCTCGGTTTTAGTTTGTTACCCCGATTTTGTTTTTTGTCCATGGATTTATGAGTTTCGAACAGCGGTATACTACTGTTGCCTTTATATATCACTACTCGGTGTTCTTTGTGGTTAATATTTTTGAATCTTTACTTTTCTGTGAACCTTCTCTAGAATGTTGTCTGTCTTTTTTCTTTTCCCCAATCATTTTTACCTTTTTCGACTTATAAATTCCCATTGCCTCGTTAGTCACTTCTTTTTCTTGTATTATTTCGTTTGTTTTTAAGTGTGGGGTAATGTTCATAATACTTTACTTTGATGTGAAAAATTAATAAGTACATGCATACTTTTCTTTAAATGTTAAATAATGAGTATAATGCATATACTTATTTATTTTTCAAGATATTTCAGAGCTAAATTTACCAGTTTTAATTATTAAACATAAATGAAACAAGCATTAGCTTCTAAAAGATTGTCTGGATTTAGCATATCGAATGTAGTAAAAACATAACTGATAACGGATCTCAGATAAATGAGGGTTGAGTTTGTGTTTTGCTACAAAAATATAGATAAAAAATAAATCAAAACTGTCCTATTTTTTACGGATAACTGTGAAATCTTTTAAAAAAAAAAGTGGAAAAAACGTCCTCTTAGTTCTTTATATTAGTGATTGCTTCAGTGAAAATATAAGCGTTATTAGTATAAAATGTGAATGATGTGCACCATATTCTCTATAACCATTTTTTGTCTTTTCCCAGATCTTGTCCTCATGGTCTATGTCGCGATCGAAGTCAGAAGTATAATGGGCTGCTTTTATTTTTATCTGAAAAATAATTTATAGGTCATAAATAAGATAATTATCTGCATTCCAGCAAACCGACATAATAGCAATAAGTAAAGCATATTAATTTGAGGAATTCACAACTAGAAGTATGTATGCGGTATACATTACTGTGGCAACAACAATAAAACAAGACAAAACAAACTAAATATTACCCGATAAGCAAGATAGACTTGTCTATTCTGTATTCATTCTATAAAATTGAAAATGGAAATAGTAAATGTGTCAAAAAGACGACAACCCGGCTAAAGTGTCAACAGCCGAATGCTAACAATGGGTCTTCGATGTGTATTCAACGCTTAAAGTTTAAAGTTAAGCTATATCCTATTATTATTTTTTCCACTAGTTTAATCAACTTATGATGCTATTATGATTGTTATACTAAATATGCTAATTTAATGATATCGCTTTTTTCTGGAGTACATCATTTTACAAGGTGAGAAGGTTAACGCTATAGAACCAGGTTTAATCCACCATTTTCTACGTTTGAAAATGCCTGTACCAAAACAGGAATATGACAGTTCTTGTCCATTCGTTTTTGATGCGTTTTGTATTTCAATTTTGCCATGACATTATGGACTTTCCGATTTGACTGTCCTCTAAGTTCAGTATTTTTTTATTTTAATTTTTACAAGAAATATTCTTCATAATTGCTACTGTACTTACCGTTTTACTAGGATCACCTTTCTCTCCTTTCGGTCCTATAAATCATATAAAACGATTAATTAAAATATGAGTAATGTTAACTAATGTTTTAAGATAAATTACCGTGGCTTTATCCTTTAAATAACTGACATATGAGACATAAAATCAAATTGATATATTAGTGGATTAGTAACGAAATAGCATATAAAACATGTACCTAGACTGACATATCAAAACTACCGAACTGTACGTAAAGCAGATAACATTGTTTTCTTTCCACTACATATACGTGTAATCGAAGCTTGAAAATCTTTATTATATATATTATATTTCAATTTTGGTGAAATTTATACCCAGATTTAGTAAAATTAAGTAAACACATACATTGTATCGTTTTTTTTATCAAATGATACACACCAGTATTTCCTTGAGTCCCAATAGGACCCGGATCTCCTCTTATACCAGGAGTACCACTTTGTCCTGTTTTACCAGATTCACCTTTTTCTCCTTGATCACCTTTGGGTCCGGGAGGTCCTCTTTTCCCACGTTTACCTTTGCACTTACATCTGCGACCTGAGATTGAAATATATTGCACAAATATAATAATTCTTTAGAGCTATTACAGTTGAAGTAAATTATCATGCACATCGGATGATTGCTTGAAAGAAAAACACAAAATAAATTTTATATCAAAATTGTGTTTGTTATACTCCGGATCCGGAGGGGGGTCCAAGGGTTTTGAACCCTCCTTTTTTAGACGATCATTACATTTGAATGGGGACATGTCGTTGGAACCCCCAATTGCCCTCCCCCTTTTAAAATGACTCGATCCGCCCCTGCGCTGTATCACGCATTTGCTTTATATGCATACAAGAATCTATTTTTTATTCATTAACAATGTTCTTGGTATTATATTTTCTTTTTCGAAGCATTTCTTCTTCTATGGTCTTAAATAGTGAAAAGAACTTTACGAAAAGTGTTAAAGATCATCTTGTGCAATTTTTATATATATATATACCTCTCTTCGATTTGGTTTTCTTTTGAGCGTTTCGTTTAAAAACCACGTGGTTGTAAATTCCATCGTCGTCTTCATCCTATTGGAAGTAAATGAATAAAACTTGGATGACATAAATTTAAGGCAAAAACAAGAAATGAAACTGAAAAAAAAGAAACTAGAGCTTCGCATTCAACGCATGCGCTGCCATGAGACGTACAGACATATTCTGTTTTCTTGTTTTTTCTAAATTCTAGCCGTTGACAATTGACCTGGATGTCAACATTTTGATATTTAATGACAAGACAACATCTTTTTACATTTTAAACAATAAACAGATAAGTATTTATATTTATCAGATATATATTTAATTCTTCCCTGTCTTTTGCACACTAGTAAAAGGATTATATAAAGATATTTGCCCTTGCAAAGTACGAATAACTTGCAACGTCATTGTTTATTACAGCGTTCATGGTGAAGGTTAACCAAGAAGAGCGCTATGGACAAAATGCTATTTTCCTTTGTAAGCATTTTAGATACGGTATTATGTTAAATTGAATTAATTGAATGCTGTGTTGTTTATTATACAAGTGTTATACAGTTTATTTGACTTTTCTGAGCTGATTTTCATTTCACAATCTAGTTATTTCACTTACCGAAGTAAGAGGGGCTAAGCTTAGAGTTCATTACAACAACATTTGTAAAGTAATACCCTGCTCCTCTCGACTTTTAAAAAAAAATATTTTGCCATGCCGTAGCCAATAACAGCTAACTATACATTTTTGCTCATTGCGTATAATGCCTGATGGTTGTTTAAAGCCTTGTCATTTGTCACTGGAAGTCCCCTTATTTTTACATAATCTTTGAACATGAAACTAGTTTATCCTATTATGTTTCGTGAAGCTAAAATGCATATCGATTTTACGTATACTGCAAAGCTAAAAACTATAAAGAGGAAACTACAGAATGTATTGTTATGAAAAAAGGGAGTTCAATTATGTTGTTATCCTAATTAGTACTGTTAATTCGATTTGAGAGTCATTAAATAAGTATTTAAGGGGGCTCGCGGGTCTAAATCATTTTTTTTATTTAATATAGGATTCCTCTATATTTTTCTCTAAATGAACTTTATCTTAATCCTAATAGAAAAAAAAAAACTAATTAAAATAATGGGGTCACCGTTCATTTACGCTCACAATCTGCCTTCAAAAGAAGCATACATTTTTGTTTATGTCCCTTTTTTCTGTTGAACTAATAGCAGAAATAGCGGTAATATCGAAATAAAAAAATAACTCAATTACAGAAATCGCTTAAATTTTACAATTACTTAGTTTATGTACAGCTTCTTCGAAAACAACAATGAAAAATATAGGTCGCCGATGAGTTGAAAAAGTTATTTCAATTTTTAAGCCAAAAAATGGCATTTTTGATACAAAGGGAGATAATTTGGAGCACTTTCAATGATATCTACATTTTAAAAGTCACATGGGGCCTACACGAATTGATTTTGTCGAATGATTTTTGTACCCTATGATAAAGTCACAACTACTAAAGGTAATAAATAGAATTTTAATGTTAATTCTAAATGTTTAATGTTTTTCTGAAAGTCTTATACCCGCGAGCCTCCTTAAATCGAGATATATACTAACCTACACTAATTTCTCGCTCATTTTATGTAATTTCAAAACGAAATTATTTTTATTCAAATTTTCGCAGAAAATTATTAGATGTATGTAAGAAATGAAGAAAAAAAACTAATGAAAATTGCATAATAAAAAAAAAGAAGGAAAATGTATAGAGTAAGGGAAAACAGTTACAAAAAGCAACTTACAAAAAGTCAAATTCAAACAAAAAATATTTAACAAAATTAATCGGATTGATGTCAAGATCTTCTTGAGAAGTACGCATTTTCTGTTTAAGAGATCAAATTCGTTAAGGATAAAAAACTTTCTTTATTCACAGGAAGTAATTGACTACATAGATTGATGTCAACTTTTGAAGTAATTAAAATCAGTTTAGGTTTACTAAGCCGTTAATAATATGATGTACATAATGTGACTATGAATATAAAAGGTTAACTTATTTATTTGAACACCTTTGGCACAGCATATATAGTTGAAACTGTCTTCATTTTTGCTTCATTCATTGATGGATAAAGATAACTCATTAAAACAGATAATACAAAGAAAATACCACCAGTCGAAAAAGTAAATATAAAGGAAGTTATGAAAAGCAAAACACATTTATATACAACTTAATATCAACAAAACAATACGCCGAATACTAAGCAGCTTTAACGATGAATGCTTTCTCCATCTTCCTTAAAAAGTTTTTTTATCCGCAAAAGAGCGTTGCATCACACTATATGCGATAATTTAGAGTTGTAAATATTGACTTAAAGATTAATAAAAATTAAAAACGGAAATGTTTTAATATTAATTTATTTCCGTTTTAGGTAATCAGACCAATTTACAGAACAGAAAGAGGAAGTAAATTGATTCATGAGAATTTGGCTGATTTCAACGAATTCAACGGAAAGGGAGATAATACCAGTTAAGCTGATGTACATCAATTATGTTTCCCACGTCCTTTGCATTTATACAATAGTATTAATTATACAGGAATAATGAAGAAGCCTTTTTAACGACCTACCTCCCCCTAAAATAAATTAAATATTAAAACCAAAAAGAAATAAAGATTCAAAATAAAAAATACAAAAAACAAAAGCGAAAACAAAACACTAGCTAGCATAAAACAAATAAAAAAAGAAGAAACAGTTTTGCAACTGTAAAAGTATTTGTTAAAGAAAAAGAAAAAATATTTCTATGATTAGAAATAAACATGTTTTAATACTTACTCCATGAGTTTCTTCAACTTGATTTTGTAAAGCAGCTTTATGTAACTCGTTAGACAGTTCATGTCTGATGTTAATGTTTTCTGATAGTATCCACACATTGCATGCCAAAATTGCACAAGATAAAATAAATAGAACTATAGTTGCTAAGATAATTAGTCTTTGCGAACTAGTAAGTGATTGTTTTCTTCCCGTTGTTATGTCGCTGTCGCCTCGACATTTAGGACATGGTGACATTTCGTGTGCATAATTAGCTTCTGAGTATAAATCCATTTCAAAATAAAAAGTTTGGTCGAGAAAGCATCAAGCCCAAGTATCTATGCTACTAGCTGCTAGTTGCTTTTCCCGCCATTTAAACATACCTTCTCTATTACGTTTTTATTTTTTCCAAATTGCCATGCGCATTGTTCATAGATAGGTAAGTACGTACATAGATATATCTATATAGGTCTTTAATATCACAGGTGAATTCTACTTGCACTTTGATTCCCAGGAAATCACTATTATATTAATATCAATCCAGGGCCAAGATATGTAACTTGTATTTAAATGGTTTTTTGAAAATGATTGATTTGTTTACGATTTCAAATTGAAATATGGTCTGTATAAAACAATTAAATATTGATACTATTGTTTAATTTTATGACTGAAATTTCTTGTATGTGATACTTGGGTCCCAGTGTTTACTCCCCGGGTGTTTTTATCATGATCTATGGATGATTAAACATATTAAGTGTTGAGTGTAAGTCAAATATTATATATCGCGTATCAACTCTTATAACTGAAAGCTGTCAATTAACTCACATTAAAAATTATAGATTCAATTAAAGGTTTGTATTATTTGACCAATTATATACAAGTGTAATGATATTTTTCTATTTTCTATTTTCAAACTTGCCCAACATGATAATATAGGTGCAAAATATTAAATATCTTTGAGCTTTAAAAAGATTAAAGCAATTTAATATAGTTAAATATTGTTATATACATTTTGAATAACTATCTCAAATATCATTGCATTTTGGGTAGTTTATTTATAAACTGTACATGTATTTCTGTTTTCTGTTATTACTTTTGACGCTTGTGCAGAAAAAAACCCAAAGAAACAGTCTTAATTGTTAGAATAAGGACACTACATATTTTTCATTATTTAATTATTAATATTCAGTTCCGTTACTTCCCTGGAAAATATTGCTGGCTCTTAATAGAGGGACGAAAGATACCAGAGGGACAGTCAAACCCATAAATAGATCATAAACTGACAACGTCATGGCTGAAAATGAAGAAAGATAAACATACAAACAACAATACCCATGACACAACATATAAAACTAAAGAATAAGCAACTCTTACCCAACCAAAAACTAGGGGTGATCTTAGGTGCTCCGGAAGGTTAAGCAGATCCTACTCTACATGTGGCACCCGTCTTGTTGCTCAAGTTATAACAAATGCGGTAAATTGTCTAATTCGATAGGTCACATTCCTGAAAGGAAAGGGGATCATCTGTGAAATGGCTATTCCATAACGGTCAACCAACTCGTGATGGTATCGGTAAAATTTACGAAGTGATGATTTCAACTTCACCATTTCAAACTGTTCGTTTATAACTTCCTTGTGAGCTGCAACCCTCTATCAAGAAAATCATGATAGGAAATACAAGCACGGGAAAATAATATCAATTGGGAGATATATACCCCGTATGCAGGTGCTGCTGGTATGTTTCTTCTTTGAAATGGAAAGTTCACAACTGGAAAGCTGAAATCATCTCTTTATCGTAAAGTTTTGTTTTCAATCGACAATCATTGTCAATTTCTCGATGTAAGTCAAGATATGAGGCCGACTTAACTGTATTTGTCGTATCCTTTATCTCTAGTTCGATTATATAGATGCGTTCAACATAGTCATCAAATTTTGAATTATTTAGTGAGAGAACATCATCTATATAGCGGAAAGTAAAGTTCAAGGATATTGTCAACTGCTTATCTTTCTTTCTAAGAAGAACCTGTATGAAGTCAGTTTCATAATAATAAAGAAACAAGTCGGCAAGAAGAGGGGCACAATTGGTTCCCATTGTAATGCCGACAGTCTGTTGAAAAACACGTCCTCCGAACGTAGCAAATATGTTGTCAATCAAGATATAAAGCATAAACTACCCAGAGTTAACCCAGACTTAATGTAAAAAGCACAGGGGGTGGAGTATCCAAGATGACTTTTTCAGACTAACTGTGAACAACGCAGTTTGGGAGTATCAGATGACTAATTAACGTGTATCCTCTTTTAATATATATTGTATTACATTTCATTTATGACAAGAAATTGACACAGATGGACAACTATAACAATCTAGGATATAACAAACTTGACTTTTTTTAGTTGCAATGTCCAATTTTTCTCAGCAATTATACTCCCTGCCTTCACGTGGCGGTAATATATCTGTTTTACTAGTGTATAATGGTTTAAATTACTTGAACTTTATTAGTGTTCTTTTAATGGAAAACCATATTTTCTTAAGTTACCATACCATAAGTGGACCGATAAGGTGTGTCTGTGTCTCAACTCACGCGGTCGTAGATATATCACACATCAGAAAAGTCTTCGTATTTCCTCTTGTGATATTTTTGCTACACTTGCTTTTCATTTCGATTGATTCATGTATATTGAGAGCTAATTGTCCTAAAGAAGCACGCAATTGTCTGTTTGGAATTCACGCGATTCCGATTGGGTATTTTTAAGTAAAGAAACAAATTATTTCTCTAAGCTTGTGATTAGATGAGCCTATGAAATTAGTGTCTGTTCTTTATATTTCAAATATACGTTTATTTATCGTTCTTCATACAAACTATAACAAAACGAAATATCTATATTGCACACGTTTTATAGTTCGAATCTCTTTTACAGACATAATTTTAAGTTAGGATTGCAGATCTTCTGTCGCGCGACCTACTGTTATAGGACAAAGGGTTTACTGATGACGACACATCAACTGTAGTTTTTTTTTTTAAATCTTCTGAAGTTCAAAATCTTCTATTGATAGACAATGTTTAGTTTTTGTGACAGATTCTCCACAGCCAAACTACTACTAAGAGATTAAGTGTGTATCTTTGATTAAGAGGACAAAAGATGATACGTTAGAATAGTCTTGAGCAGATATAATGGATGTAAAAAGTAAAATCACAAAATTACTAATCTTAGAAGTATCTGAAAAATGAGCAGATTTAGGCGATGACAGACATATGGTATGTGCACATTGAGTAGATTAAGAGGACAAATATATTGAAATAAAGCATATTTTGACGATTACAGAAGATTTGGGAATATTGCGTGGATTAAGAGATTGACAAATTATACGGGTTTTGACGATGATATATGGTATATGAATATTGACTAGATTTAGACACATATTTAAAAATTGAGCAGGTTTTGATGATGACAGACGATTTGTGAATTTAGCGTAGATTTAGATGATGCAAAGATTAATGATATGTGCAATGTGCATTTGTGTAGCAGGACATCAAATCTTATATATACAAATATATGATGAGTATGCATGAACTGATACTTAATTCATTTTTATGATTTTTACCAAAAAAGATTCCGGGTAGACATAAAATCTCCACATGATATATAATTTCAGTTAAAAGAAAGTTGTAGGAAATTCAAAGAGAAATCTCTTTTGTACGAGTTGAATGTCCTATGATGCCATTAGTTTTGCTTCATTTTGGACTATGCTAGATAATTTTATAAAAAGTAAAATCACAAAAATACTGAACTCAGAGGAAAATCAATTTGGAAAGTCCATAATCACATGGCAAAATCAAAAAACAAAACGCATCAAAAACGAATGGACAAGAACTGTCATATTCCTGACTTGGTACAGGCATTTTCAAATGTAGAAAATGGTGGATTAAACCTGGTTCTATAGCGCTAACCCTCTCACTTTAATAACAGTCTCATCAAATTCCGTTACATTTACACGATGCGTTAAATAAACAGTCACAATCAATAAAATAGTCAAAATATGGGAACATCAGTCATCATCGTATAACAATTTAACAGGACACAACAACATCTACTATATCGGTTCTTTGCCTCAGCTCCTTATCATCTTCTTATTTCGTAAATTGTCAAAGATAAGAAAAAGGGTTGTCTCAAAAACTAACCGTGCAAAAGAGATAGAAAGCACAAAGAATAAAAATATTATAACAGAACTACATGTTAATATCTTTGAATTTCATTTTTTATTTAATAAAATGACTCCAAAGTTATTGCCGACTCCCCACATTCTTATTTTGGTACTTTGTGTTTCAATACGTATTGATAATGTTTGACCCTTGTTTATAATGAACATGCCTAACGTGGCACATGATTTTTCTGTGAAGTTTTGTTGGCTATCAGGTAGATCTAGTTCATGTCCCATGTAGACACCGTCTTGACAAGTCATTATCTGTTTGTCATCTAAGAACACGGCAGCTCTTTCCTCTAGATTAGTTGGGATGAATAGTATCTGAAATACAATATGACAATACTAAAATTGTAGATGACAGGCACTGACTCTAATAATACCTATTTCAAATATCAGGTTCAGCAAAGCAACCTGAAAGAGGGACGAAAGACACCAGAGGGAAAGTCAAACTCGTAGATAGAAAATGAACTGAAAACTCCATGGCTAAAAAAAAAAAGACGAACAATAGTACAGAAGACACAACATAGAAAACTAAAGACTGAGCAACACGAACCCCACCAAAAACTGGGGGGGGGGGGGTGATCTCAGATGCTCCGGAAGGGTACGCAGATCATGCTTCACATGTGGCAACCGTCGTGTTGCTTATGTTATTACAAATCCGGTAAGTAGTCTAATAAAGTAGGTCACATTCGTGAAAAGGGGAGGGTATTGTAGTAACGACATCAGGAACATATCCGATATCATCGGTGAAACGGTTATTCTATAACGGTAGGACAATATAGCAAATCATAGTATGTTTGTCATTGGATTGCAATCTTGGTGAGATTAATTCAACATAGTCTACATCTCGATTGATGTGACATATTATCTTTGCAAATATATGCTCAGAATATTCTCTTTTAATGGAGGTTTTATTTTCGATGAAGTAGTTTGACTTTGTGTTTGGACATTTGGTCTCCGGTAACACTCATCTCCGATTCAACATATTTCGAACATTACGCTGCTGATTCCCGAGAGCAAATCTTCTTTGTAAAGGACTGTGCATTGCTATATAACAAATACTACGAGCCAAGCAATACTATGGCTCTAGAACTGTCAGATGGGATATATGTTAATTTATTTGGCAATTAGTTGACTTTCCTATGGTAATGGTTGTGTGTGCCGATAAATGAAGGAAAGTGTACAAGGCCTTTGGCATTTGTTAGTCTTGTATTATTTTAATTTTAGTTTCTTGTGTACAATTTGGAAATAAGTATGGCGTTCATTTTCAATGAACTAGTATATATTTGTTTAGGGGCCAGCTGAAGGACGCCTCCGGGTGCGGGAATTTCTCGCTACATTGAAGACCTGTTGGTGACCTTCTGCTGTTGTGTTTTTTTATTTGGTCGGGTTGTTGTCTCTGTGACACATTCCCCATTTCCATTCTCAATTTTACATCCACTCTTATAGACAACAAAAACCAAGCCGGCAACTTTTTACTTTAGTTTTTTAGTTATATGAATATATTAGAACGTATGTATCTCATTTATTATCAAGTGTTCATCCGCCTTTCACAGATACCATTACTTTAGTTGCGTTGAACATCAGTAAAAAGTAAAAAGAACACAAATACTACACTCTTAGATAAATTCTAAACGGAACCTGCCTAATCAAATCGCACTTGATACATTCATCATTGTGTTCACTACTGTGATCTTATACATTTGTTTAATAACTTTTTTTGACGTTGTATACTTGACTAAACTAGTGACATTACTGTAGTGTGCAAGTTTACTTTATTTTCAATTTGGAATACTATAGAAGAGACAAAGTTTACGATAAAAATGTTATTTTAGTACATTTATTATCTAATATGGAATTTGGTATTATTCTTTATTGGCCTAGCGTTATGCATTTTCTTCAAGATATAAGCTATACTTAATTCACTTACGTTCAAATACACTATATATAAACCATCATATTTTACTTTATATTTTCCATGCTCAGATGTCAGTTCCAGTGGTGACATCTCTTTTGGTGACGATAGTTTCCATGGTACACCAAGAATCTTTTCTGTATTAATATAGAAATGTATTCAATGTTTTCATTTCATTTTGATAAGCAAACAAGAAACGGATACGCATACATTTTTATTATTAATTTCAATTATTTTCCCGTTAACTTTTGCTACATGAGTTTTTTTTTTATATATATTTTACGTTTTGTCATTCTATTGCCATTCCAAAACAAAACAATATTAGAATAACAATCTTTTGATTGTCAATAATAATATATGTTTTAAGGTCGTTTGAACTTATGTTTACATTTCTTATCGTATAAAACACGTTTTCGTTCAATTATAATGATAACATTAATGTGTTTAATCTGTATCGTGATAAGTAAATAATAATTGCTAGTTCATATACTTTATGATGGCCTGATTATCATAAAAAAAACAAAAAATCACAGATTAATTTTGTTTTGAATAATAATCGAGTTTTAAACCATCATGGATGTAGATTCCTCCTATGTCTGAAGCAATACGACTACCTGTATTAATGCTTCTTAACAGGTGACAGTCAAAACCACAGACACTTGTCTCAATTTTCCCCCAAATATAACATAAAAGGGGGAAAATATGAGACAAGTGCCTGTAGATAAAAAGGTACAATGTGTAGAGATAAATGCTCGTATACATCATGGAAACAAATTTCTGTTTTAGTTTATATTTACGATATCTGTTTCATTTATATCCTCTAGAACTTTCAAATGATTTACCTGATTGTCTACCGTCGCTCTCATAAGTCTTATTGGTTGAAATTTCAAATATTTTACCTGATTGTCTACCGTCGCTCTCATAAGTCTTATTGGTTGAATTTTCAAATGTTTTACCTGATTGTCTACCGTCGCTCTCATAAGTCATATTGGTTGAACTTTCAAATGTTTTACCTGATTGTCTACCGTCGCTCTCACAAGATTTATTGGTTGAACTTTCAAATGTTTACATGATTGTCTACCGTCGCTCTCATAAGTCATATTGGTTTAACTTTCAATTATTTTACCTGATTGTCTGCTGTCGCTTTCAAAAGTCTTATTGGTTGAACTTTCAAATGTTTTACATGATTGTCTACCGTCACTCTCATAAGTCTTATTGTTTGAACTTTCAAATAAGTTACCTGATTGTCTACCGTCGCTCTCATAAGTCTTATTGGTTGAATTTCAAATGTTTTACCTGATTGTCTACCGTCGCTCTCATAAGTCTTATTGGTTGAATTTTCAAATGATTTACCTGATTGTCTTCCGTCGCTCTCATAAGTCTTATTGTTGTAACAGACTAATCCACCAAATTCTTTATAACATTCTGAAAATATTTGAGTCCAAAATCAAAATATAAACATTTTACAATATATATTATAAACATAAACATATATTCATCAACATTTATAAACATGTATCTATATACAAACTCCCTCATTTGTGTTTGTTACTTTGACTTTTGTCTTTTTAATGTTTTAGATTTGAACAACGGTAAACTACTGTCTGACTTTGATATATAATAAGATTCGTTTTTAAGATGCATCACATGTACGTCTACCTTCCAGGTGTATGTTTACATTGTTATACTTACTGTCAATAGCCATTAATAGTTTTTTCGACATTGTAGTGTTTATATGAAAATCAAGTTCCACATGGGCTGCTTGTAACCTTGCCTGCAATAAAAGAAATGTCTCGTCTTATTACAGTTTAAAATTTGACTGAAAAGTTGTATATGTTTGTTTTTTTTTATTATTTCGAATAAAGAAATTGTTTTGCCATAACTTGATTGTTTTTCTTTTATTCTAAAGAGAATAAGGCGTTAATGGTAGATTTATCAATGGATTTGTACGTTTTGCACAACACGACAGGTGCCACGTATGGAGCATGATCTGATTAAACTTCAGACTACCTGATATATCACCCCGTGATTTTTAAGTGGTATTTGAGTTCCTCAGTATTTAGTCATGTTAGTTGTTTATGTTGTGTTTAGTATATTGTATTTTATTTGCCATTGCGGTGCTAGTTAAGTTTTCGACATGCATTTTACCTTGACACAATTACACGTGGCTGTTATCATGGTTATTAAAAGATGTAAATATCTAAGTTATTTTTAATAAGTTAAAATGTTTGTTTTCAGTCTCATTTAAGTATACTGTACACATTGAATTCGTTAACGTGATTAATAAATTTTGTGAAATAAAATATCTTTTAGGCAGAAAAAAAAACTTGTGAAAAACGTTTTTGATAAAATAAAAAAAAAGAGTATCAAAAATGAAAAGTTACGAGCAAATTGTATACGTCCGTAGCGCGTTATCCGATTAACATTCCACAGGAGCGCCCACAAATAAAGTTCCACCTGTTGTGTTTGATCATCTAACGGTTTATTTTTAATCCACTCTACGCATTAATCACTTAACTGACGTATAATGTGAATATTTTATCGTGTCTTCCTTACTTGGATGAACTATCATCATTGTAACTATATCAAAATTTAAGTAAGTGGGTACCTCTTTTGAACTGACTATCGCCTTATTGCGCAGCTTCTTCCGACATTTCCTCAGGTATCGTTTTTCTTTCTTGCATTTTTTCTTATCTTAAATATGAAGACGGTGTCTAATCCTTATGTAGATAAATCAATTTATAAATATTTCAAGAAGAAAAATAGAAAATACACAATAGACAGTAAATTCAGATATACATATAGTTTAAATTATAGTTATAATTTTACATTATTTCTATTATTTGAAGAAGAAAAAAACAATTGTACAGTGTTTCAGAAATGCAATGTCATTTAAAAAAGATAAAGTATCAAAACCATACCTTTATCTGCAAATCTTTTTTGGCGAAAATATTGATCGTCGGAAGCTTTGTTTTCTGTGTCATCATCGTCTTGGACTCTGTGTACATTTTTATGCATAAGACCATGCTCTCTTGTACTCTTATGAAGTTAAAACATAAACCATAAGTTTAAGAAGTATATTACATGATAGCTTTGTCAAAATAAAGGGAGAACATTAATAGTTAGACATAAAATACCGTAAAATTGATGTGGACAAACTGTATGTAATATCTTTGTGCAATATTAATAGTTTTTGAGCGAAGATATATTCAAATATAAAATGCTTGTGTTTTTCCTGTTTGATGAAGAATTATCTGAGCAGATATCATACATATTGGATGTGCTGCTTTTTATATTACATAATTGAGGAATTCATAAGCATATAAGAAAGAGTTTACCTGAACTGGTGTATGGCCGTCTATCAAAATGTCTTGTACAGATTTACGCAGAACAACAACATCGTTTGAAAGTCGCGCTATTTCTTTGCACGACCATAAAATGTAAAAACATATGATAAAATATCCGAAATTTTGAATGCATACGGGTGCATTATTTTGAGTAACTTTCATTACTAGGATAAAGTTAAGCCCTATGGCTACATAAGGTCATAAGAACGTATAATTAAGATTTGTGAAATTCAAAATGTAAACACAGGTGACCGGATTATGATTTCCGCCTTTTTTTACCTTGACACAATAAATTTATGAAGTCGGATAAAGCACATTATAAATTTAGCTTGAAGGGTGACGCTTTAAATACTGACAATGAACTAAGACTTCAGATTAAAATGTTGCATAATAAGGTTGGCTGAAAAATATTTGATTACACATTTTCTATTTCATTTTATTTATTCTTGTTTCTTTTTACATTAACTTAGAATATGTAAAACAAGCAGGTGTTAACAATACACTTATCATATCCCTCATCATATCCACATAGTTATACATTATTCAGCGATATAGTCATAAATAAAAAAATTAAAAAAGACTCGCACTTTTATGTTGAGATTAAAATTATTATGCAAGTAAAACAGCTCCAAAGTTTGTATTATAGCTATCCAGGTATATTTCGGTGTTCCTGGTGACTATCTTAACGGTAATTGTTTGACTTCGCTCGACGTAAAACACGCCTGATACACTGCAGGTTTTAGCTTTGGAGTTAGTAGACACAGATGCGGCACCTCTGACATAGTCTAAATTCTCACGGCAAACTAATTTTTTGTCATCTGCTATAAATATTCCAACGTCGTGTTTAGAAAGTGTTGCACTGATAAGAACCTACAACATATATTAAGAAAAGTATACATTTAGAATGCGTTTTGTAATAATAACTTCATGTTTGAAATCTGTATAAAAAAATAATATTTTTTGGAATATGCCTTTTGAATAGTTTTTTTAAATATAAAAGTAAGGATACTGATTTAGAATTATGTCTGTCTTTCAAATATCCACAAATAAATTAGAACTAAACGTTGAGCAAACAACAATTAAACAAGTTATTAACCAAAGAGTTCAAAATGGAGATGAAATCATCTCTTTCTCTTCGTAAATTTTACGGAGAACATAACTAGTTTGTTTGAAAGTTATGGAATATCCGTTTCACAGATAAATATCGGATATGTTATGTCGTAACTACAATCCCGTTCACTATTCACGAATGTGACATTACTATGGTGTATAATTCCTTTGACTATTCAACTGCTAATAATGTAATCCAACTCTCCTACATCTACTGTTTTCATATTGTTAATTAATATGAACAAAATAAACTTAGATACATATATACATATGTGTGGAACTCATACCACATCTTCCTATATTTATATTATTTACAAATTATTACATTTAGATATAAAAGATATAATCCGCCAGTTTCCACTGTAAATATTCCAGGGCTTGATTTGTTCATTCCGAGTGAAAGTACATCTCTATTGTGTGTCTTTGTCCATTGAGCTTTTTCCCAAAATTCTATAATTCGATTGGAATCTATAAATAAGGAACAAATTCAGTTCGCAGCATGTACAAGGTATTTTAAGATAACTAAACGGGTATGCAAATACCAATATACACATGTAATGATTCAACAGTAGTATTGTACTGCTAAGTGAATGGACCTAGACCTCCTGGTAGGTGGAAGTTCAAGAGTTTTTTTGATAATTATAAAATCATTTGACTTTTCTACACTTTTCACAAGTATTCCATATTTCAAACTAAAAGACAAATTGAAAGAGTTAGTATTGCTTTGTTTCATAAAAAAGAATGGCCAACGTAGACACAAGTATCTTGTCTTAGGGAGGGATAAATACTACTTTGTAAAGGATCACTCTGATTCAAACAAAAAATTCTCTGAGACTGACATTATCAAAATGCTTGATTTCTTGATTAACAACATATTTGTTACTTTCGGAGGACGTGCTTTTCAGCATTCCAATTGGAACAAATTGAGACCTTCTTCTTAACGACCTGTTTCTTTATCATTATGAGGCTGACTTAATACAGGAACTCCTTAGGAAGAAAGATAAGAAGTTAGCAATATCCTTTAACTCTACTTTCCGCTATATAGATGGTGTTCTTTCACTTGATAATTCAAAATTTGGTGACTATGTTGAACGCATTAATCCCATCGAACTAGTGATAAAAGATACTACAGATACAGTTAAGTCAGCCTCATACTTACATCTAGAAATTGACAACAAGGGTCGGTTGAAAACAAAACTTTACGACAAAAGAGATGATTTCAGCTTTCTTATTGTGAATTTTCCATTTCTGAGTAGCAACATTCAAGCAGCACCTGCATACGGGGTATATATCTCCAAATTGGTACGATATTCCCGTGCTAGCATTTCCTATCATGATTTTCTTGATAGAGGGTTGCTGCTCATAAGCTATTAAACCAAGAGTTCCAAATGGTGAAGTAAATTTTACGACCGCCATCACGAGTTGGTTGACCGTTTTGAAATAACCTTTTCACAATTGATATCGGATATGTTTCTTACGCCATAACTACAATCCCCTTCCCTTTCATGAATGTGACCTACCGAATTAGACTATTTACCGAATGTGTTATCACATAAGCAACACGACGGGTGTTACGTGTGGAGCAGGATCTGCTTACCCCTGGAGCACCTGAAATCACCCCTAGTTTTTGGTGGGGTTCATGTTGCTAATTGAGTTGTCTATGTTGTGTCATGTGTACTATTGTTTGTCTGTTTGTCTTTTTCATTTTTAGCCATGGCGTTGTCAAATTATTTTCGATTTATGAGTTTGACTGTCCCTTTGGTATCTGTCGTTCCTCTTTTATTAACTATCGATATCAGAAGACCAGTCGGAATAATGAAGAGGTGCCCAAGAGTAGGTTTTATGTTGAAATGATTAAACGTTATCTTTGTCAGAGATCAAAGTCAGGGGAAAGTCTGCAGAAAACATAACTATATATGTATGGTTTAATAGAAATTGTTGCAAAAATAATTCGTTGGAAATCATCTCGATCTATTTCTATTTAAAGCGTAGGTCGTTTTTGCTTGCTTTAACAATAAAAACAAGGTGTTGAACTTTATACCATACTCGATTTGCAATTTTATTTTGTTTATTGTGTATACTTTCATAACTCTTTTTCTGTTGTTTCGTTGTTTTCCTCTTGTAGCGTCCTTCGGTTTTAGTTTGTAACCCGGATTTGTCATCTCTTAATCGATCTACGACTTTTGAACAGAGGTAAAATACTGTTGCCTTTATTCATTCACACCGAAATGAATCATACCTGTATTCTTATATGTATTATTCCTACACATAAAACCGTGCCATTTGTTTACACACATTGCATCTAGAATATAAGGAGATACCAATATAATACAGAAAAATATCAAGTTAACGTATAAGAGATATTTAAAGCAAAAGTATATCACTGTATAAGTATCTAACATAGAAAATAATCCAAGGATGTTTGATGAAAATGCAAAATATATATTATTGTTTGTTTGTTGCATTTAATTTGTTCTATTTTTAAAAGCTTTTGATTTTTCCATTTGCTAAGAAAGTTTCCGTATTGAATTTTCCTCATAGTTCAGTATTTTTGTTATTTTACTTTTTCCACATAATATTTATATCATATGTTGAAATGATGTCTTTTGAAAATTATTTGACCTTATGATAGATAATTGGAACGCACTCCAGACGTATATATGTATAAAGCGGTATTTTCATTTTCATATGATATAAGAAGTGTCTTTGTCTTGCTCATATTTGTTTTGTGTTGAAGTAAACTGGATTGAAGTGGTGTAATAAACATATAATATTTTAAGTTTCAATTATGTATTTTAAAAATAGTGTAGAGTAAAACGAGTCATTGCAGTTGTTGAACAGTGCTATTTATCGCTACATTTGATTTAGTTATCGTGCAATATACGAAGGTAAACTGTTGAAATGAGGAAACACGGAGACCCTCAGCAGAGATGCAACAATTAGGAATAGGAAACACGGATACCCTCAGCAGAGATGCAACAATTAGGAATAGGAAACAATCTGTGCAGTTAGAGATCAGATGACTATATATTGGTATCTAACACCACGAACACATATCACCAGTGAGCTGAACACCGCCACATCTTATTGGTGATACAATTTGTGATGTTGACTGTAAACACCTGTGTAATGTCGATATCAGTCAATATTATAAGTAAACACAACTGAACCTTTTTCTAGATATAATTGTGAGTATTCAACTTACTGTTTGTAAATGTTTGACTGATAAGATCTCTTGTGACTCCAGTTGGAACATAATGAATGGCTTTTGGCTATAGAAAGGTGTAAAGAAAGATGTATTTATGTTATTTATTAGTCTTATACACTTTTTTTATAAAGGTCAACAAATGTATGAAAAACATTTTATTCTGATTCTTCACATTCTCAATACGTTGCCTTTTTAAAATACAAAGTTGTTTAACAGTGTAATTGTTATGATTGTATGTATACTGTGTATTTTAAAATATTAAAGGCATAAAAAAAAAGTAAAAGTGTTTGCTTCAGTATACTAAAACATGCTATGCATATGAGCATATATGTTACATGTATCAATAACACTTGATTTGAATATTATAATGAAGAAGAAGATGAATTTACTACAATTATTTGCAATGATTTTTTATATTTGTTTGGTTTTTTTTAAGATCAATTTTTCTGCGCATCTGTATTTTTTTAAAACAATGCATTGAAAACGGTTTTACGACTTCAAATTCTAAATTATAATTAATATTACCTGCTGTACAGGTGCATCAAGATGCAAAATACCACCTGAAATTAAATATACACACCATATTTGCACATTTTGCAGCAATAGTCAACAATCCTTTGCATCATTTGCGTAAAATTCTGTTTCTTAGTTCTCGACTTTATCGATTAATGGATCGCAAATGCTATGCTATTATACGTTTTCAAAGAATTCGTGGATAACTTAATATCAAATAGTGTATGTTCTAAATATATTCTGAAAATAGACACAAATTTTGAAAGTACTGTTTCTCAAAACCGTTTAGGATTGTATTATAGCATATATATATAAAAAAAAATAGACGTGTGCCGCAGTTACCTTGAATATCTTCCATTCTGTTATTTGTTCTTAGATGTCTCCCTCCCAATTCTGTTCAAATAAAATAGTTGTACATTTAAAATATTGTAGCTGATAAACATTGAATAACAAATTACTGCAAGAGTTTTTGTATTCAAAATAGAAATAGATAATGGCATGGCAAATATTATTCTGTGTCTTACTAATCTTTTCCGTTCATTCTGTTGGTTGATTATGTTAGATTGATGGATTTTCCCACCAGTTTTTATAATTTATATAGGAGTTCGGTACTTTTGTTATTTCCGGTTTTACAAAATCGAAATTGATTTATCATCGATAGAGAATGAACATAGGTTTGTCTCTGTACTAGTTATTGTCATAAATAAAGGCACCAGTAGTATACCGATGTTCAAAATTGAAATGAATAGATTGTCATAACTAATACGCCAAATAAAAGTACAAGAACAATGCATGGTAACCATTTTTGGGCAACTGGTTTCAATAAATAATGGCGGGTCTTATTTTCTTCAATCTTTCGCCTTGTTGATGGATGTTTCATTTGGTCCAATCATTCAGCTGTGAATTGTTTCAACCGGTTAGTGGTAGGGTTAACTTTTTTCAATATTTTACTCGGTAAATGAACGATGAAAAAAAGAATATGTGGTATGATTGCCAATGAGAAAACTATACACAAGAGACCAAATGACACAGAAATTTACAACTATAGGTCGTTGTACAGCCTTCAAAAATGAGCAAAGCCCAAACCGCATAAATATAAATACGAAAAACAACTATGTAACACATCAACAAACGAAAACCAATGAATTACACGCTCTTGACTTGGGACAGGTACATTATACAGAATGTGGCGGGGTTAAACATGTTAGCAGGACACCAACCCTCCCCTAACCTAGGAGATTTTCTTCAATCAATTACTCGGTTCATGGTATCGTTCACATTGAATATCATTACTGTTTTCTACTACTTGTGTCCTTTTTTTCTTCTTATTTGGTCAATATACGCTGCCGGTCTTTCTATGACTAGTGACACTGTTTAATCTCTTGGTATCATCTTTTATTTTTTATAACGTGAGAAAAAAGTAAAACAACAAAAAAACAAACTCCGAGGAGAATTCAATACGGAAAGAACCCGTTGTCACCCCTCAATTTCACGATCAGTAATGTTTTATAAGCAATGTATAGTAATGAACATACCTTCACCATGTAGACTTTGGTTGCTTGACATTGTCTCGTCATTTGCTTCCTTTAGAAGTATATTATCACTCTGTCAAAATCAAAACATATATAAATTCAAAATCTATTTGATTGACTGTCAATAGTTATCAAAGGTACTAGGATTATAATTTAATACGCCAGACGCGCTTTTCGTTCACATAAGACTTATTAGAAATGCTCAGATAAAAATAATTTAAAAGCCAAAAAGTACAAAGTTGAAGAGCATTGAGGACCCAAAATTCCAAAAGGGAGTTCTAAATACGGTTTAAATAATATATTCCTGGAATAAGAAAATCCTTAGTTTTTCGAAAATTCAAAGTTTTGTAAACAGAAAATTTATAAAAATGACCATATATTTCATATTCATGTCAACACCGAATATATATAATGACGTTTTCTCCAGAAAGATAATATATTAAGATTAGTTGAAGGGATAATAAAAAGTAAATACTACAAGATTTGCTGGCTGGTCGTTTTATTAAGACTCTTAAATATAATGTTGAATGGCACTTGCACATGTGATGAATTCTACAAGTATTGAAATACAAATATCAATAGTACATATTTATGAAATGTAATTTGTGAACAAAACATCTACAAATTGCTTGTTAAAGTTACCTTGATTGTATGTTCCGCTGCTGCTCTGGTAGAATTTGTTTCAGGACTTCTATGCGACAAGGTTAGCAACTCTCTCCTTATCTGTTCAATTTTGTTAACAGATAACCACATCACAATAACACAACTAATTGAACAAACAGATGAGAAAACACATACAATTAAAATCCTAGCGTTAGAACAGACAAACTTGCTGTCCCTTTTCATTGTCTTTTGAATTTCGACGTCGTCCATCGCCCAAACGACTTAAGTCATCAGCTGCTGTCGGACTACACTATTGAGTACATCAAAACAAAAATATTGATAATTCAGATTTACTTTTATTTATGTAAATAAGATATAGTATGATATTTATTTAATCTACTGATGTATGTATGTCACTTGTTATCTAATCTTAAAGATACATTTACCACGAACACTGCGTAATTTCTATCTAGTTGTATAGTGTTGCAGGAAACATCATGATAATTATTTGCTTGCTTTCTGTTCGTTGTGAGCAAAGGCTCCGTGTTGAAGACCGTACGTTGAGCTATTATGATTTACTTTGTTAAATTATGACTTGGGTGTAGAGTTGTCTCATACCTCATCTTCTAATATCTATTTGATTTGCTTTAGAATTGGCAAAGCCCTTTCACTCAAAAGGTCAATGGACATTAAATGTCTTATTTTAAAAAAACATATGGATAAAATTTATTTCATTTTGAACAGACATCAAAAATCTGTTATCATAATTTTTACGTAATATTTGACATAAAATACTTCAATGACAGACTGTCAAAAACTATTGTTTATCTTATCTAATGTTTATCTGTTTATTTTTATTTCCAGTTAATACATCGCTTTTTTTAATCACTATTTTAAATATATTTTATATACAAAATTAAGTTAAATACATCTCGACCAGTTCATTAGTTTCATATTCACATATAAAGTAGATATCATGTAACTCAAAACCTCACATTTCAGCTTGCATATCGTATATCTCTGTGAGCTTGATATGAAGAATATTATCGACATTGAGTAATGTGATATACCTAGATCTCTGTTCTGAAACTGACTCAATTCAATAATTCAAACTGACAACTAGAACAAGCATGGAGAGTTCGTCTTCCGTTCTCTCAGTATGAGCATATCACCCATCCTTTCATATGGCATTTCCAATCTTAATTGATACGTTATGGGCTGGTTTGTCCACATAATATGAAGAACAAGTGTAACTGTGGCCTTCTTCCCACTGATGATACCCCCACCGTAAGTGGATAATGTTAATAGTAAAAAAATATGTTTGGTAAACAGGAGGATGTTGAGTGATGAATCTGAAAACGCATCACACGACATAAATGACTTATATAAACCCCAAAACCAAATTTCAGAAATCCTGGTATTATAGTTCCTGAGAAAAATGCGACGAAAATGTTGGCCATCATGTGTAACATGATTCAAATGTTCGGTAAACAGGAAGTTGTCTTGTGATGAATCTGAAAACGCATCACACGGTAAAGCTGACTTTAATATATAAACCCTGAAACCAAATTCTAGAAATCCTGGTATTTTAGTTCCATAGAAAAATCGACGAAAATTTTCAACTTGGCCATCATGTGTAACATGATTCAAATGTCTGTTAAACATGAAGTTGTCTTGTGATGAATCTGAAAACGCATCACATGGTAAAACTGACTTAAATAAACCATGAAACCAAATTTCGGAAATCCTGGCATTGCAGTTACTGAAAAAAATGCGACGAAAATATTCATGGGACAGACGGACAGACAAAGGTAAAACAGTATGCCCCCTTTTTCAAAGCAGGGATATAATTCAAAAGTAGCATTCTCCTTACATTAATCTAGCAGGATTATGAAGAAGAATGGCTAAAACCACATAACAAAGGAAAAACAAATACTACATCAGGAAATTCTATGAGTTAGTGGAAGGACTTGTGTTGGGATACATCTGATTCCATTATGGTTGTTTTTATTCTCTTGGTTGGAATATACTAAATGGATTATCCAGCTTTGACCATCGCTAAATTCCTGTTGCCTCTTAAAAATATCTGTATAATCATTAACCTTTTCTTTGCAGATAGTTGCCATATTGTGTAGAAAAGGTTTAAATTAATGTTTAAAGAATTAATGTCTATTCTAATTACATACAGTTTTAAATGTAAATTTTGTGATCAACTATATTGACAATGGAGTGTTACTGTGCTTATCTCAGGAAATGCTATCATTGGTGCTGTTTACAGATTGTTTTGTATTCAGTCATAAATTTCTTTTAAATATTTTTGTTTTCAATTAAGTCAACGTGGGAACCAATTCAGGATTATAACCAGATGCTCCGCAGGGCGTAGCTTTATACGACCGCAGAGGTTGAACCCTGAACGGTTGGGGCAAGTATGGACACAACATTCAAGCTGGATTCAGCTCTAAATTTTTTTTTTTAAAATCAAACTAAGTTTAATTTTGGACCCTTTGGACTTTAATGTAGACCAATTTGAAAACAAGACCAAAAATGAAGAATCTACATACACAGTTAGATTTGGCATATCAAAGAACCCCATTTATTCAATTTTTGATGAAATCAAACAAAGTTTAATTTTGGACCCCAATTTGGACCAACTTGAAAACTGGGCCAATAATCAAGAATCTAAGTACATTTTTAGATTCAGCATATCAAAGAACCCAACCGATTCATTTTTTGTCAAAATCAAACTAAGTTTAATTTTGGACCTTTTGGACCTTAATGTAGACCAATTTGAAAACGGGACCAAAAGTGCGAAAACCAAGAAAAATGCTTTTTTGGGTCCCTTTTTGGCCCCTAATTCCTAAACTGTTAGGACCTTAACTCCCAAAATCAATACCAACCTTCCTTTTGTGGTCATAAACATTGTGTTTAAATTTCATTGATTTCTATTAACTTAAACTAAAGTTATTGTGCGAAAACCAAGAATAATGCTTATTTGGGCCCTTTTTTGGCCCCTAATTCCGAAAATATTGAAACCAAAATTCTCAAAATCAATCCCAACCTTTCTTTTGTTGTCATAAACCTTGTGTCAAAATTTCATAGATTTCTATTTACTTAAACTACAGTTATAGTGCGAAAACCAAGAAAATGCTTATTTGGGCCCTTTTTGGCCCCTAATTCCTAAAATGTTGGGACCAAAACTCCCAAAATCAATACCAACCTTTCTTTTGTGGTCATAAACCTTGTGTTAAAATTTCATAGATTTCTATTCACTTTTACTAAAGTTAGAGTGCGAAAACTAAAAGTATTCAGACGCCGCCGACGACGACGACACAGACGACGACGCCAACGTGATAGCAATTTTGCGGATGTATAAAAATTGTTGTCCATTCGTTTCATGTTTTTAGAGTTTTGTGAATTTGCCAATTGATAAAGGACTTTCCGTTTTGAATTTTCTTTGCAGTTCCACATTTTTGTTATATAAATTCTCAGTGTAGTAAGCAAACCTTCAATATTTAAGGGCAGGACCATGTTAAATGAATAGTAACCTCATGCTTTGTACAATACAGATATGCTGAGCAGGATGTTTACATAAGGTCAAATAGTCTAGCAATCCATTCTATTACATAATGAAGGAAATACTAATGTTTAAGACTTTTGTTAGACAAGAAATCAAATCAATGCTGCTGCACTAGAGGCAAAATAGTGAAACCATCTAAAGCTAACAATAAATTAAAAGAATTTTTTTGCTTTGCTAAATTGCATTTAATACTTTTAATTTCTATACAAAAACAATCTATAATTTAAATCACAGTGTTCATTTTGATAGCAGCTCATACATACAGTTGTAAACAAAATGCTTTCAAATAACAATATAAAAATGACTTCACCATAATAAGGTGAACCTACACAATTGTGGTCACCATAAATGCAGGTAAAATAGATATACAAACAGTATGAAAATGTCAATATAAACAGATTTCAGAATACTATTGAAAAAATACTTATTAAAAACTAATGCAGTGATTGCAGTAATTAGACCATTTGTTTCTTTTAATTACCAATACTTTCTGTATATCAACAAATTTAAAACACATTCAAACAACGTTGCACATTTCTATCTCTATAACACAATATATGCTCTATTAATAAAACTGTATCATTGCTTCTATGGGTGATTCTAAAAAAAGAATTTACTATTTTTAGCAAACATTATTTTAGTGTTCATAGGGCACATGAGAAGAATTAACTTTAAAAATATGTTTTTTTATTACTAAACTAGACTCTTTCAAAACATTTTTAAGATATGACATACCATATCCCATCTTCCCTGATAATATAACTGTATTGTAGCTTTTCTCTCTGTCCACATATTTAAACATCATATATTTTCATATCTTTTTCAAAGCTTCCTTTCATCAATATAAAATTTAATTAAATAAACAACTTACAGGATTTACAATCACAAGACATTATTATGTAAAAAAGGAAGAGTAGAATAAGTTTCCAAACATATGTTAATTAAGGATGTATGCTACTCTGTTTCAAAATATCAAGCTATATAAATTGATAGTATATAAATAACAGAACTTAAGAAGGCAAAAAAAATCCTTGTCTTTGAGATGAAAGCCATTGAAAATTTGTCTCGAAATGAATCACTCTTGATTTTTATACACTAAACATTTGTACCATTTTCTTTCAAAAACTATGAAAAATAACGAGAATTTTATAACATAAAAAAAGCTTTTTAAACTATATCTATTTAAATTATGATAAGAAAAGTAGGAGTTAGATGGTAAAATATTTAATGGCACTACATAGATAAATCAAATGAATCCAAAATATTTCCAAAAAAGTCAAAAACAGGAGCAGCTTTAAAATGAGTGCTCATGGTAATAAATACTTTAACAAACTGAATGAAAATCAATTAAAATTTGACATCTCACAAAAATAAACTGGGAAACTCCTAAAATACTCAAATTTTTTGTAGCTTCTAAAACAACAGTTTAAATATGGCAGTAATGATCATTTAAAACATCATGATGTTTATATTGTCGCTATTTTGTGCATTTTTCCTTTGATCTTATTTGTGATAATTTTCATATCATGCTTCTCGCTTGAGATAGAAAAATTATCGCTAGAAACTAAGGAGGCCACGTGGCGTTGCTAACGAAATTGACATTGAAATTGACAACATCATCATAGGTAAAATAGCGATAAACAGATTATCATTGGTCATCTCAACTCGATTGCTTTTCTCACTTTCGCTGTACCAGCTCAAGTGAGAAAATCAATCTGTTGAGATAATCAACGATAATCTATAAATCTACAACTAATCTGATTTCTGATTTGCTTTGCCTCCTGACAGTCTTTTTAAAGAGTTGTTGGGCTGTGGAACACCAGAGTGCAGTCCTTATTGAAAACATGTTTATTGCCAACCAGACTTGGTGGGGTGTACGTGTATAAAAGATACAAATTAATAAGAAATTGCTTAATGCATAAATTAGTTACATGAAATTGGATATTTTACCATTTCAAGATAGAAACTTGGTTTCATACATCTGGGTCAAATATTGTCATCATGATTTCTATATGGACTACACTATAAGGTCGAAAAATAAAATAAATCCTAAAAAGGCTGTCAGAGAAATCTTCTGTTCATCTTCAAAAAGACCTATAAAAGTTAACAAGACCTATAGAAGAAGACCTATAGAAGTCAACAAGATCACTGATTCTTTGGTGCTTCATGATGTATGTTAGCTACAACACAACCAAATGTACTCATGACTGTAGGTAATTCTTGTCCTTCAGCCCAAGTCTGTCGCCCTTTCTCTTCTTTTAACCAACAAAGTCCTGCCATCCAACTTTTATCATCTTCTCCACCGACAATCAATATGGTGTTTCCATATTTCACAATTCCTTAAACAAAAGATAAGTTGTTGGGTATTTATTTAATAGTGTTAATGTATATATAGATTGGTAACAACAATATCAAAATCAAACATTGTGATTTAGGTAACATATTATGGTTAAGGTCAAATAATCCTAAACCCAATTTCTTTTTGGTGGGGGGAGGGTATGTATGTACCAAAATAATTCTAAAGTTTGAATAAATGTTTATCTTCATAAGTAAACATAAATTATGTAATAAAGTAAACTGAATCAAATGTTAATTATCATAAAAATAAATTATTATTTTTCCATATAAAAGAACATAAAAATAAAATGTAGTCTAGGGGCAGATAACCCTTACAATTTAAGTTTAATGTTAAATAGCCATTACAATTTCGCCTGTTAAAATCAAGAGTTGTACAGAATCTTTTTACAAAAGGCCCCTCATGTGTGAAAAATAATAAAGATATTAGAGAATAACTTTAAATAACTTTAAAAATATAAATCAGTGTATTCATCAAAATGAAGAGTGTTTGTACCTTCTTTTACAAGACAATTTGTTTGATGTTTTGTCATTCTTGTTGAAACTTTTGTTTAGTATACAAAGAAATTAGATATAAATTTTTCACTTGATGTTCAATTTTGTGTCAACAACTAAACTACCCTTTTATCTAATATTTCTACATTTCTTATATCTTTCCAAATAGACCCCAAAGAGATTGAAGTACATGTTTTTCTATTAAATGTTCAGAAACTAATTTACCAGCTCCACATAAAGCATTTGGAAGTTCTGGTCCTGGGCTCCATGTCTGACTCTCTGGATCAAATATCTCTACAGAGCTAACACAGTGTTCTGGTAAAAACTCTCTCTTCCATTTCTCACTTAATGCTGAATTTCCACCTAATTAATAAAAAAAAAAGATAAGCTAGTTAAGGCTTTATATATATAATCTAAAATTTTATTCTAACCTTTCCGATACAAATTAAACTAGGAATATTTAAAAAAAAAAATGCATAAAAAAAACCTTCTTTGAAAACTTGCACTGAGTGAACAGAGCTGTTTTATAATCCAGTAAAAATATCTTGAGTTGATATAATCTATACATGTTGATTGTCTGATAAAATACAGCAAAATTCTTGTTAATTCATTAATAAATGTGTGCACTTTCATTAATAGATTCTTTATTAACTTTGAGCCTTACGGCTCATCAGTATAATCAAGTACATGTGCAGTGTATACATATGGCATTTAATTTCCATGATTCTATGTTGTGTACTATTGTTTGTGATTTTTCTTTTCTTCCGATGGCATTGACAGTTTGTTTTCAACTTATGAGTTGGAATATCCCTTTGGTATCTTTCGTCTCTCTTTCATAAGTTATGATCATTGTGCAAAGGATTTTTTATCTTTTCTAAACATACATATACATGATCTTTATAATATAATCTTAAAATCTATTGTTCCAAAAATTACAAAGTAATATGGGACAGTCTTATATTTGAATTTCTACAAAAATTGAGTCAAATTTAATTATTTTTAGACAAAATTTGTGTCTGGTGTACACAATTTTAATCTTGGTATCTATGATGAGTTTAAGCCAATTGAGTATACATTTTAGCAATAAAACTGGATTAGTAAAAAAATTGTTTGCTAAATGTTTCACTGTCATATATATTACCTATAACATAGATCTTGTCTTTATACACAACACTTCCGGCTAAAACTCGGGCTATATTCATGGGAGGTAACTCTGTCCACGTATCTTCTGTTGGATCATACCTAAAATATACACAAAATATAACATCAGATAACAAATATATGAAGGGAGAAAACTAAAGGCTCCTATAAGCTAAAACATTTATAACTCATAACATTTTTGCATTAAAATTACCATATGTCTGTCCTTTTCAGGGTGTGTAGATAAAACTTTTATATCTAAATTTCACTGATCAGAAAACTTTAAAATAATCTCTGTAGTTGCATCATGTATAATATAAAATTGAGAATTGAAATGGGGAATGTATGAAAGAGGCAACAACCCGACCACAGAAAAAAGAGTATGAATTACAGGTTAGTAATCAGTTATTGATATATATAAATTTCTCTCATACTTAGACTTAGAGTTCTCATCTTGTGGCTTTCTGTAACCAAAGAACATAGGCCTTACAAATTCATAAACACCAAGTTTCTAACAACTGTGGATGGTTTTCTGTAACCATGGTAATTTGATCGTTGATAAAACCTAGTCCTTACCTATACACTGAGTTACTGACATCTGTGGATGCCTCTCCTCCAAAAACATACAACCTTCCCCTGTAACTCAAAGCTGTCATAAATCTAAGGGCCTTTGGTAGAGGGGCCACCAACATCCAGGCATTGGAGTGGGGGTCATATCGTTCAACACTGCTAAGTATTTCAGTCCCATCCTGACCTCCAATAGCAAACATGTACCTGTAAATAATTGTAAATAAGCATATATATATTGTCTACAAAGTAATTGTAATGTAATGCATTACATCGCAATGTAATGGCCCCAGGCCTGGTTATATCTTTAGCATAAATTAATCAGGCCATTGCTTTTCTCCTTTGAATTGTTTTACATTATGTTATGTCTGGCCTTTTTACATGTTGAAAGGTGTATAGTGACCTTTAGATGTTCACACTTTGCCTAAATTTGGTTCCAATACATACATGTATTTGTTGTTGTCTCATTGGTAATCATACCAATTCTTTCAACTGATTTTAAGTCTGACTGCCTAGGTACTCCAAGTCATCATATACATTGAAGGTACATGTGTATGTCTGTCTACATGTAGGTTTCCCCACTTTACTCGACGTAATTAATTTGATTTGATTTTTGGTGTTTAAACGCCAATTTTAAGCATCGCATTTAGGCTATTTCGTGGCAGTCAGTTTTTATTGGTGGAAGAAGCCAGAGTGTTAATCTAATGTCATTTGGACTATATAAAGAGAGATAACTCAATATTATGTTTGAACACTAACTGGTTTCCTGTTGAAGTTATCCTCTTCCTGTCAATGGTGAATTGTGTAACATGTGCTAATAATTATTAAAGTATTAAAACTTATTGATGTCCTTCTGAGTGCATTAACAAATGGTAACAGAGCGTGGTTGAAAAGAAAAGACATCAGAGTGTATAATAAAAGAGTTTAAAGTGGAGAGAAAATTCAAAGGTGGACAAAATGTCAACAAAAATAAACCCCCCCAATTACAATGCAAAACTGAAATCATACGAACTTTACAAGCAAGAACTTTTGGCCTGGAAAGAAATAACTGATTTAGATAAGAAAAAACAGGGTGTTGTAATTGCCTTATCCCTACCTGAAGATGATGAATCAAAAATAAGAGAAAAAGTGTTTGATCAGATAAGTTTAGATGATTTAAAGGAAGACACAGGTTTGACCACACTAATTACTTTTATGGACAAGCATCTTGCAAAAGATGATTTAGCTGACAGTCTTGCAAAATTCGAAGATTTTGAAGATTTTCAAAGGGGTCCTAATCAATCAATTCAAGATTATGTAGAAACATTTGATGCTAAATATCGAAAAATCGAAAAGAAAAACATGAAGTTGCCCTCTGAAATATTGGCATTTAAATTACTGAGAAGAGCGAAAATTACAAAAGAAGAAAAAATGTTAGTCCTTACAGGCATGAATTATGAAAACAAACCAACATTGTATGATGAAGCAAAGAGATCTCTTAAGAAATTTAAGGGTGAAATGTGTGATTCGGACAAAATTTCTGCCTCAATAAGTAGCATTAAACTTGAACCTGCTTTTTTGGCTGAGAATGAAGAAGCCCTCATGGCAGCAGGGTATTCTAGAAATAGACAAAAACCATTTCAATATAATGGTAAGGGGGACTTTTCAAGAGGTAGAGGCAATTTTTATAGAGGATTTAATAAAAGTCAACGGGGTGGACAAACAAATTGGACAAAAGGAGGCAGCTCTACAGTAAAGAAGAGTATAAATCCAAAAGGTTCAGACGGCACATTATTGACATGTAGTTCTTGTGGATCTTTTCGACATATGATGGCAAACTGTCCACATAGCTGGGAGAATATGCAGGAGAGAGTAAATATAACAGAGGAAGAAGAAGTAGTCATGTTTACAGGGAATGTGCGTGAGGATATCACTCGTCTTGGGATAGATGCACGAAACTGTGCTGTTCTTGATAGTGCATGTAGTAGCACTGTTTGTGGACAATTATGGATGAGAAGTTATGTTGACTCTTTAAATGAAACAGATAAAGCGAAGATTTTTAAGGAGGATGGCAACAAGGTATTTAAATTTGGAGGTGGAACACGGTTAAAATCAATTGGAGAGTATAGTCTGCCAGCAGTTATCGCAGGTAAAGATGTCACAATAAAAACTGATGTTGTAGATTCGGACATACCACTTTTATTGTCTCGAACAGCAATGAAAAAGGCAGGTGTGAAAATGGACCTGGAAAATGATACTGCAGAGATATTTGGTCAACATATATCATTGAATTTAACTTCATCAGGCCACTACTGCATTCCAATAGATAAAACTGAAGAAATTCCAGTCGCAGATGTATGTGCTGTGAGACTTGAAGAGTTAGACTCGAAAAAGAGATATGCAACCTTACTGAAGTTGCACAGACAATTTGCACATCCACCAATGAAGCGTTTAATTGCCCTTTTGAAAGATGCTGGGGTATGGAAAGAGGAATATGAACAAGAATTGTTGACTATAGAGGAACAATGTGAAATTTGTAAGCGATATGCAAAAACCCCACCAAGACCAGTAGTGTCCCTACCTATGGCATCTCAATTTAATGAAAAAGTGGCAATGGACCTAAAACAATGGAATGGACGGTGGATTTTGCACATGATCGACATGTGGTCACGGTACACTGTATCTGTTTTTATTGATAGGAAAAAGACAACAGGTGTTATTGAGAAAATGATGACTAATTGGATCGGAATATTTGGTGTTATGGGAACTATATTAACAGATAATGGCGGTGAGTTCAGCTCAGATGAAATGAGAGAGGTTGCATCAATACTAAATGTTAAAGTTTATACCACAGCTGGTGAAAGTCCTTTCCAAAACGGACTATGTGAGAGAGTCCATGCAATTACTGATACTATGCTTATGAAGCTAGAAGCAGATTATAGACAGGTGAATAATCAGAGCCTTCTTTGTTGGGCAAATATGGCAAGAAATTCTTTACAGATGTGGAATGGTTTCAGTAGTCATCAACTTGTTTTTGGACTTAATCCTAACCTTCCAAACATTTTGAAAGACACTTTGCCCGCTTTAGAAGGAAGAACTTCAAGTGAAGAATTTGCAAAACATTTGAATATTTTACATGATTCTCGAAAAGCTTACATTCAATCAGAATCTGATGAACGCATTAGACGAGCACTACGTGGCAAAATAAGAGCATCAGAGCAGATATTTAATCACGGTGACAGCGTTTTTTATAAGCGAGAGGGAAAAGATCGCTGGCTAGGACCGGGAAAAGTAGTTTTCCAGGATGGAAAAGTAATTTTTGTTCGACATGGAGGAGTATTTGTGAGGGTTTCACCAAACAGATTAACTAAAACTAAAGATATTAATTTTCGAGAACAATATGACAATATTGAAACACCTGATACAAATGAAACAAACATTCATGAAACTAGATATACCAATAAAAATAATGAAGTTTCCCGTAAAGAAAAGAAGAATTGTTTTTCTGAGTTATTATCAACATCAAAAGAAACAATTCCTCAGATGGAGAACATTCAGGCTAAAATAATCCCTAATCTAAAAGAAAATGACAAAATTCAGTACAAACTGCCTAATTCGAACACATGGACTAAAGCTACTGTACTAAGTAAAGCAGGAAAAACAACTGGGAAAAATAAACATTGGTATAATGTTCAAGATGATGTTGATGAAGATAAGAAAAGTGTAGATTTAGATAAAGTTGAGTGGGAAAAGGTCACAGGTGACAGTGATGAGAATGAAATTGGTGTAAATATGACAAAGAGTTCCTTTTTAAATGATGAGGAAATTGCTAAACAAACAGAACTTTCAAAACTCCATAATTTTGACACTTATGAAGAATGTGATGACATAGGTCAGAATGTTCTTTCTACAAGATGGGTTATTACAACGAAAGATAATCAAACAAAAGCAAGACTTGTTGTGCGAGGTTTTGAAGAAGAATTTTCTATGCAAAGAGACAGTCCAACAGTAGGAAAAGGAATGATTAAAATATTCCTTTCAATTACTGCTAGCATGAATTGGATCGTTAAAACAACGGATATAAAGTCAGCTTTTCTTCAAGGGAAGTTATTAGATAGAGATGTTTTTCTGAAGCCCCCAAAAGAAAGCAATTCTGAGAAAGGAAAAATATGGAGATTAAAGCACTGTTTGTATGGACTTAAAGATGGAGCTAGACAATTCTATTTCAGTGTAAGGGAAGAGCTTCTAAGTTTGGGATGTAAACAATGTAATCTGAACCCGGCAGTGTTTGTCAAACATACTGACCAACGTTTAAGTGGAATAATTTGTTGTCATGTAGATGACTTTCTTCATTCTGGGGATGAAAATTTTGAGGAAGTTATGAGAAAACTGCGGACAAGATTTGTTGCTGGAAAAATTGAAGAGAAAACATTTTCATATGTAGGATTTCAAATTCATCAGGACAAAAAAGGCATAATTCTGGATCATTCTGCATATATGGAGAAAATAGATAATACAACTATAGAACCATCAAGAGCTGCTATGAAACAGGATGTACTTAATACAAGTGAGCAAACCTTGTATAGGAAGTTAATTGGCCAAATAAATTGGGCTGTTCAAGTTTCAAGACCTGATATGGCTTTTGAAATGATAGACATGAGTACTAAACTGAAAGAAGGGACAGTGGCACATTTGATAAGAGCAATCAAAGCAAGTAATAGACTTAAGGAAATTAAATCAATAGTTTCATTTCCAAAAATGAATAAAGATATAAAAGAATGGAAAATTATCGTTTTAACAGACGCCTCTCTGGGAAATATTAGTAATGGAACTGGAAGTACAGAGTCTCATGTAATTTGGATAGTTGATAATGACAGTAATAGCTGTCCGATAAGTTGGCAAGCAAACAAAATCAAACGTGTAGTAAGATCAACAATTGCAGCAGAAGCCTTAAGCTTACAAGATGGGTTAGAGTCTAGTTTTTATCACCGTCGAATAATTGAAGACATTTTAGGATTAAAACATAAGACTATACCAATTGAAGCTTACATTGACAATAAAAGTGTAGTTGAAGCTGTTTATTCGACTAAACTTGTAGATGACAAGCGTTTAAGAATTGACATTGCAGCAATAGCTGAATCATTGGCATCAAAAGAAGTAGATAATATTAAATGGTGTCCAGGAGACAAACAATTAGCAAACTGCATGACAAAGTTTGGAGCTTCATCTTATGAACTTTTGCAAGTTATTCAAACAGGAAAAATGTTGAAGGACTTTGTTTAAAATTGTGAAATAACTCATAACATTTTATCATTTTATGTTTGTCACATGGGGCAGAATAATCCCCTAGATCTGAGGGTAGTCTAAACCCTGTGACGATCTTGTAGTTTTAATTTAGCAACTTTTATGTTTTCTAACGGGGCAGAATAATCCCCTAAGATCTGAGGGTAGTCTAAACCCTGTGAAGATCTTGTAATTGTATAAAACAAAAGAAAGTAGAGGGAATGTTAATCTAATGTCATTTGGACTATATAAAGAGAGATAACTCAATATTATGTTTGAACACTAACTGGTTTCCTGTTGAAGTTATCCTCTTCCTGTCAATGGTGAATTGTGTAACATGTGCTAATAATTATTAAAGTATTAAAACTTATTGATGTCCTTCTGAGTGCATTAACACAGAGTTCCCGGAAAAACCATGACTTTGATAAGAAAACTGACAATCCTAGTCAATTAAGATTGGAGTCGAGTGTACCCACATGAGTGGGGTTTGAACCTCCATCTAACTAAGCTTACCCATCAACCACTGTGAGTGAGAACTGTGACCTACACATATTCATCTTAGCTTTAGTCTGCCAGGAACATTCTAGCTGATCAAACATATAGAAGTTGTTGGACACCCCCTCTGTTGTGATAGAACCTCTGTAGTTAATCTTCCGTATGGCACCTCCAGCTAAATAAACCTGATTTTCTCCTGTTATTGCACAACCTGAAAGTCACAACAGCAGAATATTATTGTGATATACTGTATAGTGTGTGTGAATGATATCCTCTACTTAGGAATGTACATGTAATACTAAATTACATATTTTGAAAGTTATATATATCATATACATGTACAGTACAATCTGACAATTGTCATTTTCTTTTTAAGCCATGGCTTTGTGTAAGTTTATTTTCGATCTATGAGTTTGATATTGGTATTTTTCGCCTCTTTTTTTATATGTTTCTCTGTCCAATATGTTCTCCCATTTATTTGTATTGTTGTCCTGTCATGTAATTATGTCATTTTAAGGTTATATTTAACATTGTAATAAAAGCGGGAGGTTTGGCTAGCCACAAAACCAGGTTCAATCACATTTTTCTTAAAATCTCCTGTATTAGTCAGGAAAATTACCATTGTTATAGTATTACCTTTTAGTGTTGTTTCTGTTGTGTTGTAGACTTGTAGTTCCCCTTTTATATATGATGTTTTTCCCTCAGTTTTTACTTTGTAACCCGGATTTGTTTTTTTCTCAATCGATTTATGAATTTCAGACAGCGGTATACTTCTGTTGCCTTTATTTATATATATGTTATCATATGTCTTCATTAAATTTATAAAACCAAGTTAAAAGAGATGTTTGTTCAACAATTTCAAATATATAGATCTACCTGTTGTATGCGATAAATTTTTCCTAACACAAAATCATTGTTTCCAACAAATATGACTTTTAGACGATCGTTTAAACTCTTGGAATACGGACCATCATACAAAAAAGTACATTTCATTTGTACAAATTTTGGCCAGGATGAATTTGAAGGAACCTGAATTGATGATCATTTAAACTCTTGGAATAGGGACCATCATTCAAAAAAGTACATTCCATTTTGACAAATTTTGACCAGTATGAAGGAACCTGAAGATCATTCTGATAGGGGGTCTTCCAGTTTTTGGCAGCGTCAAGATCCACTTACTGGCAAAAAAACATACAATGTACACAAACATGTCAAAGATTCAACAGCTTGTCACACAACTTACCTGGGGTATACAAACTTTGTGGAAGTTTACATATAGAAATGACTTCTCCCGTCTTAGGCAGTAGTAATTCCATACTATTGAATTTCTTGAGTGAATCTTCAGTGTAAGGATTAGCTATGATCATTACTCCCCTCTCATATAACATGCCTTGTCTTGGCATTAAGTTCAGATCCATTTCCTGTTGTCTATTTCTTAACATGTGGTAATATCGGACAATATCTAATGTCTTCCGTAATGATTCACAACTCCTCAGTAAAGTGTTTGGATCAATTTTATCACAGAAATAGTATGAAGTAATGTTTGCAAACCTTACACAATTCATGATCTCCATTAAATGATTTTGTCTTTTATCCTTTTCTGTCATTACCCATTCTAAGCATGCCTCAAACACTGTCTCTTCTACCGTAACATTAATGTCATCATCACTGACAATCTCCACAAGTTTATCGGCAGGCAGAGATAAAAATTCTTGCTGTTTACATAATACTGAAAACTGATTATTAATAATCTCTTTTGCTTTTAAAGCTAAGATCTCGCACTCATGTGCTTTGGCAAAGAAATACACACCAATACAATTAACGACAGTTATATGATTCATCATGAACTCAGCACATCCTGTCCGTAACGATAACAACTGGAATCGGTTAGACGCAGACAATAAATGTTGTACGGTATCTTCTGATAAACTCACTTGTCCTGTATATATATAATCTAACACTAACTCCATTGTTAAGGAGTCAATCTCATGTAATGCAATCTTATCTTGGTGGCTTTCAGCCATATCTGTTGAAAACATTGCCATGAAAAAAGGACTGGATATTGCCAAGACATTTTTATGGCAGGGAAAATCTTTCCCATCCACTGAAAGCACAACATCAACAAATTCTTTGTTACGGTATAGTTTTGAAAATCCTCTAAGAAAGTTATGGGCCCTGTCTTTGTCTATAAATAGATTATTATTTGCTGTGACACCATCTCCTTGCTCACTGGTCTGTGAAATATTTGAGTCAATAAGACTTGAGCTCCTACTCTGCTGTGACTCTACCAATACCAAACCATTGTTATTCTCCATGACTGCACTATTTCACCACCATTAGTTCATATCTGAAACGAATGTAAATTTATTATCATGGTTATATATATCTAATTTCAGTACTGAATTTACAACACATACATGTACAATGTACAAATGTACATGTAGATACTTTTCTTATGTTTTATACAATAAATACATAAGATCTTAATTACACATGACTGCATCTAATGCACAATTGATAAAAACAAAAAGCTTAGAAACAGAGCTATATATTGATTAAGAAGATTCTGTTAAAATGAACTCGCTTTGACGTTGATCGTTGACTGCCATAAACAAAGTACATGTACTATGATCACCTTTTCTTTGAGTACTAACATGACTTACATGTACAGGCAATGAAAGAATATTATTTTATTTGTGCCCCCTCATCTTTTTTATGTGTTTTCAACATGTTTAATTGATATCCTACTGTTTAATTATGACTATGACTCATGTCTGTACATTTTGGACTTTTTTGTATATGATGTTGCCCCTGGGAGTACATCTGATCTCAGATTGTTTTGGCGTTAATGAAAGAAAAGTTCATATTATTACATAAAACTTATATTCTAAACTTTCTAATGAACTAACATTTGTTTACCAGACATTTATTTTGAAGAAGATATTTAACTTTATCATGTTTATATTTTGATTTTTAACTAATTTCAACAAAATTTCTAACTTAAAACACTACTGTCCTGGCACATTTGTCCTTCTTTCAAAGAAGAAAAAATATTAAATAATAGAATTTTAGAATGAATATTCCATCATGTCCATAAACTTTATAATCGTACAAAAATATTATGCCATGTATGCCAGACAGATGTTTTGGAGAAAATATTTCAGCCATTTTTTTCATAAAATTAAACTGTCCTGGCAGATTTTTTTAAACTTAATTATATTTTATCTAATTTTTTTTTTACAAATAATATAACTAAATACCCTGTTCTTTTATATAATTCACAATTTAATTTTAACAATACATCATGTACATTGTAAGTTAAGTTAAACAAAAGTTACAAATAAAATTGTATCGAAAATATATACATTTGTAACTGTCCAGGTTTTATCTGTCCTGCTTTAAGACCTTCTCAGATATTCAGCTTATTCCTATTCGTCTGCCATTACTGGACATGACAAAGGTTAATCTCCTAAAAATTTGACTTCACATTAGAAAATAACTGACGCCACAATGGAAAAATGATTGCTGTATCATGTCAATAGTTCAACCAGCGCCTAATTCCAATTAGCAATAAGGTGTATTGGTCAAGTTTGACAGATCAACGTAGAATATAGGTGTAATTTGTGAGCTTGAGAAAAACCTGTGATAGTTCCTGGTTGCGATCATCTAATTTATGGTGTTGAATCCTTTAAAATGAGAGGTTAGTGTCAGTAATATGTTCCTTTATTAAAAATTTCAGAGACTATAGATTTCAAGATTCAAATAAGTTTTCGGTGAGAATTTTTTTTTCGTTAAATTAGACAAATGCAGAACACTATTTGTAACAGTAATGGTCCTAGGTGACGTTCTGATACTACCTGTCGATAAAACTAAATAATATGTTCTTCATAAAGGATAAATGAACACACTAATGCTGACCAACTTGACTTTTTTGTTTTTTAGAAATTGCCGGAAGTTTATTCTAGTATTGTAAAATGCGGATCAAAACGGACAAATTTATACAATATCCGGATTGGATAGTGCTTTCGATGTGAAACCCATTTTATTTTTCCATTTGTCGTAACTATATCCAATAAAGGCATTTTTCCATTTGTCGCTGCTTGATTAATAAAATTGAGAATGGAAATGGGGAATATGTCAAAGAGAAAAAACAACACGACAATAGAAAAAACATTTTTGTTTTGTATGAATTTCAACAGATAGAATAGACTACAGTAGAATATTTTTCATATATATAAGGCCAGAAAAAGAAAATAATTGACATATAGAATAACAATCAACTTGACACATATCCTATATATATACCTTAATATTACAAGGATTTTTTTCTGAGACAATATATATAAAGATTATGTACGGGTGTGTGTTTATGTGAAACCTCCTTTTTTGGATGATCAATGCATTTGAATGGGGACATATTATTTGACTCCCCCCTTTTATCCCTCTTTTTTAAATGGCTGGATCCGCCCCTGTGACATGAGTTAAGATTCCCAGAAAGGTTTTTTAAATTTATGATAGTGTTCAGGGAGTAGTCTAGAAGCAGATAAAAAAAAGTCAATAGAATGCATGTGACCAGACTTGTTATTGACCTATAATAATCATATAAATATTAAATCAACTCAACATATTTCATTTAGTGTGTCAATTGCCACAAACTATGCATTCAATTATTCGTTAACAATGCGTAAAAAGTAAAATGAGTGCACTTTAAAAAAATAATGACCAAGTGACCTTCACATACGTAAGGTAGAAGAGGGATGTAAACATCGAAAACATTTCAAGTGTGAAATCAAATTGAACCAATTGTTTCAATTTAGTACAATTAGGTAGTATATTTTATTTAGAATTGACCGTTTTCTTTTGCCACTAAAAACTCATGCATTTTTCATCAGGATAATGCATGGTGCTGATACTGAAAGTTGAAGGATGTTAGCTGTCATATAAATACAATTTTTTTTTCATAATTTTGTTAAAAGCAAAGTATTTTACCAGAACACTTGAATACAGGTATGTATATATATATAATATATACAAACTTATGATATTTGAAAATATTTAGATTGTTTTTAAATCAACTTATTCACTTTTTTCTCATAAATGTTATATAATTCCAGAATGTAGGACAGAAGGTCGCAGAACAAACAGTCACAAGTCAGTTTGAGATTATTTTTCTATGAATAAGAATCCATTTATTTAAACTTTTTTTTTATATAAACATGACGTCTGATGAGGGTATTGTCAATTTCGTATTTTATAGATCCTCTATTGACAGGAGAGTTTCAAACAAGTAAACATACCGTCCCAAGAGGTCACTTTTATTTGGACTACGTGAATACATTATACAGTTATAGTATCATAAGTATGTAGAAAACGAAAATGGCAAACGACACTGTGGAACTTGACTTGAAGATAGTTATTCATCATTACCGTCACTTTTAGGTGTTTATTTTCCAACATATATATTCTATCATTATTTTAGAAGGTTATTGAGATGGAAGGCAGACGGACATTATCAGGACTACAATACAAAGTAGAAGACAATCCCCCATGGATAACAACAGTATTTCTAGCTTTTCAGGTAGTTATAGGATATTCTTATATATATTCAAAACACACAGATGTAGTTAAAAGAAACCAGTTACCTTGCATGTAACACGCTTGTCAATAGCCTATGGTAATATCACTGAAAGACTCCCCCTTAATAATTGAAAACTATTATTCTTCATTCACAATGATATCTTTGTGCAAATAAGACACACCCATTCGGGCTAATGGCAAGTATACGTTGTATCTTCTCATACTGTACGTTGTATATTTCCAGCATTATTTGATGCTTCTTAGTTCGAATTTAGCCACTCCTAGACTAGTTGCTATAACCATCTGTGCTCAAGGTGACGTAGAGGTCGCGTCCATTCTATTAGGGAACATGTTGTTTGCTTGCGGTATCTGCACAGTCATTCAGTTCTTCTTTGGTGTAAGGTAAGTATCATTATCAGAAGTTGTGAACATTTTAACTTCGATGGAGATAATATTAATGATTCATGATATGTTTACATTCCTCGTTTAATTGTATATACTTTAAACTCTGTCGACCAATATCATATGCATGTCTGTTTCAAAAGACATAAAAATAGAATTCATATATAATGTTGTGACTTGCAACACATGTTTCTAAACCTACCAACGAAGACCAATTAGCATATGTTTTTTCATCTCGAAAACATATATTTTTATGAATTTCCATGCATGCTACTAATTAATTTGGATTTAATGATGTACAAAATTGTTACTTTTATTTCATAGACTACCTATTGTTCAGTGTCCACAATATGCGTATGTTGTTCCCGCCATAGTGCTCACGTCGTTTGACGAATGGAAATGTCCAGACATATCTGTTGCGTCATCGAATACGTCAAATGTTGTTATAACTAACTTTACATTAGGTAAGGTATCAATTTATACACTCTACTCAATATGTATCATGCAGATTGCAATTGGCTGTATATCTTTTAAAAACAATATATGTATTGTTTGCATTACCAACCATCGTTATACAACCTGCTGATATTACCAATGACAATACATGTATAAAATAGTCAATATTATTTTTTTCTGTTTAAGGTAATTTTACAGACATTAATGAACAACCGTATTGGCAACAACGTCTTAATATGGTAAGGTTTAAATGCTTCAACTCAACTTTATAAAGTAACTTAGCAATTAAAATTCTAAGGGATAACACTAGCCCTTCTCTCTAGATCCAAATGGAAGTTGTATCACTGCTGAAAAGTCAATCTTTGACTGATTTGTTTATATTATTTTTCTTTTGTAAGAAAAGCCATATAAAACATGATAATGTCCGTCAAAAAATGTATTACTAAAACATCAACAAACATGCAATTGTGTTGGACTGTATGTTATGCTTGATGATGTGTTGTTGTTGTTGTCTCACTATTACCGATAACCAAGTGCAAAAGTAAGCTTTTTTGAGTAAACTGACAAATCTGGCGTTTTGACATTTTTACCTATTATGTCTGTTTGTTTTGTTCACACATAGTTGTCAATACAATGAAATTTTATGCGAATGTCACACAAGTGAGAGGTTTAGCTAGCTAGAAAACCAGATTTAATCTACACAGATAAATGCTTGTACTAAGTCAGGCATATAGTCCTAATTAAATGGGCATTCAGAATGTGAATATATATGTTCAAACTCTTTTAGGTCATTTTTTAGTAGCAATAAACAAAAAAACTATGTTAATTGGACATGCTTTGATACTATGTATGCCCTTGAATTTTTACTGGATAACATTTTTGTTCGCTTTGGGGATTCCGTATATCGTCAGATTATCGGAATTCCAATGGGGACTAACTGTGCACCACTTATTGCGGACCTCTTTTTGTATTGTTATGAGTTACAATTTATGACAAAAATAAGCAAAGATCCATCAAAACAACATCTGATAAACAAATTTAATAATACTTTTAGATATTTGGATGATATTTTGGCTCTCAATAATGACGACTTCAGTATGTATATTATTGAAATTTATCCTGCTGAACTTACTTTAAATAAAGCTAATACTAATAATGACCACTGCCCTTTCCTCGATCTTGATATCTATATCACGAACGGAAAGCTGAATACTAAAATTTATGATAAAAGGGATGATTTTTCATTTCCTATCGTTAATTATCCGTTTTTAGATGGTGACGTTCCCTTGTCACCATCTTACGGTGTTTATATATCTCAACTTGTACGATTCGCTCGTGTTTGTAACCATGTTTTAGATTTTAACGAGAGAAATTTATGTATTACTGAAAAATTATTACAACAGGATTTTCGATATCACAAACTAGTCAAAACATTTACTAAATTTTATCATCGGTATAAAGACATCATTCGTAAATATAGCTCAACATGCAGACTTTTTATACGTTCAGGTATTTCACATCCAATTTTTTATGGAAATATTCTTTATAAAGCACAAAGGTGTCAGTATTCACCTCAGAAACTTACAAAACCTTTAAATAGACTGATTAAGAAGGGATATAATTACGATACTGTTGTCAAGTCATTAAAGATTGCATATTTTGGCGTTAATATTGAGTCACTGATAAGGTCTTTGCGTCGGAACTAAAGACATTTATTCTAAAAACAGTTGTTGGCATGACACGGGTTATGTTCTTCTCATATATGTTATGATGGTATGATACTAAACCCCTAACGGGAAGGATTGTGCCTGATGGTCATATGATGAAATCATAATCTTTCAGTCAGTTAAATTGAAGTCTGGAGCTGGCATGTCAGTTAACTGCTAGTAGTCTGTTGTTATTTATGTATTATTGTCATTTTGTTTATTTTCTTTGGTTACATCTTCTGACATCAGACTCGGACTTCTCTTGAACTGAATTTTAATGTGCGTATTGTAATGCGTTTATTTTTCTACATTGGTTAGAGGTATAGGGGGAGGGTTGAGATCTCACAAACATGTTTAACCCCGCCGCATTTTTGCGCCTGTCCCAAGTCAGGAGCTTCTGGCCTTTGTTAGTCTTGTATTATTTTAATTTTAGTTTCTTGTGTACAATTTGGAAATTAGTATGGCGTTCATTATCACTGAACTAGTATATATTTGTTTAGGGGTCAGCTGAAGGACGCCTCCGGGTGCGGGAATTTCTCGCTACATTGAAGACCTGTTGGTGACCTTCTGCTGCTGCTTTTTATTTGGTCGGGTTGTTGTCTCTTTGACACATTCCCCATTTCCATTCTCAATTTTATATGACATTTGTTAACTTATCCTTTCTTTAATGTATTTGAGCTTTGATTACGGAATTTCAAATTAAAATTTCATCGGAATTCGGTGTTTTTGTTATTATACGTTTTGCGTTAAGAGCTCGGCTTATTTCAAAAGTAATTGAAATAACGACAAAAAAAATGATAAATGAAAAACCGAATCTGAACTATATTTTGCAGATAACTGGTTCACTTATGGTAGCTTCAGTATTTGAGATAATATTGGGAGCCAGTGGTATCTTAACGATTTTACTTAGATTTATTGGCCCCCTAACCGTCGCACCAACTATCATGATGATGGGGCTTGGTGTGTTACAACCAGGCTATGAACTGGCTGGAAGTCACTGGGGTATTGCATTTGGGTAAGTGTATGGATTGGCTGGAAGTCACTCGGGTATTGCATTTGGGTAAGTGTCTTACATTATACAACTAGGCTATGAACTGACTGGAAGACACTGGGGTATCGCATTTGGGTTAGTGTCTTTACATTATGATGGTTGTTTGTAAATGATTGATATATTTCAAAACACTATGAAACCACTTTTAATGACTTACTGTTAACATTATTGCTTCATTAGAAAATAGTATCAACAGGAAGATAAAAAACATGACAATGTTTTATAAGACATATTCACTTCAGAACCATGGCGATGATTGTAATGCTGTCAGAGTTTATGATATTTATATCAGAATCATGGCTATGATTGTAATGCTGTCAGAGATTACGATATTTATATCAGAATCATGGCTATGATTGTAATGATGTCAGAGTTTACAATATTTATATCAGAACCATGGCCATGATTGTAATGCTGTCAGAGTTTACGATATTTATATCAGAATCATGGCGATGATTGTTATGATGTCAGAGATTACAATATTTATATCAGAACCATGGCTATGATTGTAATGCTGTCAGAGTGTACGATATTTATATCAGAACTGTGGCGATGATTGTAATGATGTCAGAGTTTACGATATTTATATCAGAATCATGGCGATGATTGTAATGATGTCAGAGATTACAATATTTATATCAGAACCATGGCTATGATTGTAATGCTGTCAGAGTTTACGATATTTATATCAGAATCATGGCTATGATTGTAATACTGTCAGAGTTTACGATATTTATATCAGAACCATGGCGATGATTGTAATGATGTCAGAGTTTACGATATTTATATAAGAATCATGGCTATGATTGTAATGCTGTTAGAGTTTACGATATTTATATCAGAACCATGGCGATGATTGTAATGATGTCAGAGTTTACGATATTTATTACAGAATAATGGCTATGATTGTAATGCTGTCAGAGTTTACGATATTCATTTCAGAACCATGGCGATGATAATAATGCTGTCAGAGTTTACGATATTTATATCAGCATCATGGCTATGATTGTAATGCTGTCAGAGTTTACGATATTTATATCAGAACCATGGCGATGATTGTAATGCTGTCAGAGTTTACGATATTTATATCAGAATAATGGCTATGATTGTAATGCTGTCAGAGTTTACGATATTTATATCAGAATCATGGCGATGATTGTAATGCTGTCAGAGTTTACGATATTTATATCAGAATCATGGCTATGATTGTAATGCTGTCAGAGTTTTCGATATTTATATCAGAATCATGGCGATGATTGTAATGCTGTCAGAGTTTACGATATTTATATCAGAACCATGGCGATGATTGTAATGCTGTCAGAGTTTACGGTATTATCAGAACCATGGAGATGATTGTAGTGCTGTCAGAGTTTACGATATTTATATCAGAATCATGGCTATAATTGTAATATGCTGTCAGAGTTTACGATTTTTATTTCAGAACCATGGCAATGATTGTGATGCTGTCAGAGTGCATACCCAAGTTCAATGTCTCTTTACCATGTCATGTTATACTAACTGCCAAGCAAGAAGCATGTACCAAGAAACAAATACACAAAAAGACAGAAATTGTTGCCCATAAGATGTTCTCAGTAAGTTAAACAAAAATGGCAGCAGTAGTATACCGCTGTTCAAAAATCATAAATTGATTTAGAGAAAAAAAAATCTAAATACCAACTTAAACCGTGGGAAAGACATGAACTATGAAGAGGAAAACAAAGAAACAACAAAACACTGAAGAGCAACAAAAATCAAACGGCAATGTAACATCAATGGAATCGAACTATTAGATGACAACTGCCATATTCCTGACTTGTTATAGGACAGAAACAGCCTTGCATTTCCAATTTAGATTCGATGTTGTTATTGTGTTACAGGGGATAACCTCTGTAAGTGTGGTGTGGTAACGGTGTGACAGGTGATAATCTCTATAAGTGTGATTGGGTTACTGTGTGACAGGTGATAATCTCAGTAAATGTAATGTGGTAACTGTGTTACAGGTGATAATATCTGTAAGTGTGATATGGTTACTGTGTGACAGGTGATAATCTCTGTAAGTGTGATTGGGTTACTGTGTGACAGGTGATAGTCTCTGTAAGTGTAATGTGGTTACTGTGTGACAGGTGATAGGCTCTGTAAGTGTGATTGGGTTACTGTGTGACAGGTGGTAATCTATGTAAGTGTAATGTGGTTACTGTGTGACAGGTGATAATCTCTGTAAGTGTGATTGGGTAACTGTGAGACAGGTGATAATCTCTGTAAGTGTAATGTGGTTACTGTGTGACAGGTGATAGTCTCTGTAAGTGTGATGTGGTTACTGTGTGACAGGTGATTATGATAATCTGTGTAATTGTGATGTGGTTACTGTGTGACAGGTGATAATCTCTGTAAGTGTGATGTGGTTACTGTGTGACAGGTGATAGTCTCTGTAAGTGTGATGTGGTTACTCTGTGACCGGTGATAATCTCTGTAAGTGTGACGGGGTTATTGTGTGACAGGTGATAATCTCTGTAAGTGTGATGTGGTTACTGTGTGACAGGTGATAGTCTCTGTAAGTGTGATGTGGTTACTCTGTGACCGGTGATAATCTCTGTAAGTGTGATGTAGTTACTCTATGACAGGTGATAATCTCTGTAAGTGTGATGGGGTTACTCTGTTACAAGTGATAATCTCTGTAAGTGTGACGGGGTTATTGTGTGACAGGTGATAATCTCTGTAAGTGTGATGGGTTAACTCTGTTTCAGGTGATAATCTCTGTAAGTGTGACGGGGTTATTGTGTGACAGGTGATAATCTCTGTAAGTGTGACGGGCTTATTGTGTGACAGGTGATAATCTCTGTAAGTGTGATGTGGTTACTGTGTGACAGGCGATAATCTCTGTAAGTTTGACGGGGTTACTGTGTGACAGGTGATAATCTCTGTAAGTGTGACGGGGTTACTGTGTGACAGGTGATAATCTCTGTAAGTGTGATGGGGTTACTGTGTTACAGGTGATAATCTCTGTAAGTGTGATGTGGTTACTGTGTGCCAGGTGATAATCTCTGTAAGTGTGATGTGGTTACTGTGTGACAGGTGATAATCTCTGTAAGTGTGACGGGCTTATTGTGTGACAGGTGATAATCTCTGTAAGTGTGATGGGGTTACTGTGTTACAGGTGATAATCTCTGTAAGTGTGATGTGGTTACTGTGTGACAGGTGATAATATCTGTAAGTGTGATGGGGTTACTGTGTGACAGGCGATAATCTCTGTAAGTTTGACGGGGTTACTGTGTGACAGGTGATAATCTCTGTAAGTGTGACGGGGTTACTGTGTGACAGGTGATAATCTCTGTAAGTGTGATGGGGTTACTGTGTTACAGATGATAATCTCTGTAAGTGTGATGTGGTTACTGTGTGACACGTGACAATCTCTGTTAATTTGATGTAGTTACTGTGTGACAGGCGATAATCTCTGTAAGTGTGATGTTGTTACTGTGTTACAGGTGATAATCTCTGTAAGTGTGATGGGGTTACTGTGTTACAGGTGCTACTCTCTGTAAGTGTGATGTGGTTACTGTGTTACAGGTGCTACTCTCTGTAAGTGTGATGGGGTTACTGTATGGTTATTGTGTTACAGGTGATAATCTCTGTAAGTGTGATGTGGTAACTCTGTGACAGGTGATAATCTCTATAAGTGTGATGTGGTTACTGTGTGACAGGTGATAGTCTCTGTAAGTGTGATTGGGTTACTGTGTGACAGGTGATAATCTCTGTAAGTGTAATTTGGATACTGTGTGACAGGTGATAGTCTCTGTAAGTGTGATGTGGTTACTGTGTGACAGGTGATAGTCTCTGTAAGTGTAATTTGGATACTGTGTGACAGGTGATAGTCTCTGTAAGTGTGATGTGGATACTGTGTGACAGGTGATAGTCTCTGTAAGTGTGATGTGGATACTGTGTGACAGGTGATAGTCTCTGTAAGTGTGATTGGGTTACTGTGTGACAGGTGATAATCTCTGTAAGTGTAATGTGATTACTGTGTGACAGGTGATAGTCTCTGTAAGTGTGATTGGGTTACTGTGTGACAGGTGATAGTCTCTGTAAGTGTGATGTGGTTACTGTGTGACAGGTGATAGTCTCTGTAAGTGTAATTTGGATACTGTGTGACAGGTGATAGTCTCTGTAAGTGTGATGTGGTTACTGTGTGACAGGTGATAGTCTCTGTAAGTGTAATTTGGATACTGTGTGACAGGTGATAATCTCTGTAAGTGTAATGTGGTTACTGTGTGACAGGTGATAATATCTGTAAGTGTGATATGGTTACTGTGTGACAGGTGATAATCTCTGTAAGTGTGATTGGGTTACTGTGTGACAGGTGATAGTCTCTGTAAGTGTAATGTGGTTACTGTGTGACAGGTGATAGGCTCTGTAAGTGTGATTGGGTTACTGTGTGACAGGTGGTAATCTATGTAAGTGTAATGTGGTTACTGTGTGACAGGTGATAATCTCTGTAAGTGTGATTGGGTAACTGTGAGACAGGTGATAATCTCTGTAAGTGTAATGTGGTTACTGTGTGACAGGTGATAGTCTCTGTAAGTGTGATGTGGTTACTGTGTGACAGGTGATTATGATAATCTGTGTAATTGTGATGTGGTTACTGTGTGACAGGTGATAATCTCTGTAAGTGTGATGTGGTTACTGTGTGACAGGTGATAGTCTCTGTAAGTGTGATGTGGTTACTCTGTGACCGGTGATAATCTCTGTAAGTGTGACGGGGTTATTGTGTGACAGGTGATAATCTCTGTAAGTGTGATGTGGTTACTGTGTGACAGGTGATAGTCTCTGTAAGTGTGATGTGGTTACTCTGTGACCGGTGATAATCTCTGTAAGTGTGATGTAGTTACTCTATGACAGGTGATAATCTCTGTAAGTGTGATGGGGTTACTCTGTTACAAGTGATAATCTCTGTAAGTGTGACGGGGTTATTGTGTGACAGGTGATAATCTCTGTAAGTGTGATGGGTTAACTCTGTTTCAGGTGATAATCTCTGTAAGTGTGACGGGGTTATTGTGTGACAGGTGATAATCTCTGTAAGTGTGACGGGCTTATTGTGTGACAGGTGATAATCTCTGTAAGTGTGATGTGGTTACTGTGTGACAGGCGATAATCTCTGTAAGTTTGACGGGGTTACTGTGTGACAGGTGATAATCTCTGTAAGTGTGACGGGGTTACTGTGTGACAGGTGATAATCTCTGTAAGTGTGATGGGGTTACTGTGTTACAGGTGATAATCTCTGTAAGTGTGATGTGGTTACTGTGTGCCAGGTGATAATCTCTGTAAGTGTGATGTGGTTACTGTGTGACAGGTGATAATCTCTGTAAGTGTGACGGGCTTATTGTGTGACAGGTGATAATCTCTGTAAGTGTGATGGGGTTACTGTGTTACAGGTGATAATCTCTGTAAGTGTGATGTGGTTACTGTGTGACAGGTGATAATATCTGTAAGTGTGATGGGGTTACTGTGTGACAGGCGATAATCTCTGTAAGTTTGACGGGGTTACTGTGTGACAGGTGATAATCTCTGTACGTGTGACGGGGTTACTGTGTGACAGGTGATAATCTCTGTAAGTGTGATGGGGTTACTGTGTTGCAGATGATAATCTCTGTAAGTGTGATGTGGTTACTGTGTGACACGTGACAATCTCTGTTAATTTGATGTAGTTACTGTGTGACAGGCGATAATATCTGTAAGTGTGATGTTGTTACTGTGTTACAGGTGATAATCTCTGTAAGTGTGATGGGGTTACTGTGTTACAGGTGCTACTCTCTGTAAGTGTGATGTGGTTACTGTGTTACAGGTGCTACTCTCTGTAAGTGTGATGGGGTTACTGTATGGTTATTGTGTTACAGGTGATAATCTCTGTAAGTGTGATGTGGTAACTCTGTGACAGGTGATAATCTCTATAAGTGTGATGTGGTTACTGTGTGACAGGTGATAGTCTCTGTAAGTGTGATTGGGTTACTGTGTGACAGGTGATAATCTCTGTAAGTGTAATTTGGATACTGTGTGACAGGTGATAGTCTCTGTAAGTGTGATGTGGTTACTGTGTGACAGGTGATAGTCTCTGTAAGTGTAATTTGGATACTGTGTGACAGGTGATAGTCTCTGTAAGTGTGATGTGGATACTGTGTGACAGGTTATAGTCTCTGTAAGTGTGATGTGGATACTGTGTGACAGGTGATAGTCTCTGTAAGTGTGATTGGGTTACTGTGTGACAGGTGATAATCTCTGTAAGTGTAATGTGATTACTGTGTGACAGGTGATAGTCTCTGTAAGTGTGATTGGGTTACTGTGTGACAGGTGATAGTCTCTGTAAGTGTAATGTGGTTACTGTGTGACAGGTGATAGTCTCTGTAAGTGTAATTTGGATACTGTGTGACAGGTGATAGTCTCTGTAAGTGTGATGTGGTTACTGTGTGACAGGTGATAGTCTCTGTAAGTGTAATTTGGATACTGTGTGACAGGTGATAGTCTCTGTAAGTGTGATGTGGTTACTGTGTGACAGGTGATAGTCTCTGTAAGTGTAATTTGGATACTGTGTGACAGGTGATAGTCTCTGTAAGTGTGATTGGGTTACTGTGTGACAGGTGATAATCTCTGTAAGTGTAATGTGATTACTGTGTGACAGGTGATAGTCTCTGTAAGTGTGATGGGGTTACTGTGTGACAGGTGATAGTCTCTGTAAGTGTGATGTGGTTACTGTGTGATAGGTGATAGTCTCTGTAAGTGTGATTGGGTTACTGTGTGACAGGTGATAGTCTCTGTAAGTGTGATGTGGTTACTGTGTGACAGGTGATAGTCTCTGTAAGTGTAATTTGGATACTGTGTGACAGGTGATAGTCTCTGTAAGTGTAATTTGGATACTGTGTGACAGGTGATAGTCTCTGTAAGTGTGATGTGGATACTGTGTGACAGGTGATAGTCTCTGTAAGTGTGATTGGGTTACTGTGTGACAGGTGATAATCTCTGTAAGTGTAATGTGATTACTGTGTGACAGGTGATAGTCTCTGTAAGTGTGATTGGGTTACTGTGTGACAGTTGATAATATATGTTAGTGTAATGTGGTTACTGTGTGACAGGTGATAATCTCTGTAAGTGTGATTGGGTTACTGTGAAACAGGTGATAATCTCTGTAAGTGTAATGTGGTTACTGAGTGACAGGTGATAGTCTCTGTAAGTGTGATGTGGTTACTGTGTGACAGGTGATTATGATAATCTGTGTAATTGTGATGTGGTTACTGTGTGACAGGTGATAATCTCTGTAAGTGTGATGTGGTTACTGTGTGACAGGTGATAGTCTCTGTAAGTGTGATTGGGTTACTGTGTGACAGGTGATAATCTCTGTAAGTGTAATTTGGATACTGTGTGACAGGTGATAGTCTCTGTAAGTGTGATGTGGTTACTGTGTGACAGGTGATAGTCTCTGTAAGTGTAATTTGGATACTGTGTGACAGGTGATAGTCTCTGTAAGTGTGATGTGGATACTGTGTGACAGGTTATAGTCTCTGTAAGTGTGATGTGGATACTGTGTGACAGGTGATAGTCTCTGTAAGTGTGATTGGGTTACTGTGTGACAGGTGATAATCTCTGTAAGTGTAATGTGATTACTGTGTGACAGGTGATAGTCTCTGTAAGTGTGATTGGGTTACTGTGTGACAGGTGATAGTCTCTGTAAGTGTGATGTGGTTACTGTGTGACAGGTGATAGTCTCTGTAAGTGTAATTTGGATACTGTGTGACAGGTGATAGTCTCTGTAAGTGTGATGTGGTTACTGTGTGACAGGTGATAGTCTCTGTAAGTGTAATTTGGATACTGTGTGACAGGTGATAGTCTCTGTAAGTGTGATGTGGTTACTGTGTGACAGGTGATAGTCTCTGTAAGTGTAATTTGGATACTGTGTGACAGGTGATAGTCTCTGTAAGTGTGATGTGGATACTGTGTGACAGGTGATAGTCTCTGTAAGTGTGATGTGGATACTGTGTGACAGGTGATAGTCTCTGTAAGTGTGATTGGGTTACTGTGTGACAGGTGATAATCTCTGTAAGTGTAATGTGATTACTGTGTGACAGGTGATAGTCTCTGTAAGTGTGATGGGGTTACTGTGTGACAGGTGATAGTCTCTGTAAGTGTGATGTGGTTACTGTGTGATAGGTGATAGTCTCTGTAAGTGTGATTGGGTTACTGTGTGACAGGTGATAGTCTCTGTAAGTGTGATGTGGTTACTGTGTGACAGGTGATAGTCTCTGTAAGTGTAATTTGGATACTGTGTGACAGGTGATAGTCTCTGTAAGTGTAATTTGGATACTGTGTGACAGGTGATAGTCTCTGTAAGTGTGATGTGGATACTGTGTGACAGGTGATAGTCTCTGTAAGTGTGATTGGGTTACTGTGTGACAGGTGATAATCTCTGTAAGTGTAATGTGATTACTGTGTGACAGGTGATAGTCTCTGTAAGTGTGATTGGGTTACTGTGTGACAGTTGATAATATATGTTAGTGTAATGTGGTTACTGTGTGACAGGTGATAATCTCTGTAAGTGTGATTGGGTTACTGTGAAACAGGTGATAATCTCTGTAAGTGTAATGTGGTTACTGAGTGACAGGTGATAGTCTCTGTAAGTGTGATGTGGTTACTGTGTGACAGGTGATTATGATAATATGTGTAATTGTGATGTGGTTACTGTGTGACAGGTGATAATCTCTGTAAGTGTGATGTGGTTACTGTGTGACAGGTGATAGTCTCTGTAAGTGTGATGTGGTTACTCTGTGACCGGTGATAACTTCTCTAAGTGTGATGTTGTTACTCTATGACAGGTGATAATCTCTGTAAGTGTGATGGGGTTACTCTGTTTCAGGTGATAATCTCTGTAAGTGTGACGGGGTTATTGTGTGACAGGTGATAATCTCTGTAAGTGTGATGGGGTTACTTTGTTTCAGGTGATAATCTCTGTAAGTGTGACGGGGTTACTGTGTGACAGGCGATAATCTCTGTAAGTGTGACGCGGTTACTGTTTTACAGGTGGTAATCTCTGTAAGTGTGATGTGGTTACTGTGTGACACGTGACAATCTCTGTTAATTTGATGTAGTTACTGTGTGACAGGCGATAATATCTGTTAGTTTGATGTGGTTACTGTGTTACAGGTGCTACTCTCTGTAAGTGTGATGGGGTTACTGTATGGTTACTGTGTTACGGGTGATAATTTCTGTAAGTGTGATGTGGTTACTGTGTTACGGGTGCTACTCTCTGTAAGTGTGATGGGGTTACTGTATGGTTACTGTGTTACAGGTGATAATCTCTGTAAGTGTGATGTGGTTACTGTGCTACATACTGACAATCACAGATGTATTCCCTGACGGAGAAGATGTTTATGGGTATCATGCACGTACAGACGTAAGAGACAACCAGCTGAAAACAGCACCGTGGTTCTCCTTTCCATATCCAGGTAACCTTATTTTAGTGCACATATATTTATAGTTGTAAATGTATTGCCTTCAAAAAGGACCTTGCAGAATAGTAAATCCGTCTAAACTCAACTTTACCTGACGTAGTCGGAAACGATGGTTACTTAAAAGTTCTATAAACTTATCAACAAGATGTATTATAAACCAATTCCATGCCAAAGAAGTTCAACTATCTACTAGTACTGCCTATGGGGAAAGATGAGGTGAAAACAAAAATGAAATGTTACCGGTATGCTTGAATAGATCTTAAGAATCTCTTTCATTAAATTTTGAATATAGAACATCATTTACATAGATGGTAGTTAATGTATTGATTCATAGAGAATCCGGTATCACATTTGTGGCACACAGATCAGATCAAAGCAACATTAAAATTATGATATTACAGGAAAGTTTGGAATGCCAACATTTAACTCTGGATTGTTGGTTGCATTTATCGGTGGTGTATTCACATCAACAATCGAATCTATCGGTGATTACTACACATGCGCAAGAATTGCTGGCGCAGTGCCTCCTCCACCCTCTGCAGTGAATAGAGGTATGCGTGAACTTGTTATATATTTCACTCATTAACCAGGTATTGACAATTTTAAGAAATCAGAAACTGTACAATATTACATAAAGGCAACAGTAGTATACATATGCCGCTGTTCAATAGTCAAAAATCAATTGAGACAAAACAGATCCGGATAAAAACTAAAACCAATAGAAACACATCATTAACAAGAGAAAAACAATGAAACAATTACACTGAAGTGCAACAAAAACAAACGCCAATGCAACATACATAGAAACGATTTTTTGATAGCAAACTGTCATATACCTGACTTGCTACAGGACACTTTAAGGAAAAAAATGTGGGTTGAACCTGGTGTTGTGGCAATCCAAACTTCGCGCTTTATGGCAATGTTAAATATACCCCTAAAACGACAACATTTTGTGTCAGGAATACAGTACAAAAAATTCAAGTAACTCAGGACAGAGAAATACATACATATCACTTGAATTGTCTTACATTGTCTTACATTGTCTTATCGGGGCCTTTTCTAGCTGACTATATTCGGTATGCGCTTTGCTCATTGTTGACAGCCGTACGGTGACCTATAATTGTTAATGTTTGTGTCATTTTGGTCTTTTGTGGATAGTTGTCTCATTGGCAATCATACCACATCTTCTTTTTTTTATATAAATAACATAATAGTACACTTCGAAATGTTAGCCACAGAATAACAACGAATACCTAAAATTAATTTAGGATAGTACACAGCATAATAGAATAACGAACTATACTTCACACGAATGTATTAACTCCACAACAAGTGACGCCACGGGTAAATTTCTATATAAATCGAGATCATGTTTGAAATTATTTTATTTGATGTTTTTTTACAACAATTAGAAGAATATTACTATTGAACAAGTTGTGTAAGTAACTTTGTAATTATTTAATTTTGTCGGGTCTTTTTCTAAATTAAAATGTGATTTATTTATTGATCAATTTGATGGTCTTAATTCTTTAGGTATCTTGATAGAGGGAATAGACTGCATAATAGCTGCATCTGTAGGTGCTGGGTTTGGCGTAACTTCTTGTAGTCAGAACATTGGAGCTATTAGTCTGACAAAGGCAAGAATATTTGTCATAAAGAGAGTTATTAGTCTAAAACGGATAAATGCAAATATATTGGAGCAACAAAGATAAAACGTATATGAAAACAGGGGCCATGTGTTTGAAAAAGGCTAAACTTTCTTTTGTGAATTGCTAATATGCGATTATTTCTTATCCTAACATTTGGAAATTGGCAGTTTTCTGTCGGGTAGAACGAAATGGATTCAGTTTACTCAAATTTTGGGGCATGGCATTTCTTTTTTCAGTTTTTTAAAATCCCAATTATTTAAGTTTTGCAATCTCACAGAACACACATATTATATCATTGGCTTTTTCATATTTCGCAGAAAACATACATTTTATAACTTTTTCTTTCGTTTAACTGTACATTGTATGTCTTGTTAATATTATCGTACTTGACCTAATTTAGGTTGGTAGTAGAAGGGTTGTATTGATAGCTGGTATTCTAATGATGATATTTGGCTGTTTTAACAAATTCAGTACCTTAATGGTTACCATACCAGATCCCATAGTCGGTGCCTCCTTCATTGTACTATTTGGTAGGTACTAAACCTGTGGTGTAGGCAGCTTAATTGTATAAACACGTCTTTATATTATTACAATGATAAAACGGCAGACAACAAAGAGTTTGTCCATATTACATGGATGCCCCACTCACACTATCTTTTCTATGATCATTAAAATTGGGATAAAAACTTTAATTTTACATTAAAATTAGAAAGATCATTTCATAGGAAACATGTGTACTAAGTTTCAAGTTGATTGGACTTAAACTTCATAAAAAACACCTTGACAAAAAACTTTAACCTGAACCGGGCCAGACTGACGAACGAATGAACGGACACACAGACCAGAAAGCATAATGCCCCTACAATCGTAGGTGGAGCATAACAATATGTGTGGAAGTACTTTTTCAACTGGTCCAAAGTGCATGTAGCTTTTCTTAATGTCATTAGGCATAAGAACAAACGTGCCAAGTGATGAAACATTGAAATCTGTTACTTTGATTTGACCGATTCCTAAGAGCAAATTTTTTAAATGATAATAATGTGAGGACATTTTCTTAAAATATAGTTTTCAATATATAGAATGTTTAAATCAAACATTATGTGCACGTTTAATACTTTGTTTGTTCATATTCTGACATGTAAATAAGTTAATATCATGGGACGGAATTCTAACCATAATTGGTACCAATTCAACAACAGGAATCTGTTTAAAAAGGTTAAGTTTGAGTATTGTATTAAGATTAGTCTACCTGCTCTCTACTGTTCAATATCTATTTTCAAAACTTATGTCAGGAGTGCTGGCAGCTGTTGGAGCCTCTAATCTACAATATGTTGACCTTAACTCTACCAGAAATATGGTAGTGTTTGGTATCTCTCTGTTCATGGGCTTTGCTTTGCCAATATGGACACAACAAAATGAAGCCATTTTCAAACAAGGTAAATTTATATCAATTTTACATAAACTGCATACGTTATAAAGCTGTTTAAAAAAAAATAACACAGCAATAGTTTCTACTTGAATCTTAGTATAAGGACATCTTGGTCCAGCTTTCTTTAAAAAAAAAACAATTTTCTTTCAGGGAAATTGAACTGAAGTATAAAATTATTCAAGTGTTATCACAAATTACACGGACTGCAAAGGGAATATGTGCATTGAAGGACTCCCTTGAAGTAATAAAAGTGATTTTAAGGATAATATGTATCCAAGTTAAACATACATGATTTTTACTCGAAAGGAAGTATGTGACTCATATTGAACAAGTGGGTCTCATAATTAACTCTTTCTTCCAAGATTAAAGGTTTGTCATTTCCTAAGCAAAACATAAAACATTTATGGTAGTGAGTTCATTTATTGATGATTACATAAAATCTTTGCCCTTTGTAGAAAAATTCATTTCATCCTATGTATAAATTTTTGGGGAGGGGCTTCATACAGCATTGACAGACATAATATGTAGTTAATATAATATTTCAAACAGACTTGAATTCATTTGTTAACAGGTGATGGAAATGATAAACAGGTATTGTTAGCCTTATTAGGAAATAGTATGTTCATGGCATGTTTTACAGCACTGGTCCTTGATAATGTTATTCCTAGGTATAACTAATACGGCTTCTACTCAAACCTGCTCCAATTAATAATCGTCATGGTAAACAGGTATTGTTATCCTTATAAGGAAATAGTATGTCCATGGCATGTTTTACAGCACTGGTCCTTGATAATGTTATTCCAGGTATAACTAATACGGCTTCTACTCAAACCTGCTCCAATCAATAATCATCATGGTAAACAGGTATTGTTATCCTTATAAGGAAATAGTATGTTCATGGCATGTTTTACAGCACTGGTCCTTGATAATGTTATTCCTAAGTATAACTAATACGGCTTCTACTCAAACCTGCTCCAATCAATAATCATCATGGTAAACAGGTATTGTTGGCCTTATTAGGAAATAGTATGTTAATGGCATGTTTTACAGCACTGGTCCTTGATAATGTTATTCCTAAGTATAACTAATACGGCTTCTACTCAAACCTGCTCCAATCAATAATCATCATGGTAAACAGGTATTGTTGGCCTTATTAGGAAATAGTATGTTCATGGCATGTTTTACAGCACTGGTCATTGATAATGTTATTCCAGGTATAACTAATACGGCTTCTACTCAAACCTGCTCCAATCAATAATCATCATGGTAAACAGGTATTGTTGGCCTTATTAGGAAATAGTATGTTAATGGCATGTTTTACAGCACCGGTCCTTGACAATGTTATTCCAGGTATAACTAATACGGCTTCTACTCAAACCTGCTCCATTCAATAATCGTCATGGTAAACAGGTATTGTTAGCCTTATTAGGAAATAGTATGTTCATGGCATGTTTTACAGCACCGGTCCTTGACAATGTTATTCCAGGTATAACTAATACGGCTTCTACTCAAACCTGCTCCATTCAATAATCGTCATGGTAAACAGGTATTGTTAGCCTTATTAGGAAATAGTATGTTCATGGCATGTTTTACAGCACTGGTCCTAGACAATGTTATTCCAGGTATAACTAATACGGCTTCTACTCAAACCTGCTCCAATTAATAATCATCATGGTAAACAGGTATTGTTAGCCTTATTAGGAAATAGTATGTTCATGGCATGTTTTACAGCACTGGTCCTAGACAATGTTATTCCAGGTATAACTAATACGGCTCCTTCTCAAACCTGCTTCAATCAATAATCGTCATGGTAAACAGGTATTGTTAGCCTTATTAGGAAATAGTATGTTCATGGCATGTTTTACAGCACTGGTCCTAGACAATGTTATTCCAGGTATAACTAATACGGCTCCTTCTCAAACCTGCTTCAATCAATAATCATCATGGTAAACAGGTATTGTTAGCCTTATTAGGAAATAGTATGTTCATGGCATGATTTACAGCACTGGTCCTTGATAATGTTATTCCAGGTATAACTAATACGGCTCCTTCTCAAACCTGCTCCAATCAATAATCGTCATGGTAAACAGGTATTGTTAGCCTTATTAGGAAATAGTATGTTCATGGCATGATTTACAGCACTGGTCCTTGATAATGTTATTCCTAGGTATAATTAATACGGCTTCTTCTCAAACCTGCTCCAATTAATAATCGTCATGGTAAACAGGTATTGTTAGCCTTATAAGGAAATAGTATGTTCATGGCATGTTTTACAGCACTGGTCCTAGACAATGTTATTCCAGGTATAACTAATACGGCTTCTACTCAAACCTGCTCCAATCAATAATCGTCATGGTAAACAGGTATTGTTAGCCTTATTAGAAAATAGTATGTTCATGGCATGTTTTACAGCACTGGTCCTTGATAATGTTATTCCAGGTATAACTAATACGGCTCCTTCTCAAACCTGCTCCATTCAATAATCGTCATGGTAAACAGGTATTGTTAGCCTTATTAGGAAATAGTATGTTCATGGCATGTTTTACAGCACTGGTCCTTGATAATGTTATTCCTAGGTATAATTAATACGGCTCCTTCTCAAACCTGCTCCAATCAATAATCGTCATGGTAAACAGGTATTGTTAGCCTTATTAGGAAATAGTATGTTCATGGCATGTTTTACAGCACAGGTCCTTGATAATGTTATTCCAGGTATAACTAATACGGCTTCTACTCAAACTTGCTCCATTCAATAATCATCATGGTAAACAGGTATTGTTAGCCTTATTGGGAAATAGTATGTTCATGGCATGTTTTACAGCACTGGTCCTAGACAATGTTATTCCAGGTATAACTAATACGGCTCCTTCTCAAACCTGCTCCAATCAATAATCGTCATGGTAAACAGGTATTGTTAGCCTTATTAGGAAATAGTATGTCCATGGCATGTTTTACAGCACTGGTCCTAGACAATGTTATTCCAGGTATAACTAATACGGCTCCTTCTCAAACCTGCTTCAATCAATAATCGTCATGGTAAACAGGTATTGTTAGCCTTATTAGGAAATAGTATATTCAAGGCATGATTTACAGCACTGGTCCTTGATAATGTTATTCCAGGTATAACTAATACGGCTCCTTCTCAAACCTGCTCCAATCAATAATCGTCATGGTAAACAGGTATTGTTAGCCTTATTAGGAAATAGTATGTTCATGGCATGTTTTACAGCACAGGTCCTTGACAATGTTATTCCAGGTATAACTTATACGACTTCTTCTCAAACCTGCTCCAATCAATAATCGTCATGGTAAACAGGTATTGTTGGCCTTATTAGGAAATAGTATGTCCATGGCATGTTTTACAGCACTGGTCCTAGACAATGTTATTCCAGGTATAACTAATACGGCTCCTTCTCAAACCTGCTTCAATCAATAATCGTCATGGTAAACAGGTATTGTTAGCCTTATTAGGAAATAGTATATTCAAGGCATGATTTACAGCACTGGTCCTTGATAATGTTATTCCAGGTATAACTAATACGGCTCCTTCTCAAACCTGCTCCAATCAATAATCGTCATGGTAAACAGGTATTGTTAGCCTTATTAGGAAATAGTATGTTCATGGCATGTTTTACAGCACAGGTCCTTGACAATGTTATTCCAGGTATAACTTATACGACTTCTTCTCAAACCTGCTCCAATCAATAATCGTCATGGTAAACAGGTATTGTTAGCCTTATTAGGAAATAGTATGTCCATGGCATGTTTTACAGCACCGGTCCTTGATAATGTTATTCCAGGTATAACTAATACGGCTTCTTCTCAAACCTGCTCCAATCAATAATCGTCATGGTAAACAGGTATTGTTAGCCTTATTAGGAAATAGTATGTTCATGGCATGTTTTACAGCACTGGTCCTTGACAATGTTATTCCTAGGTATAACTAATACGGCTTCTACTCAAACCTGCTCCAATCAATAATCGTCATGATAAACAGGTATTGTTAGCCTTATTAGGAAATAGTATGTTCATGGCATGTTTTACAGCACTGGTACTTGATAATGTTATTCATAGGTATAACTAATACGGCTTCTACTCAAACCTGCTCCAATCAATAATCATCATGGTAAACAGGTATTGTTAGCCTTATTAGGAAATAGTATGTTCATGGCATGTTTTACAGCACTGGTCCTAGACAATGTTATTCCAGGTATAACTAATACGGCTTCTACTCAAACCTGCTCCATTCAATAATCATCATGGTAAACAGGTATTGTTAGCCTTATAAGGAAATAGTATGTTCATGGCATGTTTTACAGCACTGGTACTTGATAATGTTATTCCAGGTATAATTAATACGGCTTCTACTCAAACCTGCTCCAATCAATAATCGTCATGGTAAACAGGTATTGTTAGCCTTATTAGGAAATAGTATGTTCATGGCATGTTTTACAGCACTGGTCCTTGATAATGTTATTCCAGGTATAACTAAGACGGCTCCTTCTCAAACCTGCTCCAATCAATAATCGTCATGATAAACAGGTATTGTTAGCCTTATTAGGAAATAGTATGTTCATGGCATGTTTTACAGCACAGGTCCTTGATAATGTTATTCCAGGTATAACTAATACGGCTTCTTCTCAAACCTGCTCCATTCAATAATCGTCATGGTAAACAGGTATTGTTAGCCTTATTAGGAAATAGTATGTTCATGGCATGTTTTACAGCACTGGTCCTTGATAATGTTATTCCTAAGTATAATTAATACGGCTTCTACTCAAACCTGCTCCATTCAATAATCATCATGGTAAACAGGTATTGTTAGCCTTATTAGGAAATAGTATGTTCATGGCATGTTTTACAGCACCGGTCCTTGACAATGTTATTCCAGGTATAACTAATACGGCTTCTACTCAAACCTGCTCCATTCAATAATCATCATGGTAAACAGGTATTGTTAGCCTTATTAGGAAATAGTATGTTCATGGCATGTTTTACAGCACCGGTCCTTGACAATGTTATTCCAGGTATAACTAATACGGCTTCTACTCAAACCTGCTCCAATCAATAATCGTCATGGTAAACAGGTATTGTTGGCCTTATTAGGAAATAGTATGTTCATGGCATGTTTTACAGCACCGGTCCTTGACAATGTTATTCCAGGTATAACTAATACGGCTTCTACTCAAACCTGCTCCATTCAATAATCATCATGGTAAACAGGTATTGTTAGCCTTATTAGGAAATAGTATGTTCATGGCATGTATTACAGCACTGGTACTTGATAATGTTATTCCAGGTATAATTAATACGGCTTCTACTCAAACCTGCTCCAATCAATAATCGTCATGGTAAACAGGTATTGTTAGCCTTATTAGGAAATAGTATGTTCATGGCATGTTTTACAGCACAGGTCCTTGATAATGTTATTCCAGGTATAACTAATACGGCTTCTACTCAAACTTGCTCCATTCAATAATCATCATGGTAAACAGGTATTGTTAGCCTTATTGGGAAATAGTATGTTCATGGCATGTTTTACAGCACTGGTCCTAGACAATGTTATTCCAGGTATAACTAATACGGCTCCTTCTCAAACCTGCTCCAATCAATAATCGTCATGGTAAACAGGTATTGTTAGCCTTATTAGGAAATAGTATGTCCATGGCATGTTTTACAGCACTGGTCCTAGACAATGTTATTCCAGGTATAACTAATACGGCTCCTTCTCAAACCTGCTTCAATCAATAATCGTCATGGTAAACAGGTATTGTTAGCCTTATTAGGAAATAGTATATTCAAGGCATGATTTACAGCACTGGTCCTTGATAATGTTATTCCAGGTATAACTAATACGGCTCCTTCTCAAACCTGCTCCAATCAATAATCGTCATGGTAAACAGGTATTGTTAGCCTTATTAGGAAATAGTATGTTCATGGCATGTTTTACAGCACAGGTCCTTGACAATGTTATTCCAGGTATAACTTATACGACTTCTTCTCAAACCTGCTCCAATCAATAATCGTCATGGTAAACAGGTATTGTTGGCCTTATTAGGAAATAGTATGTCCATGGCATGTTTTACAGCACTGGTCCTAGACAATGTTATTCCAGGTATAACTAATACGGCTCCTTCTCAAACCTGCTTCAATCAATAATCGTCATGGTAAACAGGTATTGTTAGCCTTATTAGGAAATAGTATATTCAAGGCATGATTTACAGCACTGGTCCTTGATAATGTTATTCCAGGTATAACTAATACGGCTCCTTCTCAAACCTGCTCCAATCAATAATCGTCATGGTAAACAGGTATTGTTAGCCTTATTAGGAAATAGTATGTTCATGGCATGTTTTACAGCACAGGTCCTTGACAATGTTATTCCAGGTATAACTTATACGACTTCTTCTCAAACCTGCTCCAATCAATAATCGTCATGGTAAACAGGTATTGTTAGCCTTATTAGGAAATAGTATGTCCATGGCATGTTTTACAGCACCGGTCCTTGATAATGTTATTCCAGGTATAACTAATACGGCTTCTTCTCAAACCTGCTCCAATCAATAATCGTCATGGTAAACAGGTATTGTTAGCCTTATTAGGAAATAGTATGTTCATGGCATGTTTTACAGCACTGGTCCTTGACAATGTTATTCCTAGGTATAACTAATACGGCTTCTACTCAAACCTGCTCCAATCAATAATCGTCATGATAAACAGGTATTGTTAGCCTTATTAGGAAATAGTATGTTCATGGCATGTTTTACAGCACTGGTACTTGATAATGTTATTCATAGGTATAACTAATACGGCTTCTACTCAAACCTGCTCCAATCAATAATCATCATGGTAAACAGGTATTGTTAGCCTTATTAGGAAATAGTATGTTCATGGCATGTTTTACAGCACTGGTCCTAGACAATGTTATTCCAGGTATAACTAATACGGCTTCTACTCAAACCTGCTCCATTCAATAATCATCATGGTAAACAGGTATTGTTAGCCTTATAAGGAAATAGTATGTTCATGGCATGTTTTACAGCACTGGTACTTGATAATGTTATTCCAGGTATAATTAATACGGCTTCTACTCAAACCTGCTCCAATCAATAATCGTCATGGTAAACAGGTATTGTTAGCCTTATTAGGAAATAGTATGTTCATGGCATGTTTTACAGCACTGGTCCTTGATAATGTTATTCCAGGTATAACTAAGACGGCTCCTTCTCAAACCTGCTCCAATCAATAATCGTCATGATAAACAGGTATTGTTAGCCTTATTAGGAAATAGTATGTTCATGGCATGTTTTACAGCACAGGTCCTTGATAATGTTATTCCAGGTATAACTAATACGGCTTCTTCTCAAACCTGCTCCATTCAATAATCGTCATGGTAAACAGGTATTGTTAGCCTTATTAGGAAATAGTATGTTCATGGCATGTTTTACAGCACTGGTCCTTGATAATGTTATTCCTAAGTATAATTAATACGGCTTCTACTCAAACCTGCTCCATTCAATAATCATCATGGTAAACAGGTATTGTTAGCCTTATTAGGAAATAGTATGTTCATGGCATGTTTTACAGCACCGGTCCTTGACAATGTTATTCCAGGTATAACTAATACGGCTTCTACTCAAACCTGCTCCATTCAATAATCATCATGGTAAACAGGTATTGTTAGCCTTATTAGGAAATAGTATGTTCATGGCATGTTTTACAGCACCGGTCCTTGACAATGTTATTCCAGGTATAACTAATACGGCTTCTACTCAAACCTGCTCCAATCAATAATCGTCATGGTAAACAGGTATTGTTGGCCTTATTAGGAAATAGTATGTTCATGGCATGTTTTACAGCACCGGTCCTTGACAATGTTATTCCAGGTATAACTAATACGGCTTCTACTCAAACCTGCTCCATTCAATAATCATCATGGTAAACAGGTATTGTTAGCCTTATTAGGAAATAGTATGTTCATGGCATGTATTACAGCACTGGTACTTGATAATGTTATTCCAGGTATAATTAATACGGCTTCTACTCAAACCTGCTCCAATCAATAATCGTCATGGTAAACAGGTATTGTTATCCTTATTAGGAAATAGTATGTCCATGGCATGTTTTACAGCACTGGTCCTTGATAATGTTATTCCTAGGTATAACTAATACGGCTCCTTCTCAAACCTGCTCCAATCAATAATCGTCATGATAAACAGGTATTGTTAGCCTTATTAGGAAATAGTATATTCAAGGCATGATTTACAGCACTGGTCCTTGATAATGTTATTCCAGGTATAACTAATACGGCTCCTTCTCAAACCTGCTCCAATCAATAATCGTCATGATAAACAGGTATTGTTAGCCTTATTAGGAAATAGTATGTTCATGGCATGTTTTACAGCACTGGTCCTTGATAATGTTATTCCAGGTATAACTAATACGGCTCCTTCTCAAACCTGCTCCAATCAATAATCGTCATGATAAACAGGTATTGTTAGCCTTATTAGGAAATAGTATGTTCATGGCATGTTTTACAGCACTGGTCCTTGATAATGTTATTCCAGGTATAACTAATACGGATTCTACTCAAACCTGCTCCATTCAATAATCATCATGGTAAACAGGTATTGTTATCCTTATTAGGAAATACTATGTTCATGGCATGTTTTACAGCACAGGTCCTAGACAATGTTATTCCAGGTATAACTAATACGGCTTCTACTCAAACCTGCTCCATTCAATAATCATCATGGTAAACAGGTATTGTTGGCCTTATTAGGAAATAGTATGTTCATGGCATGTTTTACAGCACTGGTCCTTGACAATGTTATTCCAGGTATAACTTATACGACTTCTACTCAAACCTGCTCCATTCAATAATCATCATGGTAAACAGGTATTGTTAGCCTTATTAGGAAATAGTATGTTCATGGCATGTTTTACAGCACTGGTACTTGATAATGTTATTCCAGGTATAATTAATACGGCTTCTACTCAAACCTGCTCCAATCAATAATCGGCATGGTAAACAGGTATTGTTAGCCTTATTAGGAAATAGTATGTTCATGGCATGTTTTACAGCACTGGTCCTTGATAATGTTATTCCAGGTATAACTAATACGGCTCCTTCTCAAACCTGCTCCAATCAATAATCGTCATGATAAACAGGTATTGTTAGCCTTATTAGGAAATAGTATGTTCATGGCATTTTTTACAGCACAGGTCCTAGACAATGTTATTCCAGGTATAACTAATACGGCTCCTTCTCAAACCTGCTCCAATCAATAATCGTCATGATAAACAGGTATTGTTAGCCTTATTAGGAAATAGTATGTTCATGGCATGTTTTACAGCACTGGTCCTTGACAATGTTATTCCAGGTATAACTTATACGACTTCTTCTCAAACCTGCTCCAATCCATCAGAGATGGGTCCGATTACTTTCAATGTAATTGATTAAATTACAATTACTTTGTCATTTGTACGATTTAATCAAATTAATGATTACATCTTTTCTGAAAGTGTCTGATTAAATTAATGATTACATTAGCAAAGTAATCATGATTACATCTGATTACAATGAATTAAAAAAAAAAACAGTTTGCATGATGTGAATGAATAAACGTTTAATATATAACTATAGCATTTTTTAGAAAGTATTGAGTTTGCTATATTATAACTATTTAATAAAAGTCAAAAGTTCACTTCATACATACATGAACATTGTGTCACTGGTTACGACCCGTTTTGACTTTAATTGAATATAGCTTTATAAAAAGCATTTGCTGTTTGTCTTCTGACATATTCTAGACTTTAATTTATATTTGTTTCAAGGTGCAGTTTATTGGAGTTAAAATATGGATGGAATTTTACCAGTTTAATCAAATTGTAAACAAAATATAAGTGCTAAAAATCATTGCATTTTACATGTCCAGTCCAAATACATACAAAAATTTGCTTATTTTAAACAAGATATTTGTCCAACTTTTAATTAATGTTGTGCTAATTGAAAAAACTATCACATGTCTAATTTATCTTTTACCATATATATTTCCTACAGCTATACTCAGTTGGTAATTGCAATAAAAACAAACCTTAATTGGTTTCCTACCTGTCAATTCAAAGATGACAAAAATCACAACATTAACAAAAGATTATAATTAAGGGTTAAAGAAAAGTATTACTTGAATATAACAGTTATTATCAAATATATATGTACATCTTTAAATTGTGAATATATGTACAATATCTTTTACCAATGCCAGAAACATATAATTGTATTATATGTCTCTTCTTGTTTTATATATAAAAAAAAAAAAGGAAACCAAACTATCTTATTAATCATGTTCAATATAAATTAAATAAGAATAACAAAAAGTTTCCTTTATTGACCATAAACACAGATTTTTTTCATTGTAATCAGAATGTAATCAAAAAGTAAACAGGATTACAGGGTATTTTGAAAAGTAATTGATTAAATTAAATTACATGTAATCAGATTTTTGGCTGATTAATGATTACAATGATTACTTGAAAAATTGTAATCAATTACAGCAGATTAACGATTACAATTACAATAACCCCAACTCTGCAATCCATTATCATCATGGTAAACAGGTATTGTTAGCCTTATTAGGAAATAGTATGTTCATGGCATGTTTTACAGCACTGGTCCTTGACAATGTTATTCCAGGTATAATTAATACGGCTCCTTCTCAAACCTGCTCCAATCAATAATCATCACGGTAAACAGGTATTGTTGGCCTTATTAGGAAATAGTATGTTCATGGCATGTTTTACAGCACCGGTCCTTGACAATGTTATTCCAGGTATAACTAATACGTCTTCTACTCAAACCTGCTCCAATCAATAATCATCATGGTAAACAGGTATTGTTGGCCTTATTAGGAAATAGTATGTTCATGGCATGTTTTACAGCACTGGTCCTAGACAATGTTATTCCAGGTATAACTAATACGGCTCCTTCTCAAACCTGCTTCAATCAATAATCGTCATGGTAAACAGGTATTGTTGGCCTTATTAGGAAATAGTATGTTCATGGCATGATTTACAGCACTGGTCCTAGACAATGTTATTCCTAGGTATAACTAATACGACTTCTTCTCAAACCTGCTCCAATCAATAATCATCATGGTAAACAGGTATTGTTAGCCTTATTAGGAAATAGTATGTTCATGGCATGATTTACAGCACTGGTCCTAGACAATGTTATTCCAGGTATAACTTATACGACTTCTACTCAAACCTGCTCCAATCAATAATCGTCATGGTAAACAGGTATTGTTGGCCTTATTAGGAAATACTATGTTCATGGCATGATTTACAGCACTGGTCCTAGACAATGTTATTCCTAGGTATAACTAATACGACTTCTTCTCAAACCTGCTCCAATCAATAATCATCATGGTAAACAGGTATTGTTAGCCTTATTAGGAAATAGTATGTTCATGGCATGATTTACAGCACTGGTCCTTGACAATGTTATTCCAGGTATAACTAATACGACTTCTTCTCAAACCTGCTCCAATCAATAATCGTCATGGTAAACAGGTATTGTTAGCCTTATTAGGAAATAGTATGTTCATGGCATGTTTTGCAGCACTGGTCCTAGACAATGTTATTCCAGGTATAACTAATACGGCTCCTTCTCAAACCTGCTCCAATCAATAATCATCATGGTAAACAGGTATTGTTAGCCTTATTAGGAAATAGTATGTTCATGGCATGTTTTACAGCACTGGTCCTTGATAATGTTATTCCAGGTATAACTAATACGGCTCCTTCTCAAACCTGCTCCAATCAATAATCGTCATGGTAAACAGGTATTGTTAGCCTTATTAGGAAATAGTATGTTCATGGCATGATTTACAGCACTGGTCCTAGACAATGTTATTCCAGGTATAACTAATACGGCTTCTACTCAAACCTGCTCCATTCCATAATCGTCATGGTAAACAGGTATTGTTAGCCTTATTTGGAAATAGTATGTTCATGGCATGTTTTACAGCACAGGTCCTTGATAATGTTATTCCTAGGTATAACTAATACGGCTTCTACTCAAACCTGCTCCAATCAATAATCATCATGGTAAACAGGTATTGTTAGCCTTATTAGGAAATAGTATGTTCATGGCATGTTTTACAGCACTGGTCCTAGACAATGTTATTCCAGGTATAACTAATACGGCTCCTTCTCAAACCTGCTCCAATCAATAATCGTCATGGTAAACAGGTATTGTTGGCCTTATTAGGAAATAGTATGTTCATGGCATGTTTTACAGCACTGGTCCTTGATAATGTTATTCCTAGGTATAATTAATACGGCTTCTACTCAAACCTGCTCCAATTAATAATCATCATGGTAAACAGGTATTGTTGGCCTTATTATGAAATAGTATGTTCATGGCATGATTTACAGCACTGGTCCTAGACAATGTTATTCCAAGTTATAACTAATACGGCTTCTTCTCAAACCTGCTCCATTCAATAATCGTCATGGTAAACAGGTATTGTTAGCCTTATTAGGAAATAGTATGTTCATGGCATGTTTTACAGCACAGGTCCTTGATAATGTTATTCCAGGTATAACTAATACGGCTCCTTCTCAAACCTGCTCCAATCAATAATCGTCATGGTAAACAGGTATTGTTAGCCTTATTAGGAAATAGTATGTTCATGGCATGATTTACAGCACTGGTCCTTGATAATGTTATTCCAGGTATAACTAATACGGCTCCTTCTCAAACCTGCTCCAATCAATAATCGTCATGGTAAACAGGTATTGTTGGCCTTATTAGGAAATAGTATGTTCATGGCATGATTTACAGCACTGGTTCTAGACAATGTTATTCCAGGTATAACTAATACGGCTTCTACTCAAACCTGCTCCAATCAATAATCGTCATGGTAAACAGGTATTGTTAGCCTTATTAGGAAATAGTATGTCCATGGCATGTTTTACAGCACTGGTCCTAGACAATGTTATTCCTAGGTATAACTAATACGGCTTCTACTCAAACCTGCTCCATTCAATAATCGTCATGGTAAACAGGTATTGTTAGCCTTATTTGGAAATAGTATGTTCATGGCATGTTTTACAGCACAGGTCCTTGATAATGTTATTCCTAGGTATAACTAATACGGCTTCTACTCAAACCTGCTCCAATCAATAATCATCATGGTAAACAGGTATTGTTAGCCTTATTAGGAAATAGTATGTTCATGGCATGTTTTACAGCACTGGTCCTAGACAATGTTATTCCAGGTATAACTAATACGGCTCCTTCTCAAACCTGCTTCAATCAATAATCGTCATGGTAAACAGGTATTGTTAGCCTTATTAGGAAATAGTATGTTCATGGCATGTTTTACAGCACCGGTCCTAGACAATGTTATTCCTAGGTATAACTAATACGGCTTCTACTCAAACCTGCTCCAATCAATAATCGTCATGGTAAACAGGTATTGTTAGCCTTATTAGGAAATAGTATGTTCATGGCATGTTTTACAGCACTGGTCCTAGACAATGTTATTCCAGGTATAACTAATACGGCTCCTTCTCAAACCTGCTCCAATCAATAATCGTCATGGTAAACAGGTATTGTTAGCCTTAATAGGAAATAGTATGTTCATGGCATGATTTACAGCACTGGTCCTAGACAATGTTATTCCAGGTATAACTAATACGGCTCCTTCTCAAACCTGCTCCAATCAATAATCGTCATGGTAAACAGGTATTGTTAGCCTTATTAGGAAATAGTATGTTCATGGCATGTTTTACAGCACCGGTCCTAGACAATGTTATTCCAGGTATAACTAATACGGCTCCTTCTCAAACCTGCTCCAATCAATAATCGTCATGGTAAACAGGTATTGTTAGCCTTATTAGGAAATAGTATGTTCATGGCATGATTTACAGCACTGGTCCTAGACAATGTTATTCCAGGTATAACTAATACGGCTCCTTCTCAAACCTGCTCCAATCAATAATCGTCATGGTAAACAGGTATTGTTAGCCTTATTAGGAAATAGTATGTCCATGGCATGTTTTACAGCACTGGTCCTAGATAATGTTATTCCTAGGTATAACTAATACGGCTTCTACTCAAACCTGCTCCAATCAATAATCGTCATGGTAAACAGGTATTGTTAGCCTTATTAGGAAATACTATGTTCATGGCATGATTTACAGCACTGGTCCTAGACAATGTTATTCCTAGGTATAACTAATACGGCTTCTACTCAAACCTGCTCCAATCAATAATCGTCATGGTAAACAGGTATTGTTAGCCTTATTAGGAAATAGTATGTTCATGGCATGTTTTACAGCACCGGTCCTAGACAATGTTATTCCTAGGTATAACTAATACGGCTTCTACTCAAACCTGCTCCAATCAATAATCGTCATGGTAAACAGGTATTGTTGGCCTTATTAGGAAATAGTATGTTCATGGCATGATTTACAGCACTGGTCCTTGATAATGTTATTCCTAGGTATAACTAATACGGCTCCTACTCAAACCTGCTCCAATCAATAATCGTCATGGTAAACAGGTATTGTTAGCCTTATTAGGAAATAGTATGTTCATGGCATGTTTTACAGCACTGGTCCTAGACAATGTTATTCCAGGTATAACTAATACGGCTCCTTCTCAAACCTGCTCCAATCAATAATCGTCATGGTAAACAGGTATTGTTGGCCTTATTAGGAAATAGTATGTTCATGGCATGTTTTACAGCACAGGTCCTTGATAATGTTATTCCAGGTATAACTAATACGGCTCCTTCTCAAACCTGCTCCAATCAATAATCGTCATGGTAAACAGGTATTGTTGGCCTTATTAGGAAATAGTTTGTTCATGGCATGATTTACAGCACTGGTCCTTGATAATGTTATTCCTAGGTATAATTAATACGGCTTCTACTCAAACCTGCTCCAATCAATAATCGTCATGGTAAACAGGTATTGTTAGCCTTATTAGGAAATAGTATGTTCATGGCATGATTTACAGCACTGGTCCTAGACAATGTTATTCCAGGTATAACTAATACGGCTCCTTCTCAAACCTGCTCCAATCAATAATCGTCATGGTAAACAGGTATTGTTAGCCTTATTAGGAAATAGTATGTTCATGGCATGTTTTACAGCACCGGTCCTAGACAATGTTATTCCTAGGTATAACTAATACGGCTTCTACTCAAACCTGCTCCAATCAATAATCGTCATGGTAAACAGGTATTGTTGGCCTTATTAGGAAATACTATGTTCATGGCATGATTTACAGCACTGGTCCTTGATAATGTTTTTCCTAGGTATAATTAATACGGCTCCTTCTCAAACCTGCTCCATTCAATAATCGTCATGGTAAACAGGTATTGTTAGCCTTATTAGGAAATAGTATGTTCATGGCATGATTTACAGCACTGGTCCTTGATAATGTTATTCCTAGGTATAATTAATACGGCTTCTTCTCAAACCTGCTCCAATTAATAATCGTCATGGTAAACAGGTTTGTTAGCCTTATTAGGAAATAGTATGTTCATGGCATGATTTACAGCACTGGTCCTTGATAATGTTATTCCAGGTATAACTAATACGGCTCCTTCTCAAACCTGCTCCAATCAATAATCGTCATGGTAAACAGGTATTGTTAGCCTTATTAGGAAATAGTATGTTCATGGCATGTTTTACAGCACCGGTCCTTGATAATGTTATTCCTAGGTATAACTAATACGGCTTCTACTCAAACCTGCTCCAATCAATAATCATCATGGTAAACAGGTATTGTTAGCCTTATTAGGAAATAGTATGTTCATGGCATGTTTTACAGCACTGGTCCTAGACAATGTTATTCCTAGGTATAACTAATACGGCTTCTACTCAAACCTGCTCCAATCAATAATCGTCATGGTAAACAGGTATTGTTAGCCTTATTAGGAAATAGTATATTCAAGGCATGATTTACAGCACTGGTCCTTGATAATGTTATTCCTAGGTATAACTAATACGGCTTCTACTCAAACCTGCTCCAATCAATAATCGTCATGGTAAACAGGTATTGTTAGCCTTATTAGGAAATAGTATGTTCATGGCATGTTTTACAGCACTGGTCCTTGATAATGTTATTCCTAGGTATAACTAATACGGCTTCTACTCAAACCTGCTCCAATCAATAATCGTCATGGTAAACAGGTATTGTTAGCCTTATTAGGAAATAGTATGTTCATGGCATGATTTACAGCACTGGTCCTAGACAATGTCATTCCTAGGTATAATTAATACGGCTTCTACTCAAACCTGCTCCAATCAATAATCGTCATGGTAAACAGGTATTGTTAGCCTTATTAGGAAATAGTATGTTCATGGCATGTTTTACAGCACTGGTCCTTGATAATGTTATTCCTAGGTATAACTAATACGGCTTCTACTCAAACCTGCTCCAATTAATAATCGTCATGGTAAACAGGTATTGTTAGCCTTATTAGGAAATAGTATGTTCATGGCATGTTTTACAGCACTGGTCCTTGACAATGTTATTCCAGGTATAACTAATACGACTTCTTCTCAAACCTGCTCCATTCAATAATCGTCATGGTAAACAGGTATTGTTGGCCTTATTAGGAAATAGTATGTTCATGGCATGTTTTACAGCACTGGTCCTAGACAATGTTATTCCAGGTATAACTAATACGACTTCTTCTCAAACCTGCTCCAATCAATAATCGTCATGGTAAACAGGTATTGTTAGCCTTATTAGGAAATAGTATGTTCATGGCATGTTTTACAGCACTGGTCCTTGATAATGTTATTCCTAGGTATAACTAATACGGCTCCTTCTCAAACCTGCTCCAATCAATAATCGTCATGGTAAACAGGTATTGTTAGCCTTATTAGGAAATAGTATGTTCATGGCATGTTTTACAGCACTGGTCCTTGATAATGTTATTCCTAGGTATAACTAATACGGCTCCTTCTCAAACCTGCTCCAATTAATAATCGTCATGATAAACAGGTATTGTTAGCCTTATTAGGAAATAGTATGTTCATGGCATGTTTTACAGCACTGGTCCTAGACAATGTTATTCCTAGGTATAATTAATACGGCTTCTACTCAAACCTGCTCCAATTAATAATCGTCATGGTAAACAGGTATTGTTAGCCTTATTAGGAAATAGTATGTTCATGGCATGTTTTACAGCACTGGTCCTTGATAATGTTATTCCAGGTATAACTAATACGGCTTCTACTCAAACCTGCTCCAATCAATAATCGTCATGATAAACAGGTATTGTTAGCCTTATTAGGAAATAGTATGTTCATGGCATGTATTACAGCACTGGTACTTGATAATGTTATTCCAGGTATAACTAATACGGCTTCTACTCAAACCTGCTCCAATCAATAATCGTCATGGTAAACAGGTATTGTTAGCCTTATTAGGAAATAGTATGTTCATGGCATGTATTACAGCACTGGTACTTGATAATGTTATTCCAGGTATAACTAATACGGCTTCTTCTCAAACCTGCTCCAATCAATAATCATCATGGTAAACAGGTATTGTTAGCCTTATAAGGAAATAGTATGTTCATGGCATATTTTACAGCACTGGTCCATGTATAACTCATACTCTACTTCTCAAAGCTACTCTAACTTATGTTGTAGTGACCTGTTCAATACTTATTTAACATTGTAAAATCTTATCATAACCATTCTCTATGTTATAGATGTACATTGTTTAAACTTGGTCAACATAAAAAGCTCCAACTGCTGTGAAACGTCTACACATCATCCAAATAGAAATATTCATTATAAAAACTAGAAGATGTGGTATGGGTTGCCAAGAGATTTCATTATAAAAACTAGAAGATGTGGTAAGGGTTGTCAAGAGATTTCATTATAAAAACTAGAAGATGTGGTAAGGGTTGCCATGAGATAATCATCAAACTAGTTAAAATAAAGTGGAAGTAAGGAATCAAAGGCCATTGTATTGCTTTTAACATTGAGAAAAACCCATACTATGTAGTCAGCTATTAAATCTCTGACATGAAAATCTCTGAGATGGTATTTAGCTACACTGACAACTAAATCATGTGATGCCTCGTGGTTTGTCTGGATATTATTGTCTTTGTAAATATTTAAGATCTTATCGTAGTAATTGTTTAAAATTAAAGGAACAGATCATGAGAGGGGTATCTTATCATGGCGAGAATTGACCAAAGAACATCTAGATGACAAAGAAAACTTTTCGTTACGAACATATGACCTTCCTTTTGGTATGTCAAAAATTAAATCTTGGAGTTGGGCCAGATATATTCCTTTTTCTCCAACATTTACAGAAGACAAGTGTGGTCCTTGTACTAAATCTACAGGAATAGAGTCTATTGGAGAGGAGGTGGATATTATTCTAAGTGATAACTGTGGCCATGTATAGTAATTGTAATAGATTAGCGAGGATCATGTCAACAATCATAAAAGACAATGGCATTTTTAATAATAATTTTGCTTGAGTGGAGAATTGTTGACAGAAAAGAGAATACAATGTAGTTTCATTCTATGAGGTGTGTATAGAGATTTTTTTCTTTTTCTTTGTTGATATTATTAAAAATGCTTAAATGCAGAAGTACAAATTTTCAATGCATTAAATTTCATGAAATTCTCTGAGTAAAGGGTAATAAATTGTAAATAATCATCACATTTAACTGTTTTAACATAGTGTTTTTTTTATGAGCCTTCCATTATAGATGTTTTTTGTCTGTTTCAATGCCTGCTATTTTATAAACAGATTGTTTTCATTTGAGAATTATTATGTCATACAAATAAAATAAAACCACTTCAAAAGAGATAAAAATGTATTATGACTTAAACTTCCAGAGTTTAACACTATTGTCTATTACATCAGATTCAATACTCTCATAATCCGAATCATCACTATCGCCAAGGTCAGGGTAATGTCTCTGTCCAGAACAGGTAGCCAATACATTCTCATATGGATTCAAACTGAAAATACATTATAAATAAACTTGTAAATAAAGAAATGGTTTTAACTAATATGACATAAAGCACAATTTCATTACTTAAATGAAGTGGTGATTTTCATGACTAATGCAGAATTATTAATCCCCCCAGTGCAGAATAGTAAATACCTCACCAAAGCAGAATCATTATTATCCCCCCCCCAACATTGAAAGGAGGTGAAAGTTTTGCTTAACATGCTGATAAACCATACAGATATCAACAAGCTAGCAAAGCATGTATTAATAATTTTTTATACACATGACACTGTAAATTCAGGTAATTTCAGCCGAAATATATATTGTATTCATTCATAAAATGTGCACACAGTGAACCCCTTTATAACCCTATGAAATTACAAAAAAAAGCATTAAATACTTATAATTAGATTTTGTAGCTAGGATCATGAAAACACAATTTTTATCCAGTTTTTCTTTAATTTACCTATGCACTTTATTGTGGAATCTTGCATGTGTCATCATGAATGATACATTTCATTGAATTGTGTAATTTCAGAAGGACACAAGACTGTTGTTTAAGCCAATCAAAATAACGTAAAAGTCGTATCATAATGAGACTGTTGTTAGCCAATCAAAATAAGGTATCATAATGAAACATACACACAATGTAATTATGTGACAGAATGTCTAAGCAGTAATAAAACCTTGCATTGTTATTCATCCTTAAACATTCTGCTACAAAATAATGTGTTACTAGTTATCACAGATTTATTACTCAATTTATTTCACTTGACTGGGCGGAGTTTAACCGGTTCGCTCATAATAAACCAGTCCATCTATGGATAGGTGTTTTAGAATAAACTCATCAATGAAGTGTCCAGTACTTCTTTTGTAAATTCCTTTGATGACACTGATAGGTGATTATAAATCAGGTATAATTATAACGGCAATCGTCCTTATCACACACATCTGCAAATAGACTGTCCTTATGCAAATTAAAACGTAAGCTCCGCCCGATCAGTTGAAATAACATTGGTAATACAATGATAGATGTTCTAAATTATAAATACAGTTGGCTGAAAATCCCTGACGACACTAACCTTACTCCATTAACACAGTCTCCATGTGCTTTATACTTCATGATTGGTTTCAATAAAGGGTCTGACTCATCCAGGACCTTCACAGGTGATTGGGTGGTGTCCCACACACATACTGTACCATCATGACACCCAGAAAACAAATGTCTACCAACTCTGAAATATAACATACAGAACATGTTTATTTTGGCATAACAAACCTTCACAGGTGATTGAGTGGTGTCACACACACATTCTGTCTACCAACTCTGAAATATAACATATCAGATCATGTTCTAAAACTTTCACAGTTTATGGGGTGGTGTCACACACACAGTCTGTCTACCAACTCTGAAATATAACATACAGAACATGTTTATCTTGGCATAACAAACCTTCACAGGTGATTGAGTGTTGTACCACACACATTCTGTCTACCAACTCTGAAATATAACATATCAGATCATGTTCTAAAACTTTCACAGTTTATGGGGTGGTGTCACACACACAGTCTGTCTACCAACTCTGAAATATAACATACAGAACATGTTTATCTTGGCATAACAAACCTTCACAGGTGATTGAGTGTTGTACCACACACATTCTGTCTACCAACTCTGAAATATAACATATCAGATCATGTTCTAAAACTTTCACAGTTTATGGGGGGGGGGGGGGGGGGGGGGGGGGTTCCACAAACATACTTTACCATCATGACATCCAGAAAACAAATGTCTACCAACACAGAAAATTACTATGGTAATACACATACAAATTGTTTTGTTTCTTGAATATCTTGGGATATATCATAGATAAAATTCTTGAAATGCTCATATGTAAGATGTTGAATAAAGATCAATGCATTATACACAATTCTGGTTTACTTTTTTTGTTAATTGTTATTTAAATGGAGAGTTGTCTCACGGGCACTCACACCACATCTTCCTATATCTATTATGTTTTGTTTATATCAAATGTAGTGATAAAATCTTAAATTAGAACATGTTTGTCTCTGAAGCGAAAGAAGAACATAGAACTCAAATGATTTTCATTGTTTATTGCAATTATCTATCTGTACAGGAAGGTTTGCAGCATTATTATAGGTTCATAATAAATAAAAGGTTTACTGTACATGCTCACAGAATAGCTATAGCATAACAATATCAAACAATCATAAGTAATGGATGTAGATGGCTGAAATGCTCTCTAATCTAAGGTTTAACATGTTTGTAGATGGCTGAAAGGCTCTCTAATCTAAGGTTTAACATGTTTGTAGATGGCTGAAAGGCTCTCTAATCTAAGGTTTAACATGGTATCATATTCATATAAGTAATGGATGTAGATGGCTGAAATGCTCTCTAATATAAGGTTTAACATGTTTGTAGATGGCTGAAAGGCTCTCTAATCTAAGGTTTAACATGGTATCATATTCATATAAGTAATGGATGTAGATGGCTGAAATGCTCTCTAATATAAGGTTTAACATGTTTGTAGATGGCTGAAAGGCTCTCTAATCTAAGGTTTAACATGGTATCATATTCATATAAGTAATGGATGTAGATGGCTGAAATGCTCTCTAATATAAGGTTTAACATGGTATCATATTCATATAAGTAATGGATGTAGATGGCTGAAATGCTCTCTAATCTAAGGTTTAACATGGTATCATATTCATATAAGTAATGGATGTAGATGGCTGAAAGGCTCTCTAATCTAAGGTTTAACATGGTATCATATTCATATATGTATCTGATTAGTTTTAAAATATGCTGTTTACTTATAACTTACAAATCTTGGTCAAAATAAAGCCTCTGATTTGTCTCACATAATCTTACAGCCACAAATAAAATTTGTCCTGGTTTTCTTAGATCCCAACACAGAATTTCAGGATCCTGAAATTAAAAAAACAAAAAACAAACATATACTTTCTTTTTTACTAAAGGTGTATTGTTGCAATGATTAGGCAATGTAAAATATATTTTCTAGTTCTAGAAAACATCAAATTATGATAAAATCAGCATCTCGCTAGTTTTGGTCAGCAAACATAATTAAATAGCACTTAATTTCTTAAGAAAAGATTTATACTTGCATTGGATTGTCTTCAAATTTTTAGACTAGTGAAAGGGAAATACTCTGAGAGAGTACAGAACACTCAGGTTTTTATGTCTAATTGTAAGAAGCTAAAACAACTATAGGTCTCAGTGTCGGATCCAGAGGGGGGGGGGGGGGGGGGGTGTCCAGGGGTTAGAACCCCGCTTTTTTTTACTGATCAATGCATTTGAATGGGGACATACAGTGATAATAATGAACGAAAAAAAAAATTGATAAAATTTAAAATAAAAATTGGGATAATGTCAAAGAGACAACAACACCACAAAGGAATAAAAAAAAAAACCCAGCTGTAGGCCACCAATGGGTCTTCAACATAGAAAGGAAAACCTGCACCCCAAGACAAACTTCAGGGTTAACAGGACACATTTTTAAAACTAAATACCCCAAAGATGATTGTTTCCAAGTTTGGATTAATTTAGCCCAGTAGTTTCAGAGAATATTTTTGTAAAAGATAACTAAGATTTAAGTAAAATGGTTAAAAATCGACTATAAAGGGCAATAACTCCTAAAAGGGGTCAACTGACCATTTCAGTCATGTTGACTTATTTGTAAATCTTAATTTGCTGAACATTATTGCTGTTTTATATAGTTTATTTATATCTATAATAATATTCAAGATAACAACCATAAACAGTAAAATTTCCTTAAAATTACAAATTAAGGGACAGCAACCCAACAACAGGTTGTCTGATATATCTGAAAATTTCAGGGCAGATCTTGACCTGATAAACATTTTTACCCTCTGTCAGATTTTCTCTAAATGCTTTGGTTATTGAGTTATAAGCCAAAAACTGCATTTTACCCCTATTTTATATTTTCAGCCGTAGCGGCCACCTTTGTTAGATGGCAGTGTCACCAGACACATTTTTAGCTCACCTGGCCCTTTGGGCCAAGTGAGCTTTTCTCATCACTTTGTGTCCGTCATCGTCTGTCGTTAACTTTTACAAAAATCTTCTCCTCTGAAACTACTGGGCCAAATTTAACCAAACTTGGCCACAATCATCATTGGGGTATCTAGTTTAACTAGAGGCTCTAAAGAGCCTGTGTCGCTCACCTTGGTCTATGTGCATATTAAACAAAGGACACAAATGGATTCATGACAAAATTGTATTTTGGTGATGGTGATGTGTTTGAAGTTCTTACTTTACTGAACGATTTTGCTTCTTACAATTATATCTATCATGAACTTTGCCCATTAGTAACAGAGAACTATATTTGGTAAAAATTTACATAAATTTACCAAATTAATGAAAATTGTTAAAAATTGACTATAAAGGGCAATAACTCCTTAAGGGGTCAATTGACCATTTAGGTCATGTTGACTTATTTGTAGATCTTACTTTGCTGAACATTATTGCTGTTTACAGTTTATCGCTATCTATAATAGTATTCAAGATAACCAAAAACGGCAAAATTTCTTTAAAAATTACCAATTGGAGGGCAGCAACCCAACAACCAGTTGTCCAATTCATCTGAAAAATTCAGGGCAGATAGATATTGACTTGATTAACAATTTAACTTCTTGTCAGATTTGCTCTAGATGCTTTGGTTTCATAGTTATAAGCAAAAAACTGCATTTTACCCCTATGTTCTATTTTTAGCCGTGGCGGCCATCTTGGTTGAATGGCCAGGTCATCGGACACATTTTTCAAACTAGATACCCCAAATATGATTGTGGCCTAGTAGTTTCAATGGAGATTTTGTAAAAGATTACTTAGATTTATGAAAAATGGTTAAAGATTGACTATAAAGGGCAATAACTCCTAAAGGGGTCAACTGACCATTTTGGTCATGTTGACTTATTTGTAGATCTTACTTTGCTGAACATTATTGCTGTTTACAATTTATCTCTATCTATAATAATATTCAAGATAATAACCAAAAACAGCAAAATTTCCTCAAAATTACCAATTCAGGGGCAGCAACCCAACAACCGATTGACCGATTCATCTGAAAATTTCAGGGCAGATAGTTCTTGACCTGATAAACATTTTTATCCCATGTCAGATTTCCTCAAAATGCTTTGGTTTTGAGTTATAAGCCAAAAACTGCATTTTACCCCTATGTTCTATTTTTAGCAGTGGCGGCCATCTTGGTTGGTTGACCAGGTCACGCCACACATTTTTTAAACTAGATACCCCAAAGATGATTGTGGCCAAGTTTGGATTAATTTGGCCAAGTAGTTTCAGAGGAGAAGATTTTTGTAAAAGATTACTTTAATTTACGAAAAAATGGTTAAAAATTGACTATAAAGGGCAATAACTCCTAAACGGGTCAACTGACCATTTTGGTCATGTTGACTTATTTGTAGATCTTACTTTGCTGAACATTATTGCTGTTTACAGTTTATCTCTATCTATAATAATATTCAAGATAATAACCAAAAACAGCAAAATTTCCTCAAAATTACCAATTCAGGGGCAGCAACCCAACAACCGATTGACCGATTCATCTGAAAATTTAAAGGGGAGATAGATCTTGACCTGATAAACATTTTTATCCATGCCAGATTTCCTCAAAATGCTTTGGTTTTTGAGTTATAAGCCAAAAACTGCATTTTACCCCTTTGTTCTATTTTTAGCCGTGGCGGCCATCTTGGTTGGTTGACCAGGTCACGCCACACATTTTTTAAACTAGATACCCCAAAGATGATTGTGGCCAAGTTTGGATTAATTTGGCCAAGTAGTTTCAGAGGAGAAGATTTTTGTAAAAGATTACTTTAATTAACGAAAAATGGTTAAAAATTGACTATAAAGGGCAATAACTCCTAAACGGGTCAACTGACCATTTTGGTCATGTTGACTTATTTGTAGATCTTACTTTGCTGAACATTATTGCTGTTTACAGTTTATCTCTAACTTTAAATAATATTCAAGATAATAACCAAAAACAGCAAAATTTCTTCAAAATTACCAATTCAGGGGCAGCAACCCAACAACCGATTAGCCGATTCATCTGAAAATTTCAGGGCAGATAGATCTTGACCTGATAAACATTTTTACCCCATGTCAGATTTGCTCTAAATGCTTTGGTTTTTGAGTTATAAGCCAAAAACTGCATTTTACCCCTATGTTCTATTTTTAGCCGTGGCGGCCATCTTGGTTGGTTGACCGGGTCACGCCACACATTTTTTAAACTAGATACCCCAATGATGATTGTGGCCAAGTTTGGTTTGATTTGGCCCAGTAGTTTCAGAGGAGAAGATTTTTGTAAAAGTTAACGACGACGGACGACGACGACGGACGACGGACGCCAAGTGATGAGAAAAGCTCACTTGGCCCTTCGGGAAAACTATATAACTTTGTACCATCAGGTGAGAAGGCTATATGAGTTACACCCCCTTGTTAGCCCTGAAACATGCACACCGGCTTACCTTCCTTCCACCACTATATAACTTTGTACCATCAGGTGAGAAGGCTATATGAGTTACACCCCCTTGTTGGCCCTGAAACATGCACACCATATTTCCTTCTGGTTCATGGTAAAGAGCAACTGAAAGAAATTCATTCAAAGAATTTTTATTAAAGTTTCTTAAAAAGTAAACAGATTATTAAACAAGAGGCTCTCAAGAGCCTGAATCGCTCACCTTAATTTTTTGGTTAAATCTCTCATCGATGATTATTTTGGCTTTTCAATTTATTTAAATGTTCTTTTAATCGTCCTATTTTCTTCAAAAGCAAAAAAAAAAAATCATTTTCTCCTATGTTCTATTTTAGCCATAGGAGCTATGTTTCTTGACATACAAGGAAATAAAATATAAAATTTATACTTGATACTCTGAAACTCATTTAGCCTGTTTTTGGCTGAAATTGATACAGCAGTTTCAAAGAAGTAGATTTGTTAAAGTAAGTCAACATGATGAACCAATTGTGAAAAAAGTCTTTAAAGGGCAATTACTCCTTAAGGGGTCAATTGACAATTTTGGTCATATTGACTTATTTGTAGATCTTACTTTGCTTAACATTTTTGCTTTTAACAGCTTATCTCTATCAATAATAATATTCAAGATAATAACCAAAAACTGCAAAATTTCTTTAAAATCATCAATTCAGGGGCATTATATCTGAAAAACCAGTTACCCAATTCGGCTGAAAATTTCAGGACAGGTAGACCTTGACCTAATAAATACTTTAACTTCTTGTCTTATTTGCTCTAAATGCTTGAGTTTTTGAGATATAAGCCAAAAACTGCATTTTACCCTGTGTTCTATTTTTAGCCATGACGGCCATGTTTTTTGACGAAATAGAAAATAAAACACAAACTTTATTTTATACACCCTGCTGATCATTCAGTTGAAGTTTGGTTGAATTTGGTTGAGTAGTTTTAGAGGAGAAGATTTTTTAAAGTTAGCAAATATGATGAACAAATTGTGAAAAATTGTCATTAAAGGACAATAACCCCTTAAGGGGTCAATTGACAATTTTGGTCATATTCACTTATTTGTAGATCTTACTTTGCTGATCATTTTTGCTGTAACAGTTTATCTTTATCTATAATAATATTCAAGATAATGACCAAAAACTGCAAAATTTCCTTAAATTTACCAACTAAGTGGCAGCAACCCAACAATGGGTTGTTTGATTCATCTGAAAATTTCAGGGCTGATAGATTTTGACCTAATGAACATTTTTACACCATGTCAGATTTGCTCTAAATGCTTTCGTTTTTGAGATATAAGCAAAAAACTGCATTTTACCCTCATGTTCTATTTTTAGCCATGGTGGCCAAGTTTTTTTTCACAAAATAGAAAATAAAACACAAACTTTATTCTAAATACCCTAATGATCATTCAACTTAAGTTTGGTTGTAATTGGTTCAGTAGTTTCAGAGGAGAAGATCTTTGAAATAGTTTACGACGATGACAACGACGGATGGACGACGACAGACTTTAAGTGATGGCAAAAGCTCACATTTCCTTTAAGGAAAGGTGAGCTAAAAAGAGCAATTAAAGACTGTCATTGGTAAAACAGACATATATATTTCCAGCTTTCAAACAAAATCATAAACAGTATTTTTTAAAATACACAGACATATTACTATGTGTATGGTGAAAGGATATCTCTGTTCAGACCTTTTTAGCTCCTGGCCCAAAGGGCCAAGTGAGCTTTTCCCATCACTTTGCATCCGTCGTTGTTGTCGTCATCCTGCGTCCCTCGTCGTTAACTTTTACAAAAATCTTCTCCTCTGAAACAACTAAGCCAAATAAAACCAAACTTGGCCACAATCATCATTAGGGTATCTAGTTTAAAAAATGTGTGGCGTGACCCGGTCAACCAACCAAGATGGCCGTCATGGCTAAAAATAGAATATAGTGGTATAATGCTGTTTTTGGCTTATAACTCAAAAACCAAAGCATTTAGAGCAAATCTGACATGTGGCAAAATTGTTTATCAGGTCAAGATCTATCTGCCCTGAAATTTTCAGATGAATCGGACAACCCATTGTTGGGTTGCTGCCCCTGAATTGGTAATTTTAAGAAAATTTTGCTGTTTTTTGTTATTATCTTGAATATCATTATAGATAGAGATAAACTGTAAACAGCAATAATGTTCAGCAAAGTAAGATCTAAAAATAAGTCAACAAGACTGAAATGGTCAGTTGACCCCTTAAGAAGTTATTGCACTTTATAATCAATTTTTAACCATTTTTCGTAAATCTTAGTAGTCTTTTACAAAACTCTTCTCCTCTGAGTCTACTGGGCCAAATTAATCCAAACTTGACCACAATCATTTTTAGGGTATCTAGTTTAGAAAATGTGTCCGGTGACCTGGCCATCAAATCAAGATAGCTACCACAGCTAAAAAAAGAACATAGGGGTAAAATGCTGTTTTTGGCTTATAACTTAAAAACCAAAGCATTTAGAGCAAAACTGACATGGGGTAAAGTTGTTAACAAGGTCAACATCTATCTGCCCTGAAATTTTCAGATGAATCAGACTACCCGTTGTTGCATTGCTGCCCCTGAATTGGTAATTTTAAGAAAATTTTGCTGTTTTTGGTTATTATCTTGAATATTATTATAGATAGAGATTAACTGTAAATAGCAATAATGTTCAGCAACGTAAGATTTACAAATAAGTAAACATGACTGAAATGGTCAATTGACCCCTTTAGGAGTTATTGCCCTTTATAGTCAATTTTTTACAATTTGCATAAAATTTGTAAATTTTTACTAACAGTTTCCACTGAAACTACTGGGCCAAGTTCATTATAGATAGAGATAATTGTAAGCAGCAAGAATGTTTAGTTAAGTAAAATGTAAAAACACATCACCATCACCAAAACACAATTTTGTCATGAATCCATCTGCTTCCTTTGTTTAATATTCACATACATGACATAGACCAAGGTGAGCGACACAGGCTCTTTAGAGCCCCTAGTTTAAGTTTTCCTGTATATTAATCTTTACATTGAACAAACTGTATACATGTATGATGGATGGACGTGGGCAGTGCATCATAGAGTTAGATGTAATAAATCTTATAAGAATATCAAGACTATGTAATCTACTTACTAGCCCTGGCATAAGACCCTGCAGCATAAACACCTCCTCCTTGTGGACTAGCAGCTATACATGATATGATCCCTGGCTGTCCTTGGTGTTTTACTGAAAAATAAAGCAAGGACACATATGTAAGGATACCTAATGTCACTCATACCACATCTTCTTATATCTATGTATGTACATTCTTGTTTCCTGACCATGACAGGTGCTTCATTCAAAACGTGTACATATGATACTATCTGGGGATACTATACTCAGTCTGATGTATTTCACTATTGGATTGGAAGATATAGTCAGAGTTCCATACATAATGTAAAACAAATCATTAAAGCTATAGTCAGAGTTCCATACATAATGTCAAACAAATCATTAAAGCTATAGTCAGAGTTCCATACATAATGTCAAACAAATCATTAAAGCTATAGTCGGAGTTCCATATTACATATTGTAAAACAAATCATTAAAGCTATAGTCAGAGTTCCATATTACATATTGTAAAACAAATCATTAAAGCTATAGTCAGAGTTCCATACATATTGTAAAACAAATCATTAAAGCTATAGTCAGAGCTCCATATATAATGCCAAACAAATCATTAAAGCTATAGTCGGAGTTCCATATATAATGTCAAACAAATCATTAAAGCTATAGTCGGAGTAACATATATAATGTCAAACAAATCATTAATGCTATAGTCGGAGTTACATATATAATGTCAAACAAATCATTAAAGCTATAGTCAGAGTTACATATATAATGTCAAACAAATCATTAAAGCTATAGTCGGAGTTCCATATATAATGTCAAACAAATCATTAAAGCTATAGTCGGAGTTACATATATAATGTCAAACAAATCATTAAAATCACAATTGAAACATATTTCCCATCCTTTTAAATTTGTTATATTCAAACAGTCAATTTAAAAAAAATCATAAAAGACATACATGAAAGATACAAATTATGATAAAAAGAGATAAGACAATTTATAACCAAATGACTAAAAAAATCAAGACATGAAGAGGTTAGCACATGGTCTTCATCAATGAAGAGTATATATACAATAGATCTAGCTCTTTCTCAGTCCTAAGCTACCAAAATTAAGAATTTTAACAAAGAAGATATACCATCAAGGTAAGATTTCCTACAGGACAATCATTATATATGTATCTAAAGACAACAGAATAGCCAATATATCCTTTATTTCCTTTTAGGTTGCTGTCCCTTTGAAAAGCTCATATTAAGTATCATATCAATTTTTTCTGACAGTATATGGACTCACACCTTTCAGTGGAATGTTTTTAAATGTTACAAAAAATGCTTTTACAAAGTCTTGATAGAAACCATTTTATTCACAGAAAAAAATATAAACTATGTTTTTCTTATATTTCATAAACATGACACATTTTTTATATTGATTTTGTAACACATATATGTTTAATTTTTTCTCATGTAGTTTATTCCACCTACCAAATGTTGGCCTTTGTATACAATGTCTTCCAGGTCTTGATACATCAAATACACGAATCATTCTGTTAAATCCTGTGTACAACTTTCCACCATCTAAACTTAATGCCAAACTGTGAGCTGTGGCTATTTCATCCTGATATTAAACAAAACTGTTACTGTAAATTCAGAAATTATTGCATGCATTTATTATTGGGATTTTGTCATTTTAGACTTAAATGCGATTTTAATTTTTACAATGTTGAGAAAAATGCTGTTTAATTCATATAAAATATTTCAAAATGCAAAATTGAATTAATGCGTTTACAACTCTGTCACATTTTTCGCAATAATAAAAACCTCTCAATAATTTTTGAATTTACAGTAATATGTAGACACTGAAAAAATACTTTCAAATGAGAAAGTTTAAAGGAAAAACATCAAATAATTTAATGAAGAAATTTCTAAAAATACTAAATATGTATATGATTATAGTGCTTACCAAATGATTATAAGGTCTGTATGTACACTTCAAATGACCATTGGCCATATCCCACATATGTACTGGACCATCTCGGCAAGTTGTGAGAAAACTGAAAGTAATAATTATAAATTGTTTGAATGACTGGTTAATTATTATTTGTCTTGTCTTACTATTAAAGATGTTTTATACATAAACAAGAATTTTTTTATTTTGTCTCCTGTAAGACAGAATATATGTTGAAATAAAAAAATCAACAAATATCAATAATAAATTTAACCAGATGCTCGGCAGGGCGCAGCTTTATTCAACCGCAGAGGTTGAACCCTGAACAGTTGGGGCAAGTATGGACACATCATTGGAAAGGGAGATAACTCCCCCAAAATTAGTCTTTTTTGGGGTCAGTTTTTGGTTGATTTTCTCAAAATTCATGTAAAGTATGATACTTTGAAGGGTTCAAAGTTCTTATTTGACTACATTATATAATCTTCTGCTAATGAAATGTACGAAACCGAAGTGTTATGGGTATTTTTTTTTGGCACATTTTTCATTAATGAATGTTTTCCATTCGTTTGGTGTGTTAAATTGAGCTTTTGGCTTTGCCATTCCATAAAGGACTTCCCGTTTGAATATTCCTAGGAGTTCAGTATTTTATTATTTATTATTTCTTTTTTAAAATAATTACCTCCACCAATAAAGATTCTTTGAAAGTTATGGACACCCCTATTGGTATAAGGAAAAAAGTTACGGACAAGTTGTTTTGAAGTTACGGACATCATAAGTGTTTTGGCAAATCGTACTGTAATCGAAAATTTTTATAAATGGTCGACTAATGAATTATGAAATCTAGGTAGCAGCTTGATAAAAGATATGAAAACACCTTTAGTGTTGTTTGTTATACTTTAAGGACAGCTAAAATATCAAGAATCTGATTCAATACATTCTGTTGAATAGAAGCAGTAAAGTTATAATTTTGTATCAATTTTTATTCATATTTCTGCCTCTTTTGCAGAGTTATCTCCCATATCAATGTAATTCAAATTTCCATAGGAATTTTAAAATCGTGATTTCTTAGTTTTCCTCAAGTTTGATTTTATAGGACTTTTTCTGTGTATATTTCAGGGTATAATGCTAAAGATTAAAACTTAAAAATCTTCTGTTGCAATTACTTCAAGGTTAGGGTCAAATTTATGCTAGATTGACTGGACTATATTGCAGACAGGATCTGTAGACAGCATATTTTGTACTTACCAGCAAGTATCAGGATCTTCTAAAGACATTTTTCTGTACCAGCAGAAGTCATATACTGTATCAGTTTCTTTAACAGTGACACAAGATTTCTAAAATGTACATTTAATGACATTGTAATCATTTATCATGTGTATAACCTTATATTATACATTACTAGAAGAGAAAAGAACAGATGTAACCAAGTCCAAAGTTCACAACCAATTATGCCTTGTAATATATTTGTCATTGACAAGTCAAGTAGACAATATATTCCTTTTTAAAAGTTTAACACATTTGCTACTACTAAACTTCAACAATAAAAATTAAAAGGATAGAAAAAATATATGTTTTTTTTTCTTCTACCTCTTTTTTATATACATGTATATACATGTATATCATTTTGATGTGTTCCATATACTTTTATTAATTTCTGTTCTCTGTTACAAGATGTAATAAAAAAGTTATAACTACTAAGATCATGAAGATTAACGATATCAGTTGGATTGCATCACATTACACGATTTCAATTGGATTATTTTTTATTATGCCATATCACATTAAAAGACAATAAACATACCAGTTATATCTGAACGATTGAATTATAATACAAATGTTCCAACTAACATGATCAACTAGGACTGAACGGTTGAATTATAATACACATGTTCTTACCAATTCTGATTGTGTATTAGCTGTTGGATAGTGATATACACGTAGTTTGTTGTCATTACTATTAGTAAGTAAACACTTCCCATCAGGAGACCTATTAATTATAGAAAAGACAAGTTTATGGAAGACAAGTGTTATGTATAACTTTTTCAATCTTTAATTTTAGATTTCATTCTCAGAATACATTAAAACTGTAATAAAACTGTCAATGAACATTTCATGTAACTTCACATTTCACAACATGTATTGCTTCAATCACATTGACTCTGTTCCTATATCAATTTGAAGGTGTCTTTGCTTGAATATTTTCAAACATATTATGCATTTTCATATATTCCTAATTGAGAGAGTCAAACTTCCGCTTAATACAATCAGGAAAATTGTCAATTTCTTATTTTCACAATTTAATATCACATATACAATGTATATGGACCATAATTTGCTATTGGGCTCCGTTTCCTATAACTATAGAAAAGTGATAAAATGTGAATTACTGTAAAAAAAGTTGTAGCTACATCTAAAGATGCCATTATTTTTATCAACATACAAGTGTATGCTACTCTTCCCTAGAACAAAAATTGAAATATACGAATTTCAAAGATTCTACAACCGTATTTTTGTGTTGTTTCTCGCGTTACTTTTTGCTTCCGAAGAGCATAACACTGACTGATTTATAGATAATCGTCACCAGCAAATTCGTAACTTTTGCTTTCAAATAACAAAGAACATCGACCAATAAGAATAGTGAGAAGAAAATGCAGAGAACTATAAGTATTTATGTAGCAGATGTAAGAACAGTGGCGTAACTTTTGTGTCCGATTTCGTAACGCAAATTTTAGATGATGTAATCTGCTTTGTTGTAATAGAATTCTTAAAAACAATATGCAAATATGAACTCTCGCGAGATGTTCAAACAGGTAAATCAGAGATGATTTACATTCTTGTTTTAATCTTCGTAATAATTAAGTAAGAAAATGACGTTATCGTTATGCGTTACATTTCACACGAAACAGAATTCCAGTTATTTATTAAAATTGTTTTTGTCCGTAAGTTCTAATCATTTCCGGTCATACGTGAAACATGTGACTAACATGTGATAACGCCATTACGGCCGGATGTACGAAATACTAGGTCTAAACATTGTTTTTGTTTCCAACGGGATGTTAGCAAACATAATCTGTAGACTTGTTTCGTCTTGTTTAAAAGAGGAAAATACAATTGTCAAAGAGATTGCGCCGGTGGTCTGTTATTTTTCCTATGTGCATAATGTTACATACGATCCTGTGTGAAAATAAATGCCCAATGACTTGACAAAATCGATTTCATATTTGACAGACGTTAGAACACACTTCGTTTCCCGATAATGACGTGAAGAGTCCTTGTAAAAATCAATCAAAATTACGTCTATTATCATTGTACCAATGCTCGTTGGATTGATTTAACTTCAGCAGTAAATATTACTGGATATTTTGGGTGAATAAATATAATTTAATAAAAAAATACATGTTAATATACCGTTACACTTGGAATGTACAAAGTTGACATCTTTGTCACAGTTTTTAATTAATATTTTTTATTCATGTTCTGCAAACACTTATCAGAAACGCAATAAACTTGTAAAAGGAGAAGTAAACTTTTACCATGCATGACTTGAAAGGAAGTACTTTATTGATTTTAGCCCACTAAAGTAGGTTAAAATGTGGAAACCATGTAGATGGTGTACAGGTCACAAGTATCACATTGTGCCTATTTTAAAGATTTTAATTCCAAGTTAAAAGTTTTTTTCTTTACTGGATTTAAAGAATGTTACATTGCCAATGATTTGGAATAAATTGTATATAACTGGAATATCAAAACCAAATATAAATACATTTTTTGGGCTTAAACATCAAGATACAACAATTATGGAATCCTGTATCAATGAAGAAAATATGGAAAATTCTGAATAAATTGTACTAATTGTTTTCAAAACAAGCACATATTTAGGAGTTTTATAATACTGTTACATTTAAGATGGATTTTAAGAAAAAGTATACTGTTCAGATTATTTTAAGCAGATTTTGCAATAAAATAAAACAAAAAAAATGCTTTCGGTTTCTTATGGTTTCCTGTCAGGTTTAAAAAAAAACTTTAATATAACATTGAAAATAGATTTTAAACATTAACATGAAGCAAGTAACACTAGTAATGGTGTTTATTTATGCCTTTTGAATTATATTGTGCATTCATACTATTCTAACACCAACACAACCCACAAAATAAAAGTTAAAATTTTAGAACTTATAAAAAAGGATACAAAAAGAAACCAAAGGCCGAATACCAAATTATGGTCCATATTCATTTAGTGCTTAATTTTGTGCTGTGTAATTTATTGCATGTGTAATATGTGTTGTATTGTTATCAATGTTGTATTGTTATCAATGTTGTATTGTTATCAATGTCCCTATTGTCTCTGTTTGTATACCTTTCTGACTCTTAATAAAGCTTATATATTCATTATGTATAGGTTTTTTTTCATATTAATCTTCATTATCATACATGCCTATGACTTAAGGAAGCTGGCTAGTTATGTTTGGGATTTTTTGTCAGATTTTCGAAATCCTCTGGTTTTATCCATTTAAATGTCTTGAAAAAATTTGCCGGGTTACCCCCATTTTTCTTTTTGAAATTCTTTAACATGTATTATGATAAGCCATCTGTAAAAGTCTTATAAAATGTTATTTACTATTTAACAGTTTTTGAGACCTTTAACTTGTCAATGACAAAGCTATGAAAAGTCAAGAGAGAATATTTTCCCGCCAAAATTTCATTGGCTCATATCTCGAAAACAAGCTCGGTGACCTATACATTTTTTTTGCTTTTTGGATTCCTTTATTAATTCCTTATCAATATAAACTAGTGTTTTGAAAAGTTAATTACTTTGAAACTGAGAAGCGAGCTCCCTTAAGGTGGTACCTAACATTTTAACTAAAATTAATTTGGCTCGTTTAATTTACTTAAAATTTTGACAAAGTATTTACTTTGACCCTTTGACAAAAATATAAAATTTTTAAGAAATTTGAACCAACCGTTTTATCAGAAAAATTACACTGGTTATATAGCAGTTTGACAAACATTTATTTTGATCATTGAGAAGCTAAATATTCCTCTATGAACACTACATCATTAAAATGTTCTGCTGATTTTACAGAGTTATCTGCCTGTAGTGTTAGGTACCACCTTAAATATTTAAACAAATTCTTTTTCTTTGTCATATTTTTTTACCCATTTATTATTTGTATACTATATTATGTTGCTCTTGTTGCACACAATGTGTGAGTTTATAAGAAATAAACTTATTAAACCTATTTAAATTTGTTTGCGACTGGTGAAGAATTTCCAGATCATTTATAAGTACAGATTAACACAGTAAACCTTACCATTTACATCCTCTAAAATAATTATCTTCCGTATTCTTAAAATCATCAGTTATCCTAGCAAAACATGTTGGTTGGAATGTAAATTGACTATCGCTATGGCTGAAAAACAAAAAAAAACATCAAACTATTCAGATATTCTTTAAAACATCAACAAACATGACAAACAAACATAGTCTGAGTGATTTATAAACATGATTTTGGTTCCTGTAAAAAAAATGATAAACATGATAAACAAAAAACATACTGGATTATATTTATTCCTGTGAACAGCATAAACATGATGATGGAGTTGTCTAATTTTTTTTAATTACATGTACATGTACTACAAGTTCAGCAAATCTGGGATGAGTTTGCTATTACAAATTTAATAGTATTTAAACAAAACACCTGAAATTTGTTTTCAATATAATAAATTGTATCTACCCAGTCATTTGCATGTTCAAATCTTTTGAAGCTTGGGAAAAATGTGTTTATCATGTTTATGGCTCATAAAAGTTAAGAGGAACACTGAAAAAGAGTTTTTACCTTTCAATCTCAACAATTTCTCCCTCTTGTATTTCTCTAGAAGTTCTCCATGTTTTTACGATTTCTGCAGGTAACATTACATTTGCATCATAAGATTTGTTAAGGAAAGATGATTCATCGCTCTCTTGTGACTGTCTATATTCATCTTGTAGGTACATTTGTTCCTGTGAATTACCTCCCTTTGATATCTGATGGGAACTATATGTTTGTCCTGAATCAAATGTTTTTGAAACACTTTGATTATCTTTTTGTTTTTTAGATACTGACAACAAATTTGTTTTTACACTTGAACTATTTTGATTATGGCTAACATTTCTTGGAACAAATTGAAAAACTGGTTTAGCATGCTCATCTTTGTGTTCTGGTTTCAGTTTTTTGCTGGGCGGCTCACAGGTACCAGTCTCACTATCACCTGTATGAATGTCTTTATTACTTTTTACTGGGATATCATTCAAAACTGAGTCTTCTTTAGAAATGTTGGAATCAGTTGATTGTTCTAAGTTTTGTGATTGTGATATTATTAAACTCAAGTCAGGGTCTTGCTCCGATGTGTTGTATTGCAATGATTTATTAAGATTTTGAGATTGTATTTCTTTATTTTGAATCGCATCCATTTTTTCCGACATATTTTCCACTGAATCTTGAATTGGTTGACACGTTGGCTGTGATGAAGTGTTTTCAGTGCTTTGATATGATGTGATATTATGTGTAATTTCATTGGTTTTAAAGGTGTTTTCTGATGTCTGTTGAGCAATTACATCATCAATATTGTTTACAATCTGTTGTGTATTATCCATTTCTGTGAAACTGACATGCGAATCCTTTCCAGTAATGTTGTCCATTTCCTGTAATAAATCTTGGGTATTTGCTGACTCATTCATCTTTATCTTCTGTAATAACTCTACAAAACCAAAAATAAAAAACACTGTAGACAATGGTAGACAGAATCACAGATTCATTCCGATTTTTTGGTTTATAAGGTATAAATATATATTTTGTCAGTCAGGGGTACTACTTGTACAAGTTATTTCTATTTACTTGAAGAATTTAAAAAAAATAGACTTGAATAAGTAAATTTGTAGGATACTTAGGCAGCAACCATTGATTTTCTGGGGGTGCTATGGTTTTTTTTTCTGGACAAACATTTTTTCTTCACCTTTGACAAAAAACAATTTTTTTTTGGTGACAAGTCCACAACAATTTTTTTTTTGTCAGTTTTAGCATTACATATAGTGGCAGCTGAGAGCGAAACAAACAATTTTTTTCTCAGGGTAAAAAAAATCCATAGCACCCCCCCCCCCCCCCCTAGAAAATCAAATGGTTGCTGCCTTATACCAGTGAATTTTATTTACTTGTATAGGGAAAATAAATTTGCTCCTTAGACATTCAGAATATTTTACCTATATTTAAGTGAAAAACATGAAAAAGTCATCTTATATCCATCATGTTCATTTCTGAAACTCTTTGTATTTATTTTCTCTTTTGAATTTTAATTTGTCTGACCATTGCCGATGTCTTTACTCATCTGTTAAGTGTAATTTCATGCAATGAAAATCTCATTTGTCTGTTATCTTCAGAAAACTGGTCATTTACAAACCCCAAAAGAGCAATTTTTGAAGGCTTTGCACAAATACTTAAGATCTTTGCGCAATCAGTTTCTTTGTTAAATTAATGAGATTAAACATTGAACTCTAATAAGAAATTATGAGCTAACATGGGAAAAATTATTAACATGATTAAAGGCATGATTTTCTATCTCAAAACTTGATATTTTGGTGGGATTGTTTTTTTTTTTACTTGTGTAAGTAAATTTTTGAGAACCTTTAAAAGGGGAGATTATTCAAACATTTTAATTTACTTATATAAGTATAATATTTTTACTTCTTCAAGTAAATAAAAATTACTTGAATAAGTAGTACCCTTAACTGTTTGTATTAGATGCAAAATGAGTAATATATATTTTCAAATGATAAATTATTTCAATGCATTTATTTTTTATTTTTAGTTGTAGTTTGTCGAGCCATAGTTGTATGCAAAATTTAACTGAAATCTGTGACATAAATGAGTGTCTGTCCTATGGTCAGGTTGTTGTCTCTTTGACACATTCCCAATTTCCATTCTCAAATTTAGGCATAGCCTATTTACTGTAAAAGAGGGACAAAAGATACCAGAGGGACAGTCCAACTCATAAATCGAAAAAATAAACTGGCAACGCCCTGGCTAAAAATGAAAAGGATACAAGATAAGATAAGATAAGTTAAGAAAACTTTATTTTAATTCGGCATGAGTACAACTAAGCAACGCAAGCTCTAAGGAGCTTTTGACTGAATATAAAAACATATCAATAACATTAAAACAGTGCATTTTGACATAGAAAACAACCTGTAATACAAATTTGAAATCTAACATACATAGCATGCAATAAAAATAAGCAACAAATTTCGAATGAAGTAAAAACATGCTTGACCAGAGCAACCAAAAGCAGCACAAACAGACAAACAATAGTACACATGACACTACCATCACTCCCCCCCCCCCCCCCCCCCCATTAACATTAACAGTAATTTTTCATGGATGATGATAAAGTGAACCCTTTCTTTAAGACGATAAAAAAATCCGCTGATTTGAAGAATCATTAAGTTAATACACCTTATCGCTATTTGTCCGCCATTACTGGATATCACACAGGTTCCTGTAAAATTTTGACGTCATAAAACAAAATATCTGACGCCACAATGGAAAAGTGATTGTTGTATGTGTCATTAGGTCATGCGGCCACCAGAGTCGGCTAATAGCAAGAAGGTGTATTATTTACCGAAAATATCTTGCAATAATTATTTGAGAACTCTGACATGTCTGTATGACGAAAACTTTGATAACGATATTTTGGCGACTCATGGTAAAATTTATTTTAATCTATTTGGCGCCTGACAGTAAAGATCATTTTATTCCTCAATTAATTAACCTTTGAATCTCCCAAAAACTTATTTTTGCACAATATTATTTCAAATTTGAATAAATTTACATGCCATGTTTGTGTTGGGTAGCTGTCTCGTTTGTTAATAACATACCTATCTTTAAATAGCACAAATCAGTCCCTTATAACTTAGACATCTGTAAATGAAGCTGTAAATAAACAAATAGACTACTCGCGAGGAAGAACAGATTTGTTTTACATGGGCGCAGACATTTTGAAAGGTCCGCACTGAATATTTCAAGATGGATGCCCCCATGGAAAACGTGATTTTTGCGTTCAAGTCAGAAATCATCAAGAACAGCAAGGATATTAAGGATTTTACATGTCTTCTACAGTTGACAGACGAAAACAAATTCTTCAGTCTCCAGGTTTTAAATAAATTACGATCATTTCAAAGATAATTCAATTGTTTTGGAACATTTATAAATAAATCTGTTTTATATGTTTATGGAAAAAGGGGTGTTTCACTTGTATTACATTGACAGGGTTCATAATAGAGCAGGGGCGGATCCAGGATTTCCAGTTAGGGGGGGCGCAAATTTTGGAGTTTTTTTTAGGTAAAACTATTGAAATATTCTTCTAAAGGGGTTAAATGTAGATATCTCGAACTATCATGTGGTAAAATTAGCGAGAAATTAAAGTTTCAAGCTGAATTCGCCTTAATCCACACCTGACAACAATCTACAAATAGACGGACGCAAAGTGAGACGAGACAGATCACAATTGCTCACTTGACCAATATATTTTTAAACGAAAACTTCTACTTTTACCAGCGATTTTTAATTGTCCTTTCATACTATCTGTTTTTTACTTTTTTGATTTTCGGAGGTCGTGCCAGACTTCACTGTGTTCGCCACAAACAACTTAAATCAGAATGAGATGTATTTACGAAGTTATATTTATTTTCTTGGGATTTCAAGCATACAGTAATACCGTTACGGTACATAATTCGGCTAAATATTTAGGTTGCAAGTGAGAAATTCAAATAAATAATATAGACACAGAGAAACAATAAATAATATAGACACAGAGAAACAAATAAATAAACTAACATGTCGCATGAAACAGTATTTCTATCTTTCATTACGGACATATAAAATAATCTCACTGTTTTCTTGACCGTGTCATGATGAAATTGTGAAAGTGAGTAAGGGATGTTTTGGAACTTCGATTATCAAACAAATTGATTATAAAAACCGCAAATACAATGTAACATATTTATTATATTTGTAATCAAACGCAGTTCCGCGTCACCTTCTTTTGAAGTTATTTATTGATCTTTAATAAAGCATAGGTCAATTGATTAGTAATCACGTTGATTCTGTTAACCCATAGATGTAATAGATTCAGATTCAATATTTTATTATAGTCTCACCACATACAAACATAAAATGAGATTCACATACATAGATTTAAAACATTAAAACATTTGCATTGCATGTACCAATCTTAAAAAGATTTATGAGAGACTTTTAAGATATACTATAATACATCTATGGTTAAACTGACTGTTTTATATACTTTGAATGTTAAAAAAGATTGAATGGTCTCTTCTGATACTTAAATATGTTGAAGTCAACCCATGCTTTGAAAATTTTAGGGGGGGGCGCACGCCCGCCACGCCCCCGCCTAAATCCGCCCCTGTAGACAATAGACAATAGACGATATTTTATTCGCACAAACACATTTACATTAAATGGTTATGGCATACAAAATTAAGACAATAAACTTACAATAGTTGAACAATTGAAAAAAGAACACAAACAAAAATTAGGTTGGCATTGCATATTAAAAGAAATACAAGTTATACAGATGTTCTTAATAAAAGACAATCATTAATATACTTTATGGTGATTTTTTATAATGACTGGTAGACTGCTATTTTTAAATAAAAAAGTACAGTCAAATGCTTAAGTGTTATAGTGGACTGCAATTTAATAAAATTGAAATTAAGATTTTTATTAATATTTTGTATATAGGTATCCCTTAATGATGTGTATTTCATTTTATTATTTCATTGTTATAACAAATCATTGTAATCATTGTATGAAATTTAAAACCCGCAAGGGTCCATAATTGGATTAATTCAATTCAATATTTTATTGGAAAGAGCACAATAGAGGCGTGATCCAAATACAGACAATTATAATATTAAAACAACATATAAATGAAATAAAGATTCATGTAACAAGTCATGAGCCAATTCTATGTATACAAATACATTATAGACTGATATTGATACCATAGACTTATATTTCAGTATTATTATAGATTTTCGTATATTTACTTAAAACACACAATACAAGATATTTATATATATATATGTATATGCACAAACTACTGTAAAAAATTATTATCTGATGAAACGGTATGGTGGTCTCTCAAATCAAGAGCTTCTTCAATATACATACAAATAGATTTTAATTCCTTTTCAGACATAGGATTTAACATTTTGGTAAAATTTTCATCCAAATTATTTGAATTAATATCATTTATTATATATTTAGATCTAATGTTTTTATATTGCGGACATTCAATCAAGAAATGAATCTCATTTTCAATTTTTTCTGTGCAAAATTTACAAAATCTCTCATTAGATGGTATTTTTGGTCTTGCATACCTCCCAGTTTCTATTGCTAATGAGTGTGCACTTATTCTTAATTTAGTGAGTTTTTTTCTAAGGTATTTAGGAATATTAAAATTTAAATATTCTTGTTGTTTAAATTTAGTATAAATTTTACTAAAAAATAAAAGTTTACCACAGTTTCCATCTTTTATCTTAGAAAGTTCAAAAATAATTTTATTTTTGTAGAAATCTTCTAGTTTCTGTTTGAAATTAATATTACAATGCTTGTTAAAGGATATTCCAATATATTTCATTAATTCAGATAGTTTATAAGACCATGAATTTTCTTTATTTGTGAGAGTTTTGTCCACTTCAAAAGCAGCTTTGAGAATTTCATGCGGACCACCAGACCGTTCACCAATATTACTGAGACGCTCATAATATTTAAACATAAGTTGATAACATTTAATGCTAATGGGTAAAGTGCCCAATTCACACCGCACTGCTAGATTGGAAGACTTTCCATGAACCCCAAGTATGTTTTTAAATATGGAGTTTTGTGTTTTTTCTAATTTACTTTTGTCTAATGCTTCAAAATTTGGTTTGAATTCTGATATCCATACTTCTGATCCATAAGTTAAAATAGGAGTTATCATTGAATTAAAAAGCTGGAGCCAAGTCTTAACAGACAAATTTTCACTATATGGTAGTTTTGACTTCAATGCAAAATATGCTTTTTTAGCTTTATCTGAGAGGCTTGACACTGCCTGTATAAATTTTCCAGAGCTATGAAAATCAACTCCTAAGTATTTATAACAATCAACAATTTCAATTGCATTAGAGCTGTAATAAAAGTAAAAGTTTTCTTTATTTACTTTAATTTTAGAGAAAATTATAATTTTTGTTTTCTTAAGGTTCACGTCCAGTTTCCATTCAGTACTATATTTTTGTAAAGAATCAAGAGAGTTCTGGAGACCATCTGCAGATTCTGATATCAACAATAAATCATCTGCATACAATAAATGGTTCACTTTTTGACCATTTAAATTAACTGCACTAGTTAAGTTTGTATCTAAGTATTTTCCTATGTCATCAACAAATATATTAAATAAAGTTGGACTTAAACTGTCACCTTGTTTGACACCCTGATTAGCAAGAAAAGGCTTGGTAAACATATTTTGATATTTACATGAATATAAGGTATTAGAGTACATGTCATGCAGTATATTATAAAATTTGCCTTGTATTCCTTTATTTTGTAATTTTAAGAACAGAGCTGATCTCCAGACACTGTCGAAAGCCTTTTTAAAATCTACAAAACACACATATAGTTTCTTTTTACATTTAAACAAATATTTGTTTATTATTGTTTTTAAGATAAAGACATGATCTACAGTTCTGTAATTTTTTCTAAAACCACCTTGATTTGAAGATAATAAATTATGTGTTTCAAGAAAATCACTAAGTCGTTTTTATACGACCGCAAATTTTGAAAAAATTTTCGTCGTATATTGCTATCACGTTGGCGTCGTCGTCGTCGTCGTCGTCGTCGTCGTCGTCGTCGTCGTCGTCGTCGTCGTCGTCCGAATACTTTTAGTTTTCGCACTCTAACTTTAGTAAAAGTGAATAGAAATCTATGAAATTTTAACACAAGGTTTATGACCACAAAAGGAAGGCTGGTATTGATTTTGGAAGTTTTGGTCCCAACATTTTAGGAATTAAGGGCCAAAAAGGGCCCAAATAAGCATTTTCTTGGTTATCGCACTATAACTTTAGTTTAATTTAATAGAAATCTATGAAATTTTGACACAAGGTTTACGACCACAAAAGAAAGGTTGGGATTGATTTTGGGAGTTTTGGTTTCAACAGTTTAGGAATTAGGGGCCAAAAAAGGGCCCAAATAAGCATTATTCTTGGTTTTTCGCACAATAACTTTAGTTAAAGTAAATAGAAATCAATGAAATTTAAACACAATGTTTATGACCACAAAAGGAAGGTTGGTATTGATTTTGGGAGTTTCGGTCCCAACAGTTTAGGAATTAGGGGCCAAAAAGGGACCAAAATAAGCATTTTTCTTGGTTTTCGCACCATAGCGTTAGTATAAGTAAATAGAAATCTATGAAATTTAAATACAAGGTTTATGACTATTAAAGGAAGGTTGGTATTGATTTTGGGAGTTTTGGTCCCAACAGTTAAGGAAAAAGGGGCCCAAAGGGTCCAAAATTAAATTTTGTTTGATTTCATCAAAATTGAATAATTGGGGTTCTTTAATATGCCTAATCTAACTGTGTATGTAGATTCTTAATTTTTGGTCCTGTTTTCAAATTGGTCTACATTAAGGTCCAAAGGGTCCAAAATTAAACTTAGTTTGATTTTAACAAAAATTGAAACCTTTGGGTTCTTTGATATGCTGAATCTAAAAATGTACTTAGATTTTTGATTATTGGCCCAGTTTTCAAGTTGGCCCAAATCGAGGTCCAAAATTAAACATTGTTTGATTTCATCAAAAATTGAATAATTGGGGTTCTTTGATATGCCAAATCTAACTGTGTATGTAGATTCTTAATTTTTGGTCCAGTTTTAAAATTGGTCTAAATTAAAGTGCAAAGGGTCCAAAATTAAACTAAGTTTGATTTTAACAAAAATTAAATTCTTGGGCCTCTTTGATATGCTGAATCTAAACATGTACTTAGATTTTTGATTATGGGCCCAGTTTTCAAGTTGGTCCAAATCAGGATCTAAAATTATTATATTAAGTATTGTGCAATAGCAAGTCTTTTCAATTGCACAGTATTGTGCAATGGCAAGAAATATCTAATTTCACAATATTGTGAAATAGCAATTTTTTTTTTAAATAAGAGTTATCTTTCTTTGTCAAGTATAGTAAGCAAGAAATATCTGCAAGAATTTTTTTTAATTGGAGTTATCTTTCTTTGTCCAGAATCAACTTAAATCTTTGTTACATACAATATACAATGTATATTCACTTTTTACTACCAACTGATAAATTTAAATAATCTTTACCATTCAGTGATAACAAGCAGTTTTTTTACATCTTAATATTTTATGATGTATTTAAATGAGTGGTAATTGGTGCAAACTCCATTAGAATATTTTAATTGAAATTAGTTTTGGAATAAGGGAAAGGGGGATGTGATTGGGTTCAATTTTTCTCATTTGAAATTTCATAAATAAAAAGAAAATTTCTTCAAACATTTTTTCGAGAGGATTTATATTCAACAGCATAGTGAATTGCTCAAAGGCAAAAAAAATATTTCATTAGACCACATCCAATCTGTGTCAGAAACCTATGCTGTGTCAACTATTTAATCACAATCCAAATTTAGAGCGGAATCCAGTTTGAATATTGTGTCCATACTTGCCCCAACCGTTCAGGGTTCAACCTCTGCGGTCGTATAAAGCTACGCCCTGCGGAGCATCTGGTTGTAAAATGGATGTAAAGACTTTACCAAGACAGCTTGTAATGCTTATACCTCTATAGTTCCCACAATCAGATGGGTCACCAGATTTATAAATTGATGTCAATAGAGAAATGTTCCAAATTTTTGGGAATTTTTCTGAGTTAAGTATCTTATTAAAAAGTTTTGTTAAAAGTAAAACTAGTGTGTTTGACCCCACCTTTAGAAATTCATTAATTATTAAATCAGGACCTCCAGATTTTCCCTTTTTTAGCTTCTTAATGCAGTCTTTGATTTCTTTACATGTAATAGGGACATTAAGGGATGTATTAGAAAAGTTTTGATTTTTGTTCTCTATATTTTGATTTGTATCAGTCTTATCATTATTACTTGAAGCAAGTAAATTTTTATAATGAATTTCCCATTCTTTGGCAGAAATAGCAGGCTCACAGTTATTATTCTTTTTTTTGTAATTATTAATGCTTCCCCAAAATTCTTTGGTGTTCTTTGGGTTTATCTCATTTATTTGTTTTATTAAGGAATGAAAAAAATCCTTTTTTAATTTATTTTTCAATTTATTGTACTCTCTTTTACAGTTGCAATAAGTTAATCTTAATGCATTATTATTAGGGGCTTTAGCTAATCTATTTCCAAGGGAACGCACTTCTTTTCTAAGGAGTAAGCAATCATTTGACATCCATACTTTTTTAGGTTTTGCTTTTTTTGTGTGTCTTTGCATTATGGATTTTTTAAAATTTGCTTTAAAAGAAACTGATTTTTTTGCAGCTTCTAAATAGATTTCATTAGTTTTGTTCACTAAGAAGTCAATATCATTAAAATTATTATCATCAATTAGTTTGTTTAAAGATAGAATGTCTTCTACACTCTTTTCTTCTAATAAAGCATCAATATAAATGTCCTTACTTTGATCCGCCCATTTAAATTTACCAGGAAGGGACCATAGTTCTTCCTTATCTATTTCTTTAGAATTTTTAAAATTAAAAATATTCAATGCTATTAAACAATGATCTGATAGATCAGTAGGTGGTTTTACCATAAAGTTATTGATGGTATAAAATAAATTCTGTGATGTCAACATATAATCTACTGTGCTCTTACCATTACTATTATAAAATGTGAAGTAGCCAAGTGAGTCACCAAGGAATCTTCCATTCACAATTCTCATTTGAGAGGACTTACAGATATTTACAAGTAAATTCCCATGTAAATTGTTTTTTTGATCTAATTGATTTCTTTCTAAGGGTAAATCAGGTGTATAATCTTCCGGTACTGGACAGTCTGTAAAATTGTCATTAACACCATCATTTTGAATAAAATCATTTAACCCTCCTGTGCGTGCGTTAAAATCACCACTTAAAATCACCTCACCTTTTGATAAGAAAAAAGAAGTATCATTTTCCAATTTTGTGAATGTCAGTTCAGAAATATCCTTATTAATATATGGTTTGATGTAGGTAAAACAAAGAAAAATGTTTTTCTCCAAATTGAGAAAAGTTCCATCTATTTTCAACCATATTGAGAAGTTGTTCTGTTTTAGTTCAGAAATAACATTTTTAAATTTGGCTTTTATAAATATAAGCATGCCACCTGATGGTCTCCCCCTTTTTTTTGCCTTAATAGGCTTAACTATATAGGGAGATGTAAAACCTGGAAGATTTCCTGTAGACTCTCTCGACATTGTTTCTGCAAAACATACTATGTCATATTTACAAACATTTTCAATAAACAAATCATCCTGAAATTTATCTTCATTTAAACCATGAATATTCCAATAGGCAATATTCATATAGCAAGTCAAAAATCTATCTATTTACAAAGGACATGGGGAAAGGGAAATAACTCAATTATTATTACTTTAAAGATCTTTTGGTTAATAAAACATATATATATATATATATGCAGGGACATATCTTTTTGTAAAATCATTGATATGTGTAATGTATATTTTTCTTTTCTTTCAGTTATCAAAATTATATATAAATTCATAAGTTTCTTTTACTTTTACTTGAAACACCAAAATGAGACTCAAACATGGAACAAGGGTAGAATTTTTTGTTTCTTGAAATATTTGCTAGTTTCATGTATAATACTAAGTAAACATTGTCATCAATATGCGTGTAATACTGCCTATACTATATATAGTAAGTTGTAACCATATACTTTTAAAAGTGTATAATACAATATACATGTATATGTTATTAATGACATTTTCAAGCAACTTAAATAAAACAAAACATACTTTTGTGATTTTTGTACAAAAATAAAATAATAACAACTAGAATAAATGCTTATAATTCCAATTGGCCTTAATTTAAGTATAACTAAATGTACTGTACTCTATGGCTTTTTTCTCTCTAAAGATTTATTATTGAATTATCGTGCAAGTTCAATAAGTCTACTGAGAAGCTGGTTCATCTCACTTTGGTTGGATCTCCCATTGTTAGCGTTATGATATTGTTCACTATAATAGTCATAGGGGTTTTGGTTCTCATTATACATGTAGTTTTGCCGGTAAGACTGATTGTCGTTGTTTTGTCGACCGTAGGAGTGGTTCTGTCTGTAGTTTCTGTTTGGTGTTTTGTTTGTTGAATTAGAAGTCTTATATTCATTATAAGGTTTGAGTCCAAATACTGGGTTTAAATGCGTTTTCAATATCCTGACAAGGTATTTTTTGCCTAATTGGTTAAAGTGAATTCCATCGTCTTGAAAAATAGATGTATTAGTACCAATTATGTCATTGTTTAAAATGAATTCAACATCTGATTGATTTTCACAATATTTCTGTATTTCCTCATTGAATTCTTTAGCTTTTCTGTTGAAATGGGACTGTTTCACACGATCAAACGTTGGTAAAACATGTATCTTGGAGTGAGTATGGCTGTTTTTTGTGTCATCTATAAGGGTTTTCATCTCATTAACACATAAAGTAGTTGTTTTAATACTCAAGTCATTGCTTCCTACACCTAACACTATATGTCTGGTGTCTTTATTTGTTGTTTGAAGAATAGCCTCCCCTGCACCTTTTATATTCTTCTTTCCTGGTCCAAGAACCTTGATTTTGGATTGAACATTTCTGTAAAGTTTTGAAGCCAATAGACCATTTCCATGAGAGTCTATAATTATTTCTAAATCTAGAAAATGTGGTTTTTCTTTAGAAATGCTGTTTTCATCATTTTTCTTAATATATTGTTGTTCTCTGTTTTTTTCACTTATAGGTGTAACTGTCATATCATCATTTAGTGAAGTTAGCTTGGTAAATCTGTTCTGTGTACTAACGTTTGCCTCATATTGCATTTCAGCTGCATGTGCATGTATCTCATGTTGTTGCTTTTCAAGATCAGATATTTTCTTCTTTAAGAACTGGTTTTTGTCCTCAAGAGCCTAATTTTTGTGTTTTCAATTTTGAGTTGGACAACTCCAAATCTGTCAACGCTTTCTTTAATTCAGAATTTTCCTTAAATGTAGCTTCATTTGTTTGCAAATTTATTTTTGTCAAGATTGACTTTTGAAAGTCTACAAATTTCTTTTCAAGGACTGCTGTACTTACATATTGTTTCTTTGTTTGACTAGACGATAACACAAGACCATGAAGCTCTTTTTCTAATTTTTGTTGATTTTCTTTTAGGTCATTCAGATTTTGATTAAGTTCTGATATTTTGTTATCGTAGCTATTGTTATCTATCGGGTTGTCATCTTTTAAGCCTGCACAGGTGTTTGACACTTCACATACTTTGCTTTCTAATAGTTGCAATGATGCATTATTCTTATTCTTATTCTATAGCATGACAGATTGAGAAGAAATGGTATTCATCCTCAATTTCTTGTCTGTTACAGGATAAGCAAATGCGTTTACTTCTTTCAATGTTGGTATAACGCCCTCTTTCAAATGTAAGATTTATTTGGAATAGGTAGCCATGTAGATATATAATACAACTGATATGTTCTGTTCAAAGTTGAACCCCCCTTTTTATTACTAAAAATATGGCCGGGATAATCATCATAAGACATAAGACATAAGACATAAGACATAAAGCTTTATTTAGAGTCTGTATAAGCAAGCAATTACAAACATAAGCTCTGAAGAGCTTTTAAAACCCGACATAACAACAAATAAAACAAAACATACATATCGAGTCATGCACACAACATTAAACATATAAAGCAAGAGTTCAATCAGTATACAAACATGCAGCACAAAAGTTCTTTAAGCATCTTACAAGTTTAACACTTACTGGTACATGCAATTATGAGATAAAAACACAAAAGCACAAATGAAATGGTTTGCACATAAAAAGCATAAAAGCACATTAAGTTTCTAAAATTAGCACAAAAGCAGCAGAAGCACTATAGTAAAGATATTAGAATAAATTTGCCATGCTGAAAATAAAGCAACAAAACAGAGCATGAGCTGCCAGACCAAGAATTTATCAAGTTCTTGAATTGATTTAAAGATGATTGCTTACGAAGCTCATCTGGCAGCTCATTCCAAAGCCTAGCACCTGCATACCTGAAAGATTGTAGGCCATATGCAGTTGTTCTTACATGTGGTAGATCTGCTGTATTCTGGTATCTGAAAGAGTTTTCCTTTAAGTGAATCAAATCATGGAGATAAACAGGGCAATCTTTATTTATAATTTTGAAAACTTCAATCGCCAAAGATCGCATTCTTCTTACTTTTAAAGATGGTTATTTTGATTTGCAGAGTAGATCTTCATAACTTGCTGAATGGTCTTCGTAGATAAACCTTAGTGCTCTCTCTTGAATTTTCTCTATCTTTTTTGTATTTACCTCCCCACAAAAGTGCCAAACTAGTGGGCAGTAATTAAAGTTGGACATTATGAAAGAATAATAAATTGTTAATTTTCCGAGTTTAGTCAGGTGTTTACCTATTCTTTTTAATACATTTAATTGTTTGGATGCTTTTTTACATATTATAGAGACATGTTCATTGAAATTTAGTTTAAAATCTATTGTTACACCTACAAATGTAGCAGTTTAACGTTATCTTCACACTCTATTTCATTACCTTCTAATTTAAATTTTAGGTTTTTGTCTTTAGTTTTTTTACCTACAGCTATTGCCTGAAATTTTTCTGGATTTGCTTTCATATTATTTATTGAGAACCAGTTTATCAAAATTTTACTTTCTTCTTCTAAAGTTTTAATTAATTTATCTAAATCGTTATCTGCGTATATCATCGTGATATCCTTGAGAGAGAGCACAGGAATCAGAAGTTCTATCAATAAAATTCTGTAAATAATAAGGTAGACTATCAATAGAGCTTCTTTATTGATAGTCGACCTTAATATGAGGCAGGCATTACCTGTAAATTTAACATGTTTAATGGGGACGTCTGTATGAATTATTTTTTTGAAACATTTTTTTAAAAATATTTGTTAAAAAAAAAGAAACGGAAATACCGTAACGTTTCCGATTTTGGTTCTGTTGTTAGGGATTTAGTTGTGATGTTATTTAAGTTATGACGTCACATGCAATGTAAACAAAGAAACGGCTTAACGCTATCATCAGGTAATGTTTTTTTTTCATTTCAAGGAATTATTAAAAATGAAATTTGTATTGTCTTCCTTCCTATTTATACTAGACTGATAAATATATATATTTTACTCAAAGATTCATACAAACGAGACCGGAAAAAGGAAGTCTATTGTAGATTTCTGCGCAGGTCCTGGATTTCAAAACACGTCAAAAAAAATTTGAACGATTTTGACTTCATTATACAATAAAATACAATATTTTTATTGTCAATCAAGGTCGCCCTAAAAGAGCAGTATAATTACAAGCAATTTGTTACAATGATTATTAATAATTCTTATTATTATATGACTATAAATTTTCTGTTTTTTCATTGGCTAAAAGCATAGGAAATCCTCTTTGATAAAACATTATATTCACCGCGGCAAAAATCACGAGAGGTTAATATAAGATTTGGAACAGCGTCCGTGTACCTAAATATAGAAACGGGGAATTCTTGTTAGCTATTTAAGGGATGTATAAATAAAATGGTTTTTAATTGAACGACCGAATAAATATCAACCAATCAGCGCTCTCGACATAAAATCGTTGCGATCTCACAGACGATAGTTACATGTTTCCGGCAACAAAGTATGGCTGGAGCAGCAGAAGTAGCTACTGAAAAACGCTTTTCATCGTTAAATAATGAGAAAATTAAGAAGATTGTGATAGAAAAGGATTCTAAAAATACTCGCCGATCAACAGATTCTAGCGTGAGGACATTTAAATCTTATTTACGAGAGAAAAATCTACCTGAAGATTTCGAGAATTTGCCAAATCTAAAAATATTAAAATGACACTGAGAACTAAAGAGTCATATATAATAAAGCTCTTAATGTCAGATATGCAAATGACAAAATATAGAATAAAGAAAATGAGCCCAAAAGTACAATGAAAAATTTGGGAAATTTTCCCGAATTTTTTTTTATTGAATTTTCTACTGTTATTGGGGACTTCGTCCCCATATTAATCGGAAGTTCTTTCAATAAAATTCTGTAAATAATAAGGTAGACTATCAATAGAGCTTCTCTATTGATAGTCTTAATCAGAATTCCTGTGATTTGGACAATCCTTGAAAAATGTGTTGCATTCCTGTCGCTTCTCTACGAGAAGCTCTATTGATAGTCGACCTTATTATTTACAGAATTTTGTTGATAGAACTTCCTATTCCTGTGGAGAGAGTCACCAACACCGGGTCACTAGATATATTTACTAGTTTACAAATTTTTCCGCCATTAGGTAAAATCTCAAAGCTTCCTGTAAACATGATAAACTATAACATCAGAATTTCAAAAAAATTGAATCATGTGTTAAAAAGTAATTATTGTTAGATGTCAGAAGGTGATTCAGAGCCATTATAATAGGTCAATTGTAGACAAAATTCAGCTAAATACCAAAAGTGTAAATACGTCTATTCAGCACCTATAAAAAAAGTCAAATAAGCACTTGGTCAAATCGGCATCTAGTCAAACATGTCAAATCGGTACCCTTTTTCAAAATTCCAAATCATTTTGGCAAGAATGTAGGACTGAAATTTAAGTCACAGGACAAAAAGTCGAGGACAAAAAGTCACAATTCAGTTTTGAGATATTTATTTTTTGAACAAAAAAATACTTATTTCATGTATTTAGAAATTTTTTGTGAGTTTTTCTTGAACTATTTAATATGAATTAGGGAGCTACCATTTGATTTTTATGGGGGGCTAGGATGAAAAATTTTGTCCTGCATTTTTTTTTAGCTGTTATCTCTGTCCTGCCTTTTTATTTTTCACTCTGTTCGGTCCTGCCTTTTTTTTTTATAGTTTATCCTGACTTTTTTTACCTAAATTGTCGTTCTGACTTTTTTTTTTGCAAGTGTCTCAGACAAATTTTAGAAGGTTTTTCTCTGATTTTATGTGCTTTCTATACAAATATTCACCCATATAAAAAGAAATCAATCTGCAATTTTTCAGATAATAAAAGAGATAAATGTATTATTTTTTCGATTTTCAGTTGTAGTTCATCAAGTCAAGGTTGTATGCAAATTTTTAGCAAAATCTGCGACATAGCCCATTTACTGTCCCTTGACCTTAAACTACATTGTATTTGGTCTTCAAAAAACTAAAAATAGCAGTTCTTAGACATGTTAGAAGAATACTGGTTTTAGAAGTATATTAACTGTTAAAATGGTTAATGCATACAGTTCTAAGTGAATTGAATTTTTCTGTTACCTTAAAACCATGCTATGTGTATACATTTATATTATCTTTTCAAATTATTCAATTCCTTCAATATCTTCATTCAATTAAAACCTATTTTTTAACAGAAGACATATGGTCTGCAAGAAACCATCAGCTATATTCATGGCTGTCTAAATACATCTAAACTAAGGTGAGTGGATCATTTATATTCTTATCAATTACAAATGTCAGACAAATTTATATCTATATATAAAAACAAGAGGATATTTATGATTGACAATTCAATTAGACAACTCTCCATAAGAGACCAAATGATATACAAGTTTAGAACTACAGGTCACTGTATGGCCTTCAACTCTGAGCAAAACCAATACAGCAAAGCTTAAGAAAGCCCCAAAATTACACAATGTATATGTAAAACAATTCAAACAAGAAAACTAGCATGACTAACATCTTGATTTAAATACTTGATTTTTTTTTGTATGTAAAACTAAAAGGTTGTAGAAGTTTAGAAAGTTACACCATATATACACATAGTTCTATGAAAATAAACTTTACATGTTTAGATTAGTAGACAAACTGTCTCTGAGAAATAATTGTAGCTGTTTTCTGTTGGGTTGATGACTCAGAATTGTCTCTTACATTTGTCATTTGAAATTCATGATAAAGGAACTAGCAGAAAATACATGATGTTCAACAAATATTGAGATATTTTTGCATGATTATTTCCAGCCCAGTATGCTTGTGATATTTACTTATGCTCATCCTGATAACTATATATACAAATTTCAATATACTAGCTTCAAACTGTAACAATGATATATTATGTATTACAGAACAGAGGGATTGGTTTTACTTGAGAAGTTAACAGAGCAATGTGTTACCGAAGTATTTACACAGAATGCTGTTACATGGATCAAATTTATTATTCAGTGTTTAGAGGTAAGTTAACCGATAACTATTATTTTGATCAAAGATTATTGTTTTTGTGATCTTGTAAATATTATTATCGGTAATTCGTATATTTTCCCTTTAATCTTACTGCCTAATATTTTCGAGTATCAACGTACTGGCTGTATCACTGAAAATATTAGGCAATACATTGCGTGACGTCATAACATTGCGTGACATCATAATTAACGATAAACAGAATAATAGGTAGTTGAGTTTTTGATACTGACTATATCATGTTGAATACCGAACGGGCTCGTCTAGATATTCCACATGATATAGTCAGTATCAAAAACTCAACTACCTATTATTCTATATTTATCGCTATTTTGTGCATTTCTCCTTTGATCTTTTTTTGTGATAATTTTCATATCATGCTTCTTGCTTGATATGGAAAAATTATCGCTAGAAACTAAGGGGGCCACGTGGCGTTGCTAACGAAATTGACAACTTTGTCATAGGTAAAATAGCGATAAACAGATTATCATTGGTCATCTCAACTCGATTGCTTTTCTCACTTTCACTGTACCAGCTCAAGCAAGAAAATCAATCTCGTTGAGATGATCAACGATAATCTATAAATATAGCCGTCCACACTGCGCTATACAGTAAATAATCCTAAGATCAATGAAAGACTACTGAAAACCTAAAAAAGAAGAACAATTTCATCATAGATACTTTACATATAATTCATGTACATGTTATAGAAATGATATCAGTTATATATATTTTTTGTAACACTACCTATACAAGAAACTTATCCCCTTGACTGGACGCAAATGTGTTCTTAACTGTTTTTTTTTTTTTGATAAAGGAATAAAACGTTTAAAACATGTAACTTTTGATATTGATTAATGATCTTCATGATCTTGTTGCATTGTATTTTACAACTGTATTTTTATTCTTGTTATTTTGCAGTCACATGACCCTGTAGAGGTCAAGAGATTATCCTGTCGTGTAGGATGTAAGATAATACCTTTAACAGTCAACTTCACTGCTCTTAGTAAAGATATTATATCTGTTTTACCACAGTTATTAGCAACACTTATAGCAGCAAGTTCTGAGGTAAATATACATTATGATTATAAAATGTAAATGATTGGTAATCGTGACATTTCATAGGACAGTATGTCACTAGTTCCTTTATGTCCCTTTTTACAGAATTTTAGACATGTTCAGAATTCTAATTATTTAGTCATTATAAGAAATAATGGTGCTTGAATTTATGCTGAAGTTACAAAGAGATGGACGGTTATGCTAAATATTAAATTTTATCTTAAGCGTTGGTGACGAGTAACATATTGGCATAAAGGGCAAACCTTTGGTAAAATCAATAAATTCAAACCTCCATATATGGACACTTTTAAGATAAAGACGTCAAAGGAAAAAAATAATTATTGTAGTTAAAGTTATCTTAATTGAATTCCACCTGTAAAGTCAATGAGTTATCTACCTTTGTCCTTGCTATAAACATGGTAAATATGAGTATTAGTTTTTCATGCGTTAATATTAAAAGTAAGAGAAATATTGGTTACAGATCTGAGTTACTTTATGATATGACCACATTAACAGGTAATAATTATATTTTTATTTCAGTGGCTTACAGCATCACTCAAGCTACTTGGAGTATGCATTCAAAGTTATCCAGGACCCTGTGGAACATTTAAGGTAAATGATGTGGCTGACTGAAGATGACCAATGTCTAAAACCTTGGAATATAATTTGGAAAAACTTATTAATTACCATGAAGAGAGGTAGTGTGATTGCCAAGGAGACAAAGTATATAACATAAACTGATATGCATGTTAATCTTCTTTATTATTTCTTTAAAGAGTTCAGACAATCATACAAATTCACATTATTATTACTGGTTGTTTGAATTTTGTCGTTTCTTATGGCAAAGCATGTACTTCATCACTTGTTATAGAGGAGGACTGAATGTAGAACAGTGCCTTTTGTTTTCTATGTAAATACGAAGATGTGATATGAGTGCAAATGAGACAACTCTCCATCCAAGTCGCAATGTCTTAACAGTTAACAATTATAGGTCAAAGTACAGTCTTCAATATGGAGCCATGACTCACACCGAACAGCAAGCTATAAAGGGCAGTAAACTGACTAGTGTAATAAAACAATTCAAACAGGAAAACCAACAGTCTAATCTATTTATATATAAAAAAATAATAAACAAGAAACTCTAATGAACCACACCAGCAAACACTAACCACTGAACAACAAGACAGGTGCATTGAAATATAGCAGGTTTAAACTTTGTAATGTGCCAACCTTCACTCTAGCCTGAGACAGTAGAGTAACATGTATATATAACAGAATGCATATATTTCTGACTTTGTATATTGTAGACTAAATTGGAAGCTATGGTAACAGAGTTATTTAAGGAGCAGTCTGTACCAAAGGTATAAATTACAATTAACAAGAACAAAAATCTTCGTCTGATTCAAATGTTTCCATAGACAGCAATACACATTATCATGAGTCTGAATATGAAAAATTATAAATGTAGTCACCTATACCAGTAAGTCAAACCAATTTGTATATAGGAAAACCATAAATAACTGTTTCGTCAGATACGTTTATTTAATTCAGTATTGTGAAAGATTTAATGAGACAAGTTTTGCATCAATTAGCTATAAATATAAATAACACCTAGTTATACCCCTGCTTTAAAAAAGGGGGGTATACTGTTTTACCTCTGTCTGTCCTTCCGTCAATCAGTCTGTCCGTCCCATGAATATTTTTCCTCGCATTTTTCTCAGGAACTACAATACAAGGATTTCTGAAATTTGGTTTCAGGGTTTATCGAAGTCAGCTTTACTGTGTGATGCGTTTTCAGATTGATCACTTGACAACTTCCTGTTTACCGAACACTTTTATGATTTTACACATGATAGCCAAGTTGAAAATTTTTGTCACATTTTTCTCAGGAACTACAATAAAAGGATTTCTGAAATTTAGTTTCAGGATTTATATAAGTCAGCTATACCGTGTGATGCGTTTTCAGATTCATCACACGATAACTTCCTGTTGACCGAACACTTGCATATTTTTACACTATTAATATTATCCACTTGCGGCGGGGGTATCATCAGTGAGCAGTAGCTCGCAGTTTCACTTGTTTAAATTGCAATATATTTAAATGTATCATATTATGAATAGGGATTGATTAACCTCAAACAAATTGTAAGTTGAGCAGCATTCACACAGCCATCATCATCATAGTCAGTATGAGATCACCTTGAATGCCTGTAAAAGTTTATAAGCATAATGAAACCATTGAATCAGCACATATATAGTAATTTTTTATATATATCTTTATTACCAAAGTCTATATATAAACTTATGTACACATTTGAATTACATCAACATCAATACTACATACAATACATACATATATATACACAAACTATGTGACAGAATAGCAGAAAGTGTTGTAGTCATTCATAAAAAATATTTTAACATTTCTATTCTTAGCTTACAAAAGATCAAAATATAAATTTATCTAAATTACACAGCTCTTTTACATTGTTTGTACTCATTAGTTTAATAAATTGAATAGAGATGAGAAGGAAGCAAGTTAAGACTTTTAAATGTTTTAATTTTTATTTTCCAGGAAGCTATTTCCTTGTATGTATTACTGGCTAGAGTTGGTGGTGGAGGTAACAAGGGGATCCATTTCACTGAGGCATGGTCTTACAAGTTTCAACAGATCGTTACCAGTCTAACAGAAGTAGTTAACCTACTTTATAATGGCTTGAATATACCTGGTAAGTGAGGCCTGGTCCTACAAGTTTCAACAGATCATTACTAGTCTGACAGAAGTAGTTAACCTACTATATAATGGCTTGAATATACCTGGTAAGTGAGGCCTGGTCTTACAAGTGTCAACAGATCATTACTAGTCTGACAGAAGTAGTTAACCTACTATATAATGGCTTGAATATACCTGGTAAGTGAGGCATGGTCTTACAAGTTTCAACAGATCATTACTAGTCTGACAGAAGTAGTTAACCTACTATATAATGGCTTGAATATACCTGGTAAGTGAGGCCTGGTCTTACAAGTGTCAACAGATCATTACTAGTCTAACAGAAGTAGTTAACCTACTATATAATGGCTTGAATATACCTGGTAAGTGAGGCATGGTCATACAAGTTTCAACAGATCATTATCAGTCTAACAGAAGTAGTTAACCTACTTTATAATGGCTTGAATATACCTGGTAAGTGAGGCCTGGTCTTACAAGTGTCAACAGATCATTACTAGTCTGACAGAAATAGTTAACCTACTATATAATGGCTTGAATATACCTGGTAAGTGAGGCATGGTCATACAAGTGTCAACAGATCATTACTAGTCTGACAGAAGTAGTTAACCTACTATATAATGGCTTGAATATACCTGGTAAGTGAGGCATGGTCATACAAGTTTCAACAGATCATTACTAGTCTGACAGAAGTAGTTAACCTACTATATAATGGCTTGAATATACCTGGTAAGTGAGGCATGGTCATACAAGTTTAAACAGATCATTACCAGTCTGACAGAAATAGTTAACCTACTATATAATGGCTTGAATATACCTGGTAAGTGAGGCATGGTCTAACAAGTTTCAACAGATCATTACTAGTCTGACAGAAGTAGTTAACCTACTATATAATGGCTTGAATATACCTGGTAAGTGAGGCATGGTCTTACAAGTTTCAACAGATCATTACTAGTCTGACAGAAGTAGTTAACCTACTATATAATGGCTTGAATATACCTGGTAAGTGAGGCATGGTCTTACAAGTTTCAACAGATCATTACTAGTCTGACAGAAATAGTTAACCTACTATATAATGGCTTGAATATACCTGGTAAGTGAGGCCTGGTCTTACAAGTTTCAACAGATCATTACTAGTCTAACAGAAATAGTTAACCTACTATATAATGGCTTGAATATACCTGGTAAGTGAGGCCTGGTCTTACAAGTTTCAACAGATCATTACTAGTCTGACAGAAGTAGTTAACCTACTATATAATGGCTTGAATATACCTGGTAAGTGAGGCATGGTCTTACAAGTTTCAACAGATCATTACTAGTCTGACAGAAGTAGTTAACCTACTATATAATGGCTTGAATATACCTGGTAAGTGAGGCATGGTCATACAAGTGTCAACAGATCATTACTAGTCTGACAGAAATAGTTAACCTACTATATAATGGCTTGAATATACCTGGTAAGTGAGGCATGGTCTTACAAGTTTCAACAGATCATTACTAGTCTGACAGAAGTAGTTAACCTACTATATAATGGCTTGAATATACCTGGTAAGTGAGGCATGGTCTTACAAGTTTCAACAGATCATTACTAGTCTAACAGAAGTAGTTAACCTACTATATAATGGCTTGAATATACCTGGTAAGTGAGGCATGGTCTTACAAGTTTCAACAGATCATTACTAGTCTGACAGAAGTAGTTAACCTACTATATAATGGCTTGAATATACCTGGTAAGTGAGGCATGGTCTTACAAGTTTCAACAGATCATTACTAGTCTGACAGAAATAGTTAACCTACTATATAATGGCTTGAATATACCTGGTAAGTGAGGCATGGTCTTACAAGTTTCAACAGATCATTACTAGTCTGACAGAAGTAGTTAACCTACTATATAATGGCTTGAATATACCTGGTAAGTGAGGCATGGTCTTACAAGTTTCAACAGATCATTACTAGTCTAACAGAAGTAGTTAACCTACTATATAATGGCTTGAATATACCTGGTAAGTGAGGCATGGTCTTACAAGTTTCAACAGATCATTACTAGTCTGACAGAAGTAGTTAACCTACTATATAATGGCTTGAATATACCTGGTAAGTGAGGCATGGTCTTACAAGTTTCAACAGATCATTACTAGTCTGACAGAAATAGTTAACCTACTATATAATGGCTTGAATATACCTGGTAAGTGAGGCCTGGTCTTACAAGTTTCAACAGATCATTATCAGTCTGACAGAAGTAGTTAACCTACTATATAATGGCTTGAATATACCTGGTAAGTGAGGCATGGTCATACAAGTTTCAACAGATCATTACTAGTCTGACAGAAGTAGTTAACCTACTATATAATGGCTTGAATATACCTGGTAAGTGAGGCCTGGTCTTACAAGTGTCAACAGATCATTACTAGTCTGACAGAAGTAGTTAACCTACTATATAATGGCTTGAATATACCTGGTAAGTGAGGCCTGGTCATACAAGTGTCAACAGATCATTACTAGTCTGACAGAAGTAGTTAACCTACTATATAATGGCTTGAATATACCTGGTAAGTGAGGCATGGTCATACAAGTTTCAACAGATCATTACTAGTCTGACAGAAGTAGTTAACCTACTATATAATGGCTTGAATATACCTGGTAAGTGAGGCATGGTCATACAAGTTTCAACAGATCATTACTAGTCTGACAGAAATAGTTAACCTACTATATAATGGCTTGAATATACCTGGTAAGTGAGGCATGGTCATACAAGTTTCAACAGATCATTACTAGTCTGACAGAAGTAGTTAACCTACTATATAATGGCTTGAATATACCTGGTAAGTGAGGCATGGTCTTACAAGTGTCAACAGATCATTACTAGTCTGACAGAAGTAGTTAACCTACTATATAATGGCTTGAATATACCTGGTAAGTGAGGCCTGGTCTAACAAGTGTCAACAGATCATTACTAGTCTGACAGAAGTAGTTAACCTACTATATAATGGCTTGAATATACCTGGTAAGTGAGGCATGGTCATACAAGTGTCAACAGATCATTACTAGTCTGACAGAAGTAGTTAACCTACTATATAATGGCTTGAATATACCTGGTAAGTGAGGCATGGTCATACAAGTGTCAACAGATCATTACTAGTCTGACAGAAGTAGTTAACCTACTATATAATGGCTTGAATATACCTGGTAAGTGAGGCATGGTCTTACAAGTTTCAACAGATCATTACTAGTCTGACAGAAATAGTTAACCTACTATATAATGGCTTGAATATACCTGGTAAGTGAGGCCTGGTCTTACAAGTTTCAACAGATCATTACTAGTCTAACAGAAATAGTTAACCTACTATATAATGGCTTGAATATACCTGGTAAGTGAGGCCTGGTCTTACAAGTGTCAACAGATCATTACTAGTCTGACAGAAGTAGTTAACCTACTTTATAATGGCTTGAATATACCTGGTAAGTGAGGCATGGTCATACAAGTGTCAACAGATCATTACTAGTCTGACAGAAGTAGTTAACCTATTATATAATGGCTTGAATATACCTGGTAAGTGAGGCATGGTCTTACAAGTTTCAACAGATCATTATCAGTCTAACAGAAGTAGTTAACCTATTTTATAATGGCTTGAATATACCTGGTAAGTGAGGCATGGTCTTACAAGTTTCAACAGATCATTACCAGTCTGACAGAAATAGTTAACCTACTATATAATGGCTTGAATATACCTGGTAAGACTGGCAATTAGTTAGATTTTAGTTCATTAATTTCAACCTTATAATGATTTTATTAAACACATAATTATTCTACCCCAACTTTTTAAAGTGAGGGTATACTGTTTTACCTCTGTCTGTCCATCTGTCTATCCATCCATCTGTCAGTCAATCTATCCATCCGTCCTATGAATATTTTTCTTCACATCTTTCTCAGAAACTACATTATAAGCCTTTTCAGATTCATCACTCAACAACTTCCTGGATGGGCAGGGGTATCATCAGTGAGCAGTAGCTTGCAGTTTACTTGTTTTAAATATGGCTCACCTTCAGAAACTTTCATAAAAACTATGTGACTAAATACCTACACTAGTCAGCCTTCTCTCTTATTGACCCACACACTATACATGTTGAAGGGAATAAAATTAATGAACATTAATTTTTTCAGTCTTGTTAGCTACTTCACATGTACATTCTTGACAGATGTTTATGAAATTATTTTTTTTCAGCAATATCTCAGACAATTTGTTTTAAATCAACATTTTTAAAGGATTTTTTGCCTTTGTAAATATAATCTATATTTTGAAAATTTCATTATAAGCACTGTTAAGCCTATATATTTCTTTTAGGACTGTAATGAAATTTACCACATAGTTTATATCAGCAATATCTTGAATAAGTTTGAAAAATCAGGGCTGATCAATTATTTTAGCAGGGTTATGTTCCGTAGAAATATAAATTCTATAGAGAATTGGATTAAAAGTTCTCAAAATGTTCAATTCTTGTCAGATAGTTAGGAAATTTAGAGCCTCTAGACAACAGTATTGCCAAAGGCTGACAGCTGAAGATACTTCAATAAGGCTGATAAAATCACAGACCTGAATAGATAAATAAAAGTAGAATTATAATATGTATAACAATAAGGGGATGTGGTATGAATGCTTATCAGACTATCCATTAGTGTATTCATCTGTACATATTAATATGAGACCTGAAGCAAATGTAACTGCAATGTTGATATTTATTTTTCCAGAGTTAGAATCCACGTTTACTGTTCAAGTCCTGCCAATGAGAGAACTTCCAGAGACATACACAAACAGATTTAACATTTTATCATCTTATCACCGTACTTATTGCCTTTGTTTACAAGAACTACTCAGGTAATTACAATTAACTCTCAGGTGATTACCATTAACACCATGAGGGACAAACAAAGCATAAAAATCTAAATTCTACACTGTTGGGTTTAATTTTCAAATTGAGAGTTCAACACATAAAAAAAGTACATATTTTCAGTGAATATAAAGTGAATGGATATCTATATGGTTTAAAGTAGTTTAATATTAAAATATCATTTACATGCAATTATTTGAAAACAACTGGGCCATACATTTTGAATTGGGATATTTGATGTTGAAGTGTTGGTTGAATGTCTGGCCCCTGAGTGAACAAACTTGAGAAGGATTGTTTATTGAAAGAATTTTTTCCTATTTTCAGTCAGCCCTTTCCAGCGCCCGTAAAAATTCCAGTTAGTGATGTTATAAGACTTGTTACTAAAGTGCTGTCTGTCAATATCAGAGATTTAGTAAGTACTACATAAAAATATATCTAATAACTTGCACAAATATATGCATAAGCTTGGAAAGTGAAATTTTTAAATCATTCTAATCAAATTTCAAACCATCATATTTTCAAACAAAAAGTAACAGAATAAGGAAAAGGGTGTTTTAAAGAGAGTTGACACAATATTTGGTTGAAGGACAATGGATCTACTTTTACATATTTAGCCTTTCTAACCTACTCATGCTACTGTGCTGTTTTATTTTCACTATTTTGTATAAGCATTGAGGATGTACTCTTATAAGGAAGATTTATGTTATGCATATTAGTATCAATTTATTTTCATGTAATTTTTCAATTCCTAAAATTCATGAGAATTAATGGCTTATTCAAGAAATTATTATTGAGTATTGTTATTTATAGTTGATTTATATATCTGAATACAATCAACATACAGAGAGTAATACATAGTTAAAGTCTATGAGGTCATGTGTATGTGTATTTTATGAAAGCTGTAAATAAATCATTTGTTTTAGACCCTGAGACCCTCTACAGAAAGGTTGTTATTATCAGGATATATATCAACACTACACAGTGATGCAGTACTTTGTCTTCATAGTCTTATTTCAAGGTAAATATTAACTGATTGTCTCCCTTGTATAAATTGTAACAAATGTTGTCTCCCTTGAATAACTTGTTAACAAACCATAATGTTCTCTCCTTTTTATAACTTTAAAAATCTTATTTTGATACTCTGTTATATTTAGTTGCAAGGGAAACATTAAATAAATCATTTAGTTGTGCCTTAATAATAATAAGGAAATGTATTTGATTACTGTAGTCTGAGGAATACATTGGAGATTATTTGGCTGTGTCCCTCAGTCATGGTCTATTGACTTTAAAAACTCTTGCTTAGTTAGCATGATATGTTTTTATTGGGTCAGTTGAATGGGAACACCCAGTGGTAGCTCAAGGATATTTTATATGTAGTTTAATTAGCAGATTTCACTGTCATGAAGATTATTTAGCCTTGTTCCCTATGTCGAAGTCTGTTAACTAAAACTTTTGCATATTATAAACGTTGAAGTTTGTTTAGATGAACCACTATTGATTATTCAATGATATTTAGTATGCTGTTTTATTAGCATTTCGCATCTCATTTCCATGGAGATACTATAGACCTCTCCACCTCATCATGGTTAATTATCTTGGAACTTTTAAATAGTTTTTTGTGATTGGGTCAGGTTAAAGGGAACAACCTTTTTTTGACTAAAATATGTATAAAAAATTATTTAAGTCTGCCATTAAGATATGACTTAAGAATATTTGTGGATGTATCTACTTTTTTTGTGGATGTGTCTACTTTATTTGTGGATGTGTCGTCTTAATTTGTGGATTTGTCATCTTTATTTGTGGTTTAATTTCAGATGTAAAACATTACTCTTACCATATTCCAAGAGCATTATTACTGTGATGGTCAAAGAATTAATGTTATTCAGGACTAAAGTTGTTTATGGTCAGAACAGGGCCCACAGGTGAGATAATTATGTTCTTGTCCTTTTGGTATTGAATAATTTGACTGCAAGTCATAGAAATTGATAAAACACATTAAAATACATATGATGCAACAGCATGATAAAATATGGAAAATAAAAAAAAATGATTTAAAATTAGATTCCATTTTGAGCTGGGTAGGAAAAATTGAAAGACATGTATGAAAATAGGGAGATATGTTTGAGACAAATGAATATAAGTGTAGAAAATATGTGGATGTAAGCAACTATATGTTACCATGCCTTTAACAATGAACAATACCCATATCATACAACCAGCTATAAAAGGCCCTGGCATGACAAAATGTGAAACAATTCAAACAAAAAAAACCAGCTGTCTGATTTCTGAAAATCAATTAACTGAAGACAAATAAAACAGACAGCAACTAGGGGTATAAACAATGGAATAGCTTGTTTATTTATTTTTATTGAGTATTGGTATTAGAATATACATGTATATATACTAGTGTGTTAATTGTCCTTCTCTATTTGTACTCTTGTACTTCAGCTCTTTAAGGCAGTTAGTATACAAAACACTGGCACTATGGCTTCAGACTACAAAGTCTTTCACAATTACTACAGACGAAGATGACTGGTTAGTCCAAGAAATAATCCATGATGTCAGACCTCACACAGATAACATGAAGGTAAGTTACTATAACAGGGTCTGTAGTTCCTCACTACAGACGAAGATGACTGGTTAGTCCAGGATATACTCCATGATGTCAGACCTCACATAGATAACATGAAGGTTATTCAATCTACTATATCTACAGAGCATATTTAGGTGGATCTAAGCCCCCCCTTTATATGGGAAAAAATTGATTGATTATATTGGGAATCACTGAAGCATGACTGGAGCAGTCCCCCTCTTAGGGCAGTCAGTGCCTTTAGTGTTTAACAACACATTCCTATATATATTTTGTTATGCCCCAACTAAGGGTACTATGTTTTTCAGTCTGTGTCCATTTGTCTGTCCAATCGATGTCTGTCCTGCTTGGTGTTAAAGTTTTTGATGAAGTTGAAGTACAAACAAATTGAAATTAGTTCACTGAGTGTTCCCCATGGTAGGATCTTTCTAATTTTAATGTCCAATTAGAGTTTTGACCCTGATGTCACAGTCCACAGAACATAGAAAATGATAGTGCAAGTGGGGCATCCGTGTACTATGGACTCATTCTTGTTGTTTACTGCTATAAATATTTCAGAGTTGGAATTATATCATATTGAATGTACTTAGATTTTTATCATCCATTTAACAAATTTCAAAGACTGACCCATTTATCAATTACTGCCTTTAAATCTTCTCCAAGGCATATCTTAATGCTTGAACAGGTTAACACTTTCCTTACTGAATTGTTTTTTTCCGCGACGTTGTGTGACCTGATCAAATTTCCGCGCTCAGTTTGCCTGGCCTGAAATAATTTGACGTGTGAATGGGAAAAAAATGACGTTTTAATAAAAACGTGTGTATCTTTGTTGTTTCTCATCAAATCGGTTTCAAACTCGATATTGTTACACGTAAGTATGAAAGGAGTGTTGCAATATAAATAAATTTACATGACAATACCTACTTTTTTTTTTTTAACCTTTAGTGGAAAGAAAATGACGTTTGATTTGAGAAATCTATTTTTTTTTGTGACCGGTTTATATTTTTGCCTCCGATCTTTTAAATTAACAATACAAATGGTAATTAACAATTTCGAGTGTTCCTTTATCATAGTTTTATAGAAAAAATAACTCCAGAGTCAAAATTCTAGCTTATTAGTCAAAATAAATACGAATAAAAATGGTTTGACAAATTCCGCGGCGGCCATTTTTTTACCTGTACAATGCAATCACCAGATAGGAAGTTGTGTCCCTGGATAAGTTGGAGTTGTCTTTCTTAGTCCGATGTTTTCTTTGAATTTTTGCATGAATATTGATCTAAATTGACTATTGGGATCTTTTGTGGAATTTTTAATATTTAAATGGAGATATCTAATGATATTTTTTTCTGGTAAAATCAAATCTTTTGAGATTAATATGTGCTTTTTTTTTAATGTGCAAATATTTTTTTAGTTTTGTTTTTTGTATCAAACCACTGACTGCATGGAAATATTAATTAAATGTAAGATGACCTGACACACTTATCCATGTACATTTAACACTTTAATAATGTGTTGATAAATTAAGTGAGACATAATTAAATGTTGAAAGACAATCATGAACTTTTAAAAATAAAATTACTTTGAAAAAGTCAATGATTTATTTTTAAAATTATTTATTATAAGTGTCCTGACTCCATGGGATGCTAGAATTTCCACTGTCTTTGGTTTTGTATTGTTCAATGATGAAGATAATTTAATGTTCCTTATTAAAAAAAAAAAATAAAAAAAAATGAAAATGTCAACTGTAACAACAAATATAAATTATGAATATCCTTTCAACAACTTATCTGTGAAAACCTTTTCAACAAATTATGTATATATAATATCCTTTCAACTTAAAAATTGTAACAAAGTAACTGTTAATTTAAGAAGTTTAATTTTTGACTGAGTGGGAGACAGTGAAGCAATGGGGTAGGCAAAGGGGCTTTCTACATTCAACACAACCATATTTTCAAACCTTTTTTCCTCTGTACCTTTAATAGCTACCCTAGCCCAGCATATGTGACACCTTATCTTGTTTCCCAAAGTCTACTGGCAAACAGAGTTAACCTACATGTGTTTGATCTGTCTTGACATGGTAGATTTCACAATATGACATACACCGTGTCTGACGCTACCAAAACCCAAAGTTTGATGGCCCATTTCTTTGTTTTAGAAGGCATGAATTGCTTGAATGCATCCCTCCCTTTGTAAGGTATCATGAATCGTCACCTATTGTTTGGGGACATGTTGGTCTCTCATTTTTGTCTGTTAAGGGGGTCTTTAATTTCTGAGTTTGTAAGATACATCATTATTAGTCTCCCATCTTTGCTCACCTCGCTGGTGCGTATCAGTGAAGTGAAGATACCTTATTATCTGCATAATTTCGTCCATTTCTTTGAAAAATTAGAGATCATGACTTATATTTTTAATAACTATAAACATGATAAAGCCTTCAAGTGTTGGGATTAATAAATTTCAGGATAAAAACAATATATGTACATTGTCAGAAAATAAAACATTTTTGTCCTAAATTCTAAAGCTCATACAATTATATTTTATTTTCCGTCAATGTACATATATATTGAATATGAGAATAATTGCCTGTTAAAATAAAAACATAATTGTTATGGCTTTTTTACTCTAATATAAGTGTGTGGCTCTGATCTGGCTGCGGTTTAACATCTTAAAATTGAGATGATTATATTCATATTTATATATGATTTATAAAAACATTACCGGTTTTATGTTAATTATCAAATCATTGCAATATTACTTTGCTCTTCATGGGCCCTTTTAATAATTAGAATAAAAATATCTTATCTCTGGAATCAAAATATCCTATCTTTGGAATAAAATGTCTTATCTTATCTAATTATAACTATCAATTATTTGGTTGTCAGATAGAATCATCTGGAAAAAATATCCTTCTTTGGGTCTCATATGTTTTGTGGACCAGTTACTTCTGGGATAAATGGGGAAGACCTCTTTCAAATTTCAATATAAAAAATTCTTGGTGCCATCAGTCATTGTTGGGGGACATCAGGGGCATTATTTACATCTGTCAGCTGTCATTATTTTCGTCTGAAAGTTCGCTGACCCCTTCTCTTTCAACATCACTTCAGGAGTGATCATGAAATCATCACCAATGTCATTTTGAGGTCAATGCATTTCATACCGTTGACCAAGAAGATCTACTTCTCCCACCAAAAATCCCTTGAACTCGTTCTCAAAACTATCGGACATTTTTATGTCTCAGAATGTTACAGACCATGAAACGACATTTTACTAATATTTACTTTAATTTTGCGTCCTTGACATCGGCAAGTGAGAGAGGAATGTGATTGGATTGTTTTATTTAGAACTTCCATAAAAGGAGTGCGACCTTTTGCACTCGTGGGAAAAATCCAATTACCGCGCCGACGGAAGTCGGATTATTAATTGATTTTATTCTCCGTGCAATTGTTAAAATCGTTTTTCGTAATTTGTATCATAATGTTAATCAAAATATTCATGAAATTAAATTTAACTTTCCTTCCAAATAACCTTTTCTCGACGAAAAAAGTCACATGTTCGCATCACATGTTTTTGTACAAAATGGCGGCGGCTTATTTTGTTTGTTGACGCTACCGATCTTTCATTGTATTGAAGTATATATAAGGTATCAAATTCAGTCAGAATTGGTATTCTTTAACTGTGATATACAAGCTTCCTGAAAACCTATATATGTATTGGTTAAACATAGCTTTACGGGGGGAAATGAGTTAAAAGACAAAAAAAATATGATTATCACGTGATTGTCTATGCCTGAAAGCATTGTTCGGCCTGGCTACGGGGATGCCTCAACACATTGTTCGGCCTGGCTACGGGGATGCCTCAACGCATTGTTCGCCTTGAAAGGGTTAAATCTTGTTTTATATCTTTTTATGACCTTGGTATTTTTATGGCATTGATCAAGATTTTATTGTTTCAATTATTTTAACTTTTTTGATATTTTCATTAGACAGTTTCCATCAAAACCAAAAAAGACAGTTTTGAACCTCCTCCATCTAAGAAGAAGAAAAAGGGAGGTTACTCTGAAATTAGTCATGGAATTAGTACACAGAAGAAAGTAGATCTGGAGGCTAACTCTGAACTATGTATGGTAGCATTGGAAGGTAAAATAGCAGCTTAGTTTTTAATTAAGTCAGTTGTAAAGAGAAGCATTATGAGAAGGTTAATGGTATTAAATATGCAGTTGTATTATAATTGGTACATCTCATTTCCACTAAGATTATTTGCCACTGTCCTTCAGTCTTGGTCTATTAACTTTAAAACTTTTGTTTAGTTTACATGGAACCACTAATGATAAGTCAATGGTATTTGGTATGAAGTTTTATAAGCGTTGGCATATCTATATATTTTTATAGAGGTTATTTGGCCATGCAACCTTTATTCATAGTTCATTGACTTTGAATGTTCCCCAGAGTTTAGATGTTTAGGTTTCCTTACTGTTTAAACAATAAGCAAAACCTAAAACTTGTAAAGATATTGTCTTATTATTTTCAATAATTGAATTTTACTTTAATAATTACAAATAGGTAGAGATGTTTCCCTTATACATGTATGTAAAAATCACCTTTTAGGAATCCAGATGATTATACAAGTAGCAACCAAAATGTAGAAAAAGTTTTATAAATTTGAAATCATGTGTGAGTTATGGTTTTATTTTCTGTTGTGTTTTTTGGGAATTAACTGAAGCTTTGAAGTTAGATTTAGTATTGGGTAAGAATGATGGTCCTTTATTTTGCACCACCATCTAAACATGTCTACAGTAGTTGTCGTTTGTTTATATATATACGTGTTTCTCGTTTCTCGTTTTGTTTATATAGATTAGACCGTTGGTTTTCCCGTTTGAATGGTTTTACACTAGTTATTTTGGGGCCCTTTATAGCTTGTTGTTCGGTGTGAGCCAAGGCTCTGTGTTGAAGGTCGTACTTTAACCTATAATGGTTTAATTTTTGAATTGTTGTTTGGATGGAGAGTTGTCTCATTGGCACTCACACCACATCTTCCTATATCTACTAAATGGTTTGAGGTTTATTAATGATTATTGTAGAGTGGGGTGCTAATTTTCGCCACATCTTTTCATGTTTTCTGCAGTTTCTGTTCAGGTCTAAATGTTTTTGAAGTATACGGATATTTCTATATGAAGATAACTTCAAATGCAAAAAATTCTTAACCTTGAAAACGAGTTTGTTTGAATATAATCATCTGAAAAGTTAGATTAAAGGGTGTTTGAAATTTCCTAATTTTTTGGCAATGGGGGACACATATTCGCCCTTTTTCACACATCTATTTAAAATCAAATAACTGCAGCTTTTAACAACATTGATCAAATCAATTTCATTATAGATGAATAGCAGACATTTCAAAGGTGTTAAGAACTGAAATTTAGGGGCATTCAGTCAAAGAATTACTTAAAAATAAGTGTTTTTTCTTCAGGAAATTGGCCGAAAATCGTTGTCCGTTTTAGGTCCTTATCAGTAGGTGCCGCAATTTTGTCACAGTTTTAAAAAAATAATCATATTTGTTATATAATATCATTTACCGGTATATGTCTTTCATTTCAGCCATCCTTTGAAGTTTTTACACCTCAAAATCATGAAAAGGCGAAATTGTGTCCCCGGCAAAAATGGGCGCCCCACTCTAACTACCCTAGATTTGATGGATATTATCACGATGTAGAGGAAACACTATATCAAACAATAGTATTCTTTTAAGGACCTTAATATACAAATTTGGTTTCATTTTTTCTAATTGACTTGATTTGTCGCACCTATTTTTTCTATTGTGATTTTTGGTATTTTCAGTTTTATATTGGTTCCTTACTACTGTTGGTTGTCAACTTAAGCAGAAACTAATTGAGGTAAATATGTTTTAATTTAGATTTATATTTTTATAATTCATATAATTTTTCAGGTAATTTTGTTACTAAAAAAAGTGCTACACTTAAGGGCATATGTCACCAAGGTTCCTCCAGAGCACTGTTAGATAAGGGGGAGCTAACTCGTATGTGCTGGAACCAAGGGACAGGGGGTCAGTCTATCGCTAGACTTAATGTTCTGATAGGCATAGCTAAAACGCAAGGAAGGTTTTCATAATTTAATTACTGTAACAATTTAAACGAATGATGATAACAAATCAATTAGTAAACAATTCTAAATAATAATAATAATCTAATTAAAGTACAAAGTATCAATTCAAAATATCAATTTCCAAAGTAAAAACTATTTCTCCTTAAAATGTAAAATATAAAATAAATGCCAAAACTACTAAATCATAAAATGTACTTAATCTCTAATTCAAAATGTAAAAGTCTCAAAAATAAAACAATCTTTAAAAGTATTTCCAAAGTTAAATTATGAGTCAGAGATAAATTTTGTCTCACACTACACAGTCAACTGGTAGACTGGTAGACAGTCTTAAAGGGCCAGTATAATGACATGAGTAGTGTGAGGTTACGCTTCCGAAACACTGACTGTTATCTTAAAAATTCCCAAAAATAAAAGGTGAGTCAAAAAATACATTTTTGTCTAAACACTACAAAGTCAACTGGGAGACTGATCGACAGTCCTACAGACCCAGTATAACAGACTTTAGCAGTGCAAGGTTAGGTTTCCGAAAGGTGACTGATTTTCCTAAATTTCACAACGCTATTTATACTAAAACATAAAATAGCTCAACATGACACGAGATGTTAATATTACTCTCATTAGTAAAAAGAGACTTTAATTAACAAAGCCTAATCCTAGTGACATGTATGCTAATTACAATTAATACTTCAAAATAAAGTGCTTTGAGCAAACTGTGACATTTCGAGTACTAATGCCACAGCATAGGTAAAATTAATTAAACAGATTAATTAATACTTTTACAAAATACAAACATTAAATTTTCTTTCATAAAATAAAACATATTTTTATCCAAAATAACACTAACACAAATTTAAGCCAAATAACACACCATGACACATACAATACAGTTTTGATCCCGTATTTAAAGTGTGATGAAAATTTCGAAATAGGCTATTTTTTGCCTGGTTAAATCAAATTTGTAATAAAAAGTATACCTTTATGTGCTACTTTGTGAGTAAAATGAGGTCGAAATTTTGTATTTTTGCTCAAAATTTGAATTTGTGGCCGCATTTTGTCTTTCAAAAGAAAGACATAACTTTTTTGTTTTAACAGATAAACACAATTTGTTTTTTGTTAAATAATTTGTAATTTCTGTATTTTATAAGTATCATAAAAAATTACGCATTTTATTTTCAGAAATTTCTCATATTAATTATCAAATGATCATGAAATGAGAAAAAACACTATATATTTGATATATATAAAAAAGAAGATGTGGTATGATTGCCAATGAGACAACTATCGACAAAAGACCAAAATGACACAAACATTAACAACTATAGGTCACTGTACGGCCTTCAACAATGAGCAAAGCCCATACCGCATAGTCAGCTATAAAAGGCCCTGATAAGACAATGTAAAACAATTCAAACGAGAAAACAAACGGCCTTATTTATGTAGACATATATTTATAAAAATTAAAAAAATTGTACTATTTACAGTTTTATCAAATTTGGTATATACATAATCTCCCTGCAAAATGAAACAAAATGTTGTTTTAAAAAAAAGGGGTCCATGCACTTGTTTTCAAGTTAAATCAGTTTGAATGATAAAAATCAGTCGAAAAATGCATCTTTTCTCGATATGTCACAGTTTGGCTTGGAGAAAATAACATTTTACGTTAGCAATGTCATAACCTCCCCTGTAACTGTATGGTATGCGTATGCTTAATTCATCTACAAAGACAGTTTATCTATGATAATATTTTCTTTCTTACTGACAAAAATAGTCTGCTGCAGATCTTAAATATTTCTATTTTACATGTTTTATATTCATACTCTGAAACTAATTTTAGCAATACTTATTTTTTAGGAGCTGCAAGAATTCCTTATTTCTGTTGCCATTACCTTCAGATGTAAGGGTAACTATGGAATACCTTATGCTGATGATAGATGTCGCCACAGTCTGCTCAGGGTCATGCAAGCGTTTAATGTAATGCCACATCCTACAGCCTCATCATTACTGCATTATTCTCTATCAGTTCTCAGATGTACATCTCAGGACACCAGTTTGTTGGTACGTATCAACAAGTTAAGGCTAACATTTCTAAAGCAACTAAGTTTTTTCACCTTTGAAACTTTCAAAACTTGCAGAAGCTAGTATAACTATTGAAAACCTATAAAAAGAGCACCTCTATTTGACCCTTTCAACAACTCTTGCAAGGTGGCATGTTGCAAGGCATAATTTGCTTCTTTCATCTTTCCAGTGGCATTTCAAACTTCCCACACTATATTCTGTTGAACCTACTTTGCAGAATCTTCCTAGTGTATTAAGTTCTCAATATTAATGAAATATTTGCCACTGGACTTATAGCAAGCAACATTTTTATCCAAGAGAGACAAAAGATACCATAGGATATGAAAACTGAAAAGTTAATTACTTATTGCCAACAGCATGGCAAATCACTAAAAATAACCCCAAAACAACCACAGTACACACAACATAGAAAACTAATTACAGAGCAAAACAAATCCCAACAAAACACAATGTAATCTCAGATGCTCTGGAAGGGGAAGCAGAATTATAATTATTCCATTAAACCTTAAGCTTGATTAGAAAGTTATTGTGCAATAGAATTGAAATGTTTGTTACTTACATTGCAGGTATCATCATACAGCCTAGAGTCTCTACAAGCCTGTGAAGCCCTTATACATGCCAGAGCTCCATCTTATAATGTAAGGAAAACAGTTTCAAGGGAGGTTATTGAAGATAAAATAGACATTATCCAGCAAGATAAAGCTGCAGAAAGGAGCAGCATATATTTATCAGGACAAAAAACATCATCTTTATTTGAATCAGTCGGAGAAAAACATAAAGACAATGGAGAGTCCAAAAAAATCTTTACGGAAAAAAATGTCAAAGAATCTAATGTTGAAGATATCTACGAGAGAAAACAAAAGCATGGGGGACACGGTGATTCTGACAATCAACTGTCTAAAATTATTGACCATACTTTTACTAAGTCAACAAATAATCAAGGTCAAATTAAAGCTAACCTTTTTAATGAGAGACAGTCTAAAATGGAGGAACAGGATGCTAACATGATGGACACTGATGTTGATGATACACCAGGAGGTTTAATGGAGTCGAGTGTCAACCAGAAAGATACTGTAGAATCATCAACACCTGAAATATTACTGAAGGAGAACAATTCCGAAGGAGTGAAAAAAGAGGAAGAAAAACAAACATTGTCTGTAAGTAGCCTTGTATTAAAAGGCATAAATGTCAGAATTTTTTTTTGTATGACCCGATACAGTAAAAATATTTCTTTTGTAAGGTGAAAATTAAAAACATTACCTCTTCAGCTGCACAAATTGTTAAGAAGTGTATCTATAAACTGCTAGAGACATAACCATCAAGAGTGTTAAAGATCAACCTGTGCTACTATGAGTAAGCTAATGTGTCCATGAAAACAACAAAATCCAAATGCTGCGAATGAAACATTGTCAGATATTAATAAGACGATGTTTTTTTTTGTACTGTAGATATGATAATTTAAACTGAGAGAAATTTAATAACTGTTAAAAATTAGCACCCAGTTTGTAACGATAATTTAATGTAGGCACAAAAATAATTGGAATTCTGATTGATAGAACATCCGAACTGGACAGTCTAGTGTTGGAATTCTGAATAATTAATTCTGAATGTTTGATATTTTATTTTGTAGAATGAAGACCAGGAAAACATAGTAGATATGCTGTCAGCATTTGTAGATATAGATGAAGACCAATAAAAATCAACCATGATACACCATCTTATTTATCTGTCACCAAACAATTGTCACACTAATAAAAATCAACCCTGATACACCATCTTATTTATCTGTCACCAAACAATTGTCACACTAATAAATATCAACCATGATACACCATCTTATTTATCTGTTACCAAACAATTATCACACTAATAAAAATCAACCCTGATACACCATCTTATTTATCTGTCACCAAATAATTGTCACACTAATAAAAAGCTATTTGGCTTGATATCTTCGAAAGGCTTGGCTTTTGGGCTAAACTTCCATAACCCTTAAAACATTTTATTAGCCTGATTTTCCATCAAAATGTGGGGTATTGATTTTGGGACTTTGGGTGTGTGGTTGATTAGGCGGGCGGCAGCCAAATGTTGTCCGTGCATTTACTCCTGAACGTTCAACCAAAGTTTTCAAAATTTTGATATGTGGTAACTGACAACAAAAAAAGGTCAAGTTCAATAATGACAAATTCAACTTTTATCTTTCAGCAGTTATTGTTTTTGAAATATTGAAAAATGGCATTTCCATTCTTGTGTGTCCACTCATGACCCATTCAACCAAAACTTTTAAAATTTTAATATGTTGTTACTGTTGACAAAATGGAGGTCAAGTTTGATATGGACGATTTTCACTTTCACCGTTCAGGAATTATAGTTCTTGTGATATTGACATATTGCCAGGACACAAATAACTGTTAATAAATCGGGTTTGAGGTTGCTCTTACAGTCTCTTTAATGATTTTCTATTGTAAAAAGAATAGAAAAAACAAATAATAAACAATTAGAAAAGGGAAACTAGACAATGAGGCAGTGATACTCAGAAAAGAACAGCATCGGCAATACAAAATAAAGTTCAACCTAGTTGATAAAGTCAGGTATTCTGGAAAGATAAGGATATGCAGCTTCCCTGAGGGTTCAGTCATAGCATGGATGTAGTCTATGTAGTCCACATATACATGTATACACTTTTACACCATTTGACAAACAATTTTCTTTCAATTAAGGATTGTGGTTATGTTCAGTTGGCTATACTAAATGTCATTTTCTGCTTGAATACTAGATAGTCTTCTCCCAACTCCAGACATATTGATGATTATTTGATTTTCTATTAAATTCTGATTATGTTTCTTGTATATATAAAAAAAAGAAGATGTTGTATGATTGCCAATGTCACTGTATATAGACAACAATCTGTTATAATGGCATTCTAATAATTCTCACAAAATCATCTGCTTCCTCCATAATCATAAACTGACCACAAGTGCACTATAGTGCTGAAAGTGACGTTAACCAATCAATCAGTCCAATGGAATACCAAGAGTTATAGAGTTCATTTCAAATGTAGTAAACAGTGATGGTTGTTGTACAGCAGTTTACTGTCAAAGTGTTTATAGATATCTGATGAGTTTATTGACAACACTGGGTCGATTCAAGGTGAAGGTTTTATCTCTGAGGGTATCACCAGACCAGTAGTTGTAATGCAGTTTACTGTCAAAGTGTTGTCAGGTATCTTTAATGAGTTTAATTACAACACTGGGTCGATTCCAGGCCACTGTTGATGAAGGTTTTATCTCTGAGGGTATCACCAGACCAGTAGTTGTAATGCAGTTTACTGTCAAAGTGTTTTCAGATATCTTTAATGAGTTTATTTACAACACTGAGTCGATTCCAGGCCACTGTTGGTGGAGGTTTTATCTGTGAGGGTATCATCAGCCCAGTAGTTGATAGATTTTATATAACCGGTCACAATAATTGAATTTTTGAAATAATTAGGATTTTCTTCACCACAAATAGATGACAGCCTGTATTGAAAAAAACTATGAAATTCAGGCCCTTAATGCCGTATAAATTGTTATTTGGATGGAGAGTTGTCTCATTGGCACTCATAACACATCTTCCTATATCTCCTTAATGCTCTTCAATTTTGACTTTATTTGGATTTTTTTTACGCAAGCATTACTGAGTTGTCTGTTTAGACCCTTGTTTAAACACACGAGTCTGGTGTACAAAATTATAAGCCATATATTTTTGATGAAAAAATTAGAATCACAAAAATACTGAACTCACAGAAAAATATAATCGGAAGTCCCATAATGAATTGTGTCCCTACAGTTGGATAGTGGCTGGAGAAATTAAGCTACAATCATGAAGTAAAAAAAGTTGCAAGTTTCAGTTATACCACAATTGCCAAATTTCAATACATTCTCATATTTTACTCTTGTTACTCCAAGTCAATGGTGATCTATGTATTGTTAATGGTTCGTCTGTTTTATAATCATTAGTTTGTTTTAAGTCTCTGATCTAAATGACTAGGAGGTTTATAGGTAGCAAGTAGTTTTGGTTGTTCTCTGTTCACAAGTTTAAAACCTGAAAGGTCAATGGCTTTTCTCATCACTTGGCATCCGTTGGCCGGCGTCCGTCGTCTGTAAACTTTTAGAAAAATCTTCTCCGAAACTACTGGGCCAAATTTAACCAAACTTGACCACAATCATCATTGGGGTTTCTAGTTTAAAAATGTGTGGCGTGACCCTGCCAACCAACCAAGAAGAATACATAACAAGGAAGCTTTGCTTTGCTCTACATGGACTACGAACTCGTATTATTAAAAACCTTCCGCCAAGCAAGCGTAAGGGTCTTTGACAGTAACCAACACTCATCTCACGAGGCGTACATAGTATGTCTTTTTAGGTATATATATATATATATATATAAACATTAGTCGTCATTGTGCAAAGTGCTCCTTTGAAGGAGGGATTTTCTCAAACAGAACAGAACAGATGGCGGCCATGGCTAAAAATATAACATAGGGGTTAAATGCAGATTTTGGCTTATAACTCTGTGAAACCAAAGCATTTAGAGCAAATCTGGGGTAAAATTGTTAATTAGGTCAACATCTATCTGCCCTGAAAATTTCAGACCAATCGGACAACCTATTGTTGGGTTGCTGCTCCCGAAATAGTAATTTTAAGGAAATTTCACAGTTTTTGGTTATTATCTTGAATATTATTATAGATAGAGATAAACTGTAAACAGCAATAATTTTCAGCAAAGTAAGATGAACAAATAAGTCAACATGATCGAAATGGTCAGTAGACCCTTTTCGGAGTTATTGCCCTTTATAGTCATTTTTTAAGTTTTCATAAGTTTTTGTAAATTTTTAGAAAATATTTTCCACTGTTATTACTTGGCCATGTTTATTATAGATAGAGATAATTGTAGCAAAGTAAAGTAAGACCTACAAACACATCACGGTCACCAAAACACAATTTTGTCATGAATTTATCTGTGTCTATTGTTTAATATGCACATAGACCAAGGTGAGCGACACAGGCTCTTGAGAGCCTCTAGTTTTATTTTAATACCTTTCTATGATTGTGAAGCCCATCACATAGAGACTAGGTTCTGACAATGCTTGTTTTATATATTTAATGTTGAATATTCCAACCTGAATGCCAGGCTAATTATTTAAAATAAGTTGTTTAGTTGCATCAGTATGTATTTCACACCCTAAATATTACAGTACTAAAAGAGAGGAAATCACTATGTGATCCATGTAAACTCATAGAACCTTTAAACATACTCATAAGTAAGGGTTATTGCATCAAAATTGTAATTAGATCTCTAAATATAGTTTACATTGGCACTACTATCGATTTTGTCATTAGCAAATTAAAACAACTAAATTGTAATGGTTTTACACAAATAATTTGGGGGCCCTTTATAGCTTTTTGTTCGTGTGAGTAAAGGCTCCGTGTTAAAGGCCGTACATTGACCTATAAGGGTTTACTTTTTATAAATTGTTATTTGGATGGAGAGTTGTCTCATTGGCACTCACACCACATCTTCCTATATCTATATTTAGTTCAAACATAGTAGTATTACATCTATGGTTCAAAAAATAGAATGAATACATCTAATGCGACTATAGGTATTAGTTTCATTGTAATCTAATAAGTTACTAAGATGCTAGAATTATCGTTAGGAAAGGCGGACACTTTTTAAAAATGCAAGATTCATCAGTATGGATCTCGAATTTTAAAAGAACTGAATACACAAAAGCGGTTCCAAATCTAGTCCCATTTATGACTTAGATACATAACTTAAAGTGTTTGGATTAGGTTCTTAACGTTTTATGAGAAATAAGATAAAAAAACCTGTATATTGTACCCCAGTATCGGAAGAACGACAATCATTCTATTATTACTATTTCATTATTCTTAAGCAGTCCCTAAGAAAAAGTATCCCAACGAAAAGAAACCCAAAATGAATATACGCAGAGGTCAACCAAAATGTCTTCAAACGTATAGACGTGTACAGATGTTTTTACAATACAGCAACTTCTAAATTGTTCTGAGATATTTAAACCGTGAATGTGTTAAAGACCACAGGGTCGATGCCACTGCTAGTGGACGTTTTGTCCCCGAGGGTATAACCAGCCAAGTAGTCCACACTTCGGTGTTGACATGAATATCCATAATGTAGTCATTTTTATAAATTTCCTATTAACAAAACTGGATTTTTCGAAAAACTAAGGATTTTCTTTTCCCATGCATAGATTACCTTAGCCGTATTTGGCACATCTTTTTGGAATTTTGGATCCTCAATGCTCTTCAACTTTGTACTTGTTTGGCTTTATAGATATTTTGATATGAGCGTCACTGATGAGTCTTATGTAGACGAAACGCGCGTCTAGCGTACTAAATTATAATCCTGGTACATTTGATAACTATTTAATTCCCCAAACCATTTTAATATAGCAGAAAAGACACACACACAAACTAACGATTGTCCGACAGGTCAACAAACTTGGTTCCCTGTTTAGTTTAGTGAGTAACTATCAATTATCGTAAGGTAAACATTTTTGGAATCGAATTTAGTCTACGACTGTACATTTTGTAAGGTATATATGCTGATTTGACCAATCAATGTTAACTATTTTATACACTCAAACACAGGAGCATAGAGAATGAACTTCTTTTTCGCCTGTCTTTTGTTTTGCAAATATTATTTGATGATTTAACTTATTTCGATTTATATAATGTGTAACTGCTCTTATCCATACACTATTAAAACAATTGCTTATATTTGATGTCCCTCTTATATTATTTTCCACGTGGATGCAGTGAAATGTTTGTCAATGTATAATAACTTCCAGATATTTATAAAGGTGTGTTCACTCTGATTGATCGCATTTCCGTTAAAAGTAAAATTTCAAAAAGACTGTTTCAAACATTTGACATATGAACGCAATATTATTATCTGTTGCTGAAAGGCACTTGTTTAAACCACTCAGCACATTCACACTACATCCTATTATTTTTCTATAATTCCAAGGACGTAATACATATACGGTCTAAGTTATACCAAGAAGACTAATTTTCCAGTTCAATAGAAAATCTATATTATTTGTTAAAGCAGAATATGGGTTTTGTATGTTTGATCAGTCAAATTTTAATTAGTATTGGATTACACGAACTTTCCATTTGTGTTAATTAGAAATAAAAAAACACCGTTGACAGTCAACTGTGAACCACCATTATTGTCCTAAGTAGAAAAAGGTGTAATAACGATGGGGTTAATATGTTGAAAATCAGACGAAAAGAATTCAATAGCCTTTTTTCTTTATATTTTTTTATTAAGAAATTAAAAATAAAATGGGACACTTTCGGGAATTGGCACATCGTTACCCGCCACTGTTCAGACTGCCTAATATTTAATCAATTGTTTGGATACTTGCAACGATAAAGGACAAGTCTAGTCGGGGATATTTTAGGCGTTAATAAATCAAATCATTACGAGTAAAAGAGCAGACGGATTATATTTTACATTGTATTTTTTAATCACCGGTCTGCATGTAAAACATTACATTATTAGGCAATTAACATGACTGTATAAACACCCACATAATTGAAATATTGTTGTTATATTCTATAGTAATGGTTTGCCCATGATCAGTATTTTGTTGATTATTGACAGTTGGACTTCTTACTAAGACACATAGTATAAAGAAAACGTTTATGATCAAACGGCCCCTTTGTAATACTATGGATTCGTTATTATTCACTGGATATCATCTCAATTCTAACCACATTTCAACATACCATGGAGACCACTCTTCCATAGTCTCCTCCCAGAATACTTCATAATCCACACCAATCCGTTGGCCATTTGTTGACTGAATAAGTACGCCATTTGGATTGCAGTAGCCACAATTTCCTGCGTACCCAAACCACCATCCACTGCCATGTTTTTGTGCGCATTGTAGAGAATTGTCCTTGTCATATGTAGAAAATATGCCACTTTCAACGTATGACAGACAGTTTCCTAATGTAGGTAGACCAGATAGTGTAGTTGTAGAATCAGAATCAAGTCCAAAAGAGAATTGTGATGCCTCGTCATTGAGTACAAACCCTTCATATTCCTGTTGATAAACTTGACTATTATCTTGGTTTCCCATTTCAAACACAAGTGTATAAAACCCATTGCTTGTGATGTAATGTGTATGAACATTTCCCAGCCAGAAATCTTTGGCTGTAGTAAACATATCTCCAAAGCCATCCCTGTAGTTATCCCAGGTTTCATTAAATCCAAAACCAGGGTTGTAATGGCGCTGAATGTATGTTCTTGCCCTGTGTTGTGTTAGGGAACAGTACACGGGGATGGGTGTAGGAGAGGCTGAGGGTTTTATATAAAGTATACCATCATTTCCGTCATAATATGAAAACGTCTTCCCATTGGTGCAATCTAAAATATATAATCATAGTAGATGCACACAACCTGATGATACTCAACAAAAAACTTCGTTATGACTATATCGAGACTATACTTGTTAAAAATCAATGTTTAGAAATGAAACTTGTGACCGGGTTTAGTTCATTAAAAGTTTTGGAACAAATGTAATCTGATTTTTATCTCTTTTGGGACAACTCAGGAAAGGAGCTCATACTTGCCATCCGATTTAATTTCGATGGTCTGGTTTGAATTTTCTGGAGAAGTCCACTAAAATAGGCAATACCATCATATAGATATAGGAAGATGTGGTGTGAGTGCCAATGAGACAACTCTCCATCCAAATAACAATTTAAAAATTAAACCATTATAGGTTAAAGTACGGCATTCAACACGGAGCCTTGGCTCACACCGAACAACAAGCTATAAAGGGCCCCAAATTTACTAGTGTAAAACCATTCAAACGGGAAAACCAACGGTCTAATCTATATAAACAAAACGAGAAACGAGAAACACGTATATTTTACATAAACAAACGACAACTACTGTACATCAGATTCCTGACTTAGGACAGGTGCAAACATTTGCAGCGGGATTAAACGTTTTAATGGGCCTAAACCTTCTCCCTTTTTCTGAAACAATAGCATAACATCACAACATAGAAAAACATAGTTTATTCAAGTTTATTCAAGTTGAGTGACTTTAATGTGCAAAAGCTTGTGAACCATACTTTGATAATACTGAATTAAGTATTCTTTCTGACAATTGAGAAATTCCGAGAAGCCATACTTTTAACTGAGATTTCAGATTTGTCAAATATCAAATTCTTATTAACCATCCAACATCTCTTGTCAAATTTACCGGAAAGAATGTCGTTACGCAATTGGTGAAAATAGCGTTATACCAAAATTGATTTACACAAAATATTTTAAGGGCATTATGATAATATAAAATAAATAAATCATTGTGGTTAAAAGTTAAATCACAAAAATACTAAACTCCAAGGAAATTTCAAAACGAAAAGTCCCTAATCGAATGACAAAATCTTCAGCTCAAACACATCAAAAGAATGGATAACCAATAACATATTCCTGACTTGGTACAGGCATTTCTTCATGTAGAAAATGTACTGTGCATACTATATGTGTTAAATATTCTTTACATACGTTACACTGGTTGTAAATATTTATTTCACAGCATTAAGAGATTCCATGTCTTCATACAATCATAACCGACCAGATAGTAACGTACAATTCAGAAGGAACCACTTATGTGATGTAGTTGTGCGTTAAGATAAATTATTTGTTGATTCAGATTGCATTATACTAGTTATTCATTGATGTAACACATTGTAATGAATCTATGATAAACTCACCTGAAATTAACGTTTCACAGTTGGTACCAGCATAACCATCTAGACATATACATGTATTGTGCTGATCTAACCGCCCACCATTTATACAGGTACCTTCATCATCCTATTCAAATCAAAGTGTCAAAGTTTTATTCTTGACATATGTTTGATAAAAAAAAACCTTAAACGACATATATATTTATTGTTCTCTTTCCATGAAATAACTTTATCGCGGTTTATTTTGAACGGACATTGTGGCAATTATATTATATTTTAATTTGAATAGGTTTAATTCGTATTTAAAAAAAAAAGTCTTATAATTAGCAGTAAAATGTGGAACTTTAAATATAAGTTTTAAATACAAATCAGACAAACTATTGGTACCTTAGAGTATAAAACTGCGCCGATTTCCTCTTCACAAATGGTACAAAGTGGATTCCATCCTCTGTCACAAAGTCTACATTCTCCGTTAGAACTATAACTCACGCTCCAACACTTACTGTTAGTAGCACATTTCTGAGCACATTGAATCTTAGAATCTGTGTTTAGAAGTAAAAACGTACTGCTAAGTTTTACAACCCTATTAATAGTTGCGAAGTTGAATATTGTAATGGTAATTTCCTCAGCTAAAACAACACCGACAAAACTACACAGGAAAAGTAAAGTTGTTACCATTTTCTTGCGTCTCCAAAAATACAGTATATCTTAATCGGATTCACCATAAACACATTACGATAGTAATGTTATCGCAATGAGACTATTGATATATAGATTGATTAATCAAATAAAATTATTTTACAAGATTTTAATGATATTCAGAAATAAGAAACCATCCTGTTCAAATCAAAATATTCTTTAAAAACATATAAAATTAAAGCAAAAATAGTTTCTTTTTGTGAACAGCAGCTGTCATTTGGCGTTTTTTTTTCTTTTCCAAATGATTGTTTTTTTCTTGAATTTTTGTCTCTTCTATGTTAAATTCCAATGCATTACTGTTTTATTATTTAATCTGTAAAATGCTGTGAAATGGAAATGATTATCAAATTTTTGTTTGTTATTTCTTAATCAATTATGATTAATTTTTATTCGCCACAAGCTCCATATACGTGAAAGTAATGTACATTACGTACTAGTATTATTTGACACTATGAAATCAATGTTAATCAAAATACAAACCACGTAATAAAGTTACAGTTGTTTTTTTACTGTCGATTTACAAGTAACATATATGTAACGAGCCTCAGAAATATCTTACTAAAAAGGTAGCAGTAGTCTCTTAAATCTAACAAAACGAAACGTCCGACTATACATGCATTAACTAACTGACAAAAAACAACTAGAAAACAAATTATATTCATGACATGGTTTAGGCAATTTACAAAAAACAATCATGGTTAAAAACATATGAAGCTGACCCCATTTTTATAAGACTTTTTTGTAATTATTACCCCATATTGACTAAATTGCGAGCCACCAATACAGATATATTTGGGACCCAACAGCGAACATTGTGCAAATTTAAACAATCCAAAAACGTACAATCAAATATAACAAAGATGCCAACTACCGAAAGAAAACACTGCACAGTTAATGAAATGATACACAACGTCAACAAATATTATCTGTTACTCAAAATGATCATGTATTATTATTGAAGTTTGACACTGAATATCTTTTCATTAGCCCAGGCTCAGAATTTTTCGATGCAATTTTTGAAAACAAAAACGAGATAATCTTTGGCAAAACCGATGATGATTGACTGTTTTGCAAGAGGTTTGTTTGGCATGCCACACAACCAGTTGAATTTTCATTTTAAAATGCCCTGTACATAGTCAGGGAAATGACCTTTGTTACATTTATAGTTCGTTTCTGTGTGTATTACATTTTAATGTTGTGTTTCTGTTGTGTAGAAGTTTTCTTAAATTTGATACTTTTTCCTCAGTTTTAGTTTGTAATCCAGATTTGTTTTTTCTCTATCGATTTATGAATTCGAACAGCGGTATACTACTGTTGCCTTTATTTACCAGACACCGATGTGTTCGAATATCGTATGAGTTAAGGAATGTATACTCCATATGTATGTGAAGATTATTGCATATAACGAGATAGATTATCAGTCTCCAAAAGTATCAACATATTCCCATTTACTCGATATCCTAATCCTATTTGATAAAATGAGTTTTGATAACAATAGATAAACATGCTGCATTTTGTATTCACCTTTTGCATAAATACTGTAATATCATGAAAGGTATCTCAATTTGATGTATACGTTTAGAGTAAATATATCAAAACTCATGAATAAGTTTTATATTTTCAAGTAGTTTGGCCTCAAGCATCACTGAAGAGATATTTAAGTCGAAATGCGCATTTGATACAAAAAAGAATTAAACCGTTAATCGAAGCCGAGTTCACATTGCGCTAAACATGGTGTCTATGTACATTCCCATCAATAATAGTCAATTCTTACACGTAGATTAAACGATCGTAGATCCTGTGTTGATCTCAGTCATATGATACTCGAAATGAAACAGAAAGATCAATATACTTTATAAATTGCGAAGAGTTTGTGGACTATTGTAAAGGAAACCCGTTTGTCTATCGCCGTCTTCAGAAAAGTACTTCTATTGAATTATTGTCTTAAATGCGAGACTTCTCGTTTGAATTTCGTCCACTGAATAGCAAAAGGACGAACAGAAAAAGACGATGAAGGAAACAAATTGAGTTAAACTAATTGCTACTGTTTTTTTGAACATGTTATTCTGTTGTGTTGTAATACCACTGTCCCAGGTTAAGGAAAAAGTAAAATCACAAAAATACTGAACTCCGAGGAAAATTCAAAACGGAAAGTCCCTAATCAAATGGCAAAATCAAATGATAAAACATACAAACGAATGGATAACACAAGGTTTAAGCAATCACAAATATGTTTAACCACATCATGTATGTATGCACCTGTCTGAAGATAAGAACCTGTAGTTCAGTGTATGTTGTTGATTCATGTCTATCATATTTGTTTTTGTAAAGTTTTCCTTGTAGGAGTTGTTAAGTTTCAAGGAATTAACTGCACTTGCACTGCAGATGTAATACTTGCTTACTGGCGTCAATCAACATTGTCAAGCTGCAGATCAAATGTAAGGTTTTGAGTTTCATAGAAACCTATATCAGTTTGACGAACATTTTCTTTATACAATGGGTGTTTTAGATTTCAAACTTTGATAATTGACAAACTGGAAAAAGTTAAAAAAGCAAAGAATGAAAATTAAAAATTTCCATTAGTAAGCTTTCTATCTAAGTTTGACAGTGCATCGTTCATATTACCGCCTATTATTACCGTTCCAATTGCATAATTACATATGTTTCTTTCCGTTTTTATGTTTGGTGCATATATGTTAATGAGCGAATAAATTATGTTTTCTATTTCTATGTTTAACATTAGTATTCTACCATCTTTGTCTTTGTTTTCATTGTTTACTTTACATTCTAACTTTTTATCAATTATAATGGCTACACAATAACTTTCGGTTGTACCATTACTAAAAAAGATAACGTTACTAGTTTCAGTATATATTTTTTTTCAAGATTTTCCTCAAAGAGACTTTCTTGTATAAACGTTATCAGACTTCTTTGATTTTTTTTATCAACATCTTGTTCTTTTCTCTTTATCTTTGAGTCCCTTAACACTTAGCGTACATATATGGATGTCTTTTGTCATATTGATTGCTTTTTTAAATTTGTTTATTTATTTTATTTAAGGTACGCTTGACTGGCTCGTAGTTGATAAATTCTATAGGTGTAACACGTGACAACCTGGTTGTTTAAAGCTGTTGGGTTACTTTTAGTGCCTTTCAGTAAAATTTTAAAGTTGTTTATTAATTTGATTATAATCTTATGTGGTTTGTGTTCTTCCTTTCTTACCACACTTTTAATTTAAAAGTAAAGATAAAAATAGGCATTGTTTTGTCTTCATACATGCACAGAGGTTGTTCATATAGATATATATTTTGGATTGAAACTTGATATTGTCCGAGTTGACTCTTCAAACGAATGACCTATCATTCTCAAAGAAAATAACTCCGTTATTTTGCTGATAATGTTTATTGCAACAACGATATGAAGGCAAATGTGTTATACATAGAAGTTTATTCAGGTTTATTTAAAACACAACAACAATAGAAATACACAAATTAGAAACGAAAAATAATCTTTTATCAGCCTTCAGTATTTACATAAAGTATAAAAAAAATATGGATCCTAGTAGTTCCTCTTTAAAGCAAGTCGTTTCATCATTACTTCTGAAAAACATAATTGTGAACAAAATCTTAAATAATAATGTCAAATCCACTTTGTAAATCATATAGTTAACGATTAAATTTATTTCTTATGATTTCAAAAAATTAAAGCATTATAAGGTATTAATAAATTCCACAAAACATAAATGAATATAACTACAAAATATCTTCCGATTAGTTGAGAAGTTGATTTTTCTATTTAATTTTAGTCTTTTATATTTTGTTTTGATTAATTATTTGTTATATTGGCTAGTCCATAATTGTCAGGCCCACATACTTATATGAGGACGGCACTAGACTTACCTTGACTTGTACACAATTTTCAGGACCGCATACTTCTATGATGGTGGCGCCAGACAGTGCCTTAGATTCGTAAGTCGTTATGACCTCATTACCTAAATGTAAATGTATGATTAGTGATATGTACATGTCATTTCAAAATATACATAGAAAGAGTCGTATGTCATTTTTGTGGTGTGAAGTTGAGCAAGCAATGCTTATCCATGATAAATTATCTACATTTTCTTAGACAATCAGATATGTTTCATCCTTCGTATTCCATCCTATCCGGCTTGCATGTTTACACATTTTGCTTTTCTAACAAAACATGCTGTTAGTAATTACAAAGATAAGAAGATGTGGTTTGATTGTAAATAAGTCAGCTCTCCACAAGAAAGCAAACCACACACAATTCACTAACTGATGGCCACCATATGGCCTTCAACAATGAGTTAAATCAAATCCACAAAGTCAGCTAAAACTATCCCTTTAATTAGGAAGTAAAACTATTCGAACAAAACAAAAAAACGGCTAACAATAATAGAAATGTGTTTGCTGTGCTGATCTCATTGTACTGTGGTAAATCCTTTTTATCTCAAATCAATATAAAAATGACCAGAGTTGAGATTTAAAAATCATGGGACTACTGTTCATTAATTCGAGTACTTGAACATTCTTGACTTTATCTGTTTTCGTTTTTTTAGTTTAAGCATGGTCCACAAAGAGCTCTTTTGACGTCCCTTATACCTATACTTTGATATTCTAAAGAGTATTTAACCCACTACAAGTTCATGTGTTTGTCCAAGTCTAAACACGCTGTCTGTTTGTCGTTGAAATATCTTTTATTTTTAATTTTCTTTGTATATTTGTTTGGTCATGATTACAGATATTAAATACACTGATTAATTATATTACACCTTTCTGTACTCGAGGTGATGAAGAACATATAAGAAGTAATGAATGCTCTAGCATCTAGATGTTATATAGTTTGGTATGGAACGGGGCTTTCTCACTGCACACCCCCTGTCCCTTATATTCGTATATATATATATATATGTTGTGTACAAGTTATCATTTTGTACAAATTATAATCTGTACAAAAATATTGTACAAATTATAATTTGTATTTTGACTTTGTACGAATTGTAATTTGTACAAAAAGTGCTTGCACAAATTACAATTTGTACAAACTAGGACAAAAATTCACTTATAACTTGTACAATAATTTTTCATATGGATTTTGGCAAAAAAAGCATTGATACACATTTTTTAATTGCTACTAAATGACCAGACAGTACACCTAAGTTACAAAAATCAAAAGTAGTTCTTTATTATTCGTTTGAGCAGGTGATCTAGTGATTTATGGAATCAGGTATTGCAAGCCATCTTTTGACTCTCAAATCGATAACGACCTGTTTTACAGGCATTTCAACTGTTCCATATAGCGAGCGTTGAAGCTCAGGAACCGTTGCAAAGAATAAACATGTGCATTTAACTGCTTCAGTCAGACTTTTAGACAAAATAAATATCCCAGAAGATTAAACACCCCATTTGATTAGGAATATGACTATGCTAAAGTCAGGAATATTTCAGTTGTTTTTTTGCCTTTTTTTATCAATGTTTTTTTCAACAAGGATCTTTGTTTTATGACTGTGCATAACACGGAAATCAGTTGAGACAATCTAAACTTTAAAAACAAAATCAAATTTATTCAGACCAGACAGACGGACTTTTATTTTATAAGAAAACTAGTTGGTGTAGTATTATAAAATCATCAGACCCAATGGCATTGAACCATCAATCATTTCACAAACAAAAGTGAAGCAAATTAAGTCATGTAAATACAATCTTTTGATGTACCAATTACATATTTAAATTATCAATTGTTTAAAGAAAGATTTGATTGTTTACATGGACTTTTAGAAATAACGAATAAGTGGCAATAAATATTTTCACGATCATTAAAACGCGTACACGATCTTTCGCGATACAAAATATGAAATTTTACAAATATAATCGTTTGCAAAGTTTCTAATAAAAAAAATTACCTCAAAATAACAATAAGAACTAATGAAGCAGTACTATTGAATAATATTATTTTTAAGAAAAAGACGTTTATGTATTAAAACTTTGAAAAAATCCTATTTGTTTACTTTTAAAAATTTCCAAGATCAACCTGCCTTTTGTAGTTGTGTATAAACGGTGTATTATGTTAATAAGGTTTAGTGTGTGGTCAATTAATTACAATTCTATCGTGTGAACCATTGCATTTTTCACCAAAATTCGTATTTCAACTGTTGTACAAGTTATAAGTGAATTTTGGTCAAATTTTGTACAAATATAAAGCTGTTGTTGGATTTTGTGTCTTAATAAGTATTTAGTTAGCTTGATGGTCTAACAATTGAATTCTTTGCGTAATACAATTGAATGAATTCTTACATGACATAAAAAACGTTTCTTAAAAGATATGAAAGGATGTGCAACGTAAGTAAACTCATCATAGATACCAGGACTAAATTTAGTATATACGCCAGACGCGCGTTTCGTCTACAAAAGACTCATCAGTGACGCTCTAATCCAAATTCCTAAAATTTTTGCCAAATATAAATTTGTATTTCAAAAAAATTCCAAAATTTGTAAACAGTAAATTTATAAATATAATCATATCAATGACAATTCATGTCAGCACAAAAAGTGCTGACTACTAGGCTTGTGTGTTTTTGTTACAAATGTCTACCTTGAGGAATAAGAATATTTGAAGCCGAACGTAAATTATCGTTTATAATGCTTGCAATTGGGAAATTAAGATTAGCTGTCACTGTACTGATAGTGTTATTCATGTTTGGTTATTGGCTTGAACTTACTTGGTTCATTTACTTCCCACAGTTTGATAGGTACAGCTTTGTGTCGAGCAACTAAGGCAACTCTCTTGATATCTACTGCAATACACATTTGTGTGGACAAAATCTGTTTGAATGAAAAACAACAAGAGATGTATATAGGTTAGGGTTAGACATTGTTAAAAAAAATATGCTGATAATTGAATTTTTGGTGATGATGGAAAAGTTGTTAAGGGTAATTGAAGCATATGACTATCACGAAGGTGAAGAGATTGTTTTGGCATCTTAATATTTAAAAAAAAAATAAAGAAGCACAAATAATCGTTTACATACTGTATTACATTATTTTGTACAAATGTTTATATTGAGTCACTGATAAGGTCTTTGCGTCGGAACTAAACACATTTATTCTAAAAACAGTTGTTGGCATGACACGGGTTATGTTCTTCTCATATATGTTATGATGGTATGATACTAAACCCCTTACGGGAAGGATTGTGCCTGATGTTCATATGATGAAATCATAATCTTTCAGTCAGTTTAATTGAAGTCTGGAGCTGGCATGTCAGTTAACTGCTAGTAGTCTGTTGTTATTTATGTATTATTGTCATTTTGTTTATTTTCTTTGGTTACATCTTCTGACATCAGACTCGGACTTCTCTTGAACTGAATTTTAATGTGCGTATTGTTATGCTTTTACTTTTCTACACTGGTTAGAGGTATAGGGGGAGGGTTGAGATCTCACCAACATGTTTAACCCCGCCGCATTTTTGCGCCTGTCCCAAGTCAGGAGCCTCTGGCCTTTGTTAGTCTTGTATTATTTAAATTTTAGTTTCTTGTGTACAATTTGGAAATTAGTATGGAGTTCATTATCACTGAACTAGTATATTTTTGTTTAGGGGCCAGCTGAAGGACGCCTCCGGGTGCGGGAATTTCTCGCTACATTGAAGACCTGTTGGTGACCTTCTGCTGTTGTGTTTTTTTATTTTGGTCGGGTTGTTGTCTCTTTGACACATTCCCCATTTCCATTCTCAATTTTATAACATAAAAGAGAAGGTGTGTTTACACAGTTGAGCACACATAAAATGTTAAGATGGTAAAGGTTGTATTTTTGCAAATAAAATGGCCTGTCTGAAATTTCGGTTTCCATAATAATAAAAGAATGTCTATTTATATTTTTAAGTTCTATATATCTTTTTTTAGAAATAATTCGATAACTCATATATATCATGTGGCTAAGCTTAAGAATTATTCATCCATACGTTACATCCACATAACAAACGACAGTTTGCAGGTTTAAGTGTTAAACGAAAGGCCTTAATTACCGTGTCAAAGAATAAGTTGATTGAACGGAAGCCCTTTTCCACTTTTTTGTACTGTCCTCCAGTATTGGTAGTATCCATTGTCTCTAAGTCAGCTTCAGTCCCAGACGGTAAAGTTATTTCTAGTAGTCCCATAGTACTTTGTCCTACCTTCAACCACCTGTGTAAGTAATTTTTCTATTTTAGCAATATGAAAGTTGTCAGCAATTCTGTGTTGGCATGAAATATCATTGATATGAATAAAATTATGAAAATACTGTTAACAGAACTTTGAATTGTCGAAATACCAAGGATTCTCTACCTCAGGAATAGAATACCTTAACTATACATGGAAAACCCTTACAATTTTAGGTCGTCAACGTTCTTAACATTTTTCATAGAAACAATACTAATAAGTTTGTTGAAGACGTTACACGCGTCTGGCGTACAAAATTGGAATCATGGTATCTATGATAAAGTTATATATGTAGAGTAGTAAGTGATGTTTTACTCAAACAGGCAAGTATTTGAATACGTTATCATAATCAAGCATGTATTACCTGAAGCAAGCTTTGAGTTTGAAGCCTTTTGTAGAATCGTTAAGTATCGTTGTTGTCAAGGAGAATGCAGGTTCTCTTAATTGTTCATTGACATTGAATGTAACTACAGCCTGAAGATATAAGAAATTATTTTGTAGGTTGCATTAATGAATAGTGTTAGTTATATATAAGTCTAAACATCTACGAGTGAATACAAATAATATTGACAACATAATAACTAGCAGATATTGAGACGAAAACACAAAATAATTAACTACATGAGCAACACGACGGGTGCCACATGGGGAGCAGGATCTTCTTACCCTTCCGGAGCACCTGAGACCACCCCTAGTTTTTGGTGGGGTTCATGTGCTTATTCTTTAGTTTTCTATGTTTTGTCATATTTACTATTGTTTTTCTATTGTCTTTTTCATTTTTGCACATGGCGTTGTCAGTTCATTTTCGATTTACGAGTTTGACTGTCCCTCTGTCATCTCTCGTCCTTCTTCTGTACAACTATAAAAGGCACATATTACATACAATCTTATAAAACCATTTGAAATGGAACATTTTTCCCATTACACACAATTAACTATTAACATTAACTGACACACTAACTCCTATCAGATACAATCCTTTATAAGTAATTTTTTTTTAATTCATTGATGAATTTTGAACACCAGTTACTACTTGTGCCGTTATTTACCTTCATCGTACACAATCCTGTACAATTTACCTTCATCATACACAATCCTCTACACTTTACCTTCAACATACACAATCCTGTACAATTTACCCAAACAAGCACACTTACCTCTACCATACACCATCCGCTACCACTAGCAGTTACTGATACACTTTTCACAGTATTTGGAATCTGAAATAGAAAAAGGAAATATGTAAACATAATTGCCTAACTTATCAGACAATAACAGCAGATATAGAATTCACTAGACGAGGTTTAGTTGTTTTTTAATGCTCTTCATGCTTAGAAACTTTCTCAAATTGTTCTTTGATTCAAAAACAACTGAGCAAATTGGATATTATTTTGGGTTGCCTGTCAAATTTTGTCAATAAATAACTAAAACTGTCGTACAAGTGTGAGTTGTTGCCAGCTACAAAACGAGGCGTTACCTGCTGTTGTCGTCATACATAAACTCATCATAGATACCAGGATTGAGATTTTATATTTACACCAGACGCGCGTTTCGTCTTCAAAAGAATCATAGGTAAATCTCGAATGAACAAAAAAAGTTGAAAAGGACAAATAAAGTACGAAGTTGAAGAGCATTGAGGACCGAACATTCCTAAAAGTTATGCTAAATACAACTCAAGTGATCTATTCCTGAGGTAGAATAGCCTTACTATTTCAAAAATTCAAAGTTTTGTTTACTGTTAATTTATAATTATGAACATACCATTGATAACTCAATTTTTACACAGAAGTGCTGACTACTGGGCTGGTGATACCCTCGGAGATTTTTTACTCCACTAGTAGGGGCATCGAATCAGTGGTTATAAATAAACTCATCATATATACAGGTATTGTAATTATATATTTACGCCAGACATACGTTTCGGCTACAAAAGACTCATTACGTTGGGGTTCATTGGTTTTTTTTTAATTGTTTCTATATATGTTGCGTTGTCGTTTGTGTTTTGTTGCACTTGTACTGTTGTTTTGTTGTTTTCCTCTTATAGTTAATGTGTTTTCCTTGGTTTTAATAGATGCATAGAACACTGGAGCTTCAGCTTTTTATTTATTATCAGATATCTTAGAATTTGTATGCTTATTTTTCATTAAATTTACTAACTGATGATTTTTCACGAAACTAAAATTAGGAATACAAAGTAATTCAAGCAAGACTGACCATTGACAGTTTGTCGGTTGCCTTAAAACCATATAAAACTTCAATTTATTACACTTTGCAGAAGAATGACTTTGAAAACATTTGTATAAACACATGAATGAACATTTGCATAAACATATAAATGAACAATTGTACACAAGAAAACATTCGATTATAACTTACATCTTTATTCTGTAAAACCAGAGCATTTTGGTTGTTCACATTGAACTTGGCACCTACAGGCCAGGTGCCACCTTTTGTATCTACAGTCATTTGAAAATTAGGGGCATAAAGCTTTCCTCCTAGTCCTGACAATGCCTGGACGGCTATCACTGTATCCTGTAAGACATACAGATTTATAATAAAAAGTAAAATCACAAAAATACTGAACTCAGAGAAAATCAATTTGGAAAGTCCATAATCACATGGCAAAATCAAAAAACAAAACGCATCAAAAACGAATGGACAAGAACTGTCATATTCCTGACTTGGTACAGGCATTTTTAATATAGAAAATGGTGGATTAAACCTGGTTCTATAGCGCATTTACACCACATTTGAACCAATGATATATACATGTTTTTTGGTAAACTGTTGTTTGTCTTCTCGTTGTTTCTCGTTAATTTGCCGTTTGGTTGTCAGTATGTTGTTAATTGACCAAATGTAACGATACACGGTAACTTTAAATGATATATTACTTCAACAAATATTACGCTAAGTGCATTTGTTACTCCGTTTACATCATGGCAAGTCTAAAGAAATTGAGTTTAAAAAATGAAGAAACAAAAATAACAGCTACAATACCTTTTCCATCTGTAGGTAATATAGTAGCATGCATGTGATTATATCACAATGGATTACCTGTGTAGAAATAAATCCACCACTTGGATTCCTTTGTCTAGCCAACCATTTTAACACACGAATGCCATTAGTTGTATCATCCCTCAGATTGTAACCTAACAGTACGTATGACGTAAGTTCTACATCTAAAGCTCTGACATTATTTTGTGGTGATCTCCATGATTTCCAAGGTTGTATCCTATCTGATTGGGTGACAGGTAATATCCAATATTTTTCACCATCTAAAAATAATATATATAATGTATAAAGAATTAAGTGCCTCCGTTAAATTTACGTGAAAGAATAATAAAAAATATAGACATATTCAAAATACCTGAACAACATGATACCTATTCACTTTACTTGTTTTATTGCATACTTTGAGCAGTCAGAAATGTTCTGTTAAACCAATGTCGGTTTGATATTTTACACCTTGTACACCCAAAGTCAGATTGACTTGTTGTAAGTCTCTACAAATTGTATGTATAATTAAACAGCAGTTAACACAATCATAAACAAAATTATATTTCAAAAAGTATTTAGATACTACAGTTATTTCATTTTGTCCTAAATAATGTAGCTTTAAGCAACTTTTTGGTCATCATACGACTTTTAAATAAAAGAGTAAAGATCAATAACATTAATCAACTATTAAAGACACCCTATGAAAAGATATAAAACTATTAAAACAACTAAAAGTCAACGTCATATTTAAAGACAGGACAATACACTTAGAACAAAAACAAGATAAATTACAGAAGTTCACATTGTCAATTTGTAATAAACAGATTTTTTAGAATGTGAAAGCAATAAAAACAATATCTACATTGCTTAGTTATTAAACAACCTACACAGAGAGGGGAATGATAATGTTTCAAGTATTGGTACATTTATATCAACATTCTAATTTTTATAAAATGTATATAAATTAAAACAAAACTCATTAGGAGATTGCAATGAATTACAGATCCATAAAACTGTATAATATAATACTCATTACCAGTGGTGTTTGATTTCTTCTCAATTTCTGTTAGAATGGCATCAGTTGAAGAATGCTTAACCAATGACAAAGCATAAAATGATATTGCAAGTTCGTATAAGTTATCCATTGACACAGGTGCTCCCTTTGCAGTATAATCTGTTGCTTTCTGGATAGCAGTAGTAACTTCTTGCTTAATCTGAAATGCCAACACATTTATCAAAACATTTTTTTTCTTTCTTTTTGAATATTTTATTCTCCAACAACTTTAAATATCCCAAAAAACAAATAGTCATCTTTGGTCGAAATCAGATCACTTACCCTTATTTCAAAATCTAATGTACTAGACATACATACATAGAAGTCCTATAATATATGTATATACTTATAATATAATGAAAATAACGAGGCCCAATTTGCTAGCCGGCATGGGGGTGAACACGTCGAATAAAATAATTCAACTTTATTTATGATGAATAAAGATCAATGTTGATGATTAAATAAATACACCATTTCAGGCAATTTTGTTTTTCCACATGATAAATATTACCAATAATAATCAAGTTCCCGGTTTTCCTTACCGATTCGAATAGTATGTCGCCTGTTACATGTGTTATCTATTATATAATTTGTACGTTCCGCATCTGTCAGGCGAACCATCAAACAGCGTTTTTGGGACTAACTATAGATATTGGTAATAATTACACCTAAATTACACCATTTTAGGCCCTTTTGTTTTCCATATAATTGATATAATTAACAATTGATAAGTTCCAGGTCGACGGATTCAAACAGAACAATTTTGAAAGCAGACAGATAAATACGTGCATTTATATCTGGTGCAAGAAAATTGGTACCGTTGATTTTATCATAATGACTTTATCAGATTACAACACCATTTCTAAAAACTCAAGGTTATAATAAGGGTTATATATAATTAGATACTCTAAATCAGTTACGGATCAGCTATGGCGCTGGTATGTTCTAATTTATACATAAGAAAATACATTAAAAACGATAGTAACGGATTTAATTCATCTAATTTACAAGCGCTTTCACTGCATATATAGATCTTCATGCAATCTGAGTAAAAATTAAGGGACGTTTACTGTATTGTGTATTTTAGTGATAACGAGTGGTAACTAACCTGTGGAGATACTTGATCATTAGCTCTTGCTTCGTGTAGTGCGATCAGTACAAATGCTGTTAGGCTTCTTTTACTGGAAACGGAACCTCCCTGAAATATCAACACTCAAATAAATTCTGTTTGACGTAACATTCTATCAAACACGCGACGCTCTATTCGAGTTGCTGTGCTTAGTATATAGTTTTTTTTTGCGTTTTGTGTACTATTTTCTTGTGTTTTTGTCATTTTTGTTTTTGTTTTTGCAGTAACGTTGTCAGTTCATCTTCGATATATGAGTTTGAATGTTTCTTTGGTATCTTTCACCTCTCCTTAATAAATCTCAATGGTAGTAAATATTTCATTTTTTATCGGTTACTAGATAAAGGTAGCTTTGAATATGTCGTCTTGATTGGTTGTTGCCAAACTCGCCCAAAATGTAACGCATTCTTTAAATATAAAAACTAGTACTATTCTTTTTCTAACGTTCTCTTTTGTAATTCAAGCATTTGGATGGAGAGCCGTATCATTGGCACTCACACCACATCTTCCTATATCTGTTGTGATAAGTTTAAAAAAATTTCAAATATGTACTTTGACAAAGAACAAGTAAAGAATGATACCGACCTGCATTTCCTTATGAATAACAATCCCCGGTTCATTAAACACCCCTGATGGATCTTGTTGTCTTATAAGCCATTGGATAGACTTTGTCATCACGTTAATGTCGATAAAAGTCAAGCCTGACGCTTGAGCAAAGGATTTGACTACAAATGCGGTTAACCTGGAAACAAAAGTTCATCAATGGTATTACAAAAATAAGCTGTGATTAAACTAATCATCTGTTGTTGGGCGGTTTAACATGTGGCAAAATGACTGAAATCATCATGGTATAAGTTTAACGGCCAACATCATGAACTTGCACGAGTAATACGATGGTTGTCATGTGTTGATCTGCTACGGGAACACGTTTGGCTTTGACGGGGTTCGTATAGCTCAGTCTATATTTTTTTCTGTTGTGTTTGGTGAACTGTTGTTTTCTTTTGTCTTTTCGTTATTTGCCATGGCGTTGTCAGTTTAGTTTTGAGTTATGAATTCAAATCTCCTTTTGTTGTCTTTCGTTTTCCTTTATCATTACTATACATTTTATTTATAATCGAATAAGAGTTACATGAGGGTTGACCATTTTAAAAATTCTTGATTTTATTTTGTAATCTATCTACAATTTTCATTTTCTCAAAACCTTAAATTTCCTTTCATCTTGATAACACGGAAATAAAAATAGTACAGAGAAGTTCTTGAGTGCAAAATTATATCTCATCAGCTCATGGATCAGCAGTTATATTGACGAATGTCTACGACTTCGCATAGAGTTAACAATATTATGTCATTTGATAAAACCATATAATATCAAGGAATTGTTTAAAACGTTCAAAATGACAAACAAGAATATTTTTTTTTTTATAAATCGATGAGTTGTCTGAGAGTTTTCAATGACAAACCTATCATAAAACGTAATGATATCGAGGAGTTATCATAGTTGTCTGAAAATACAAACCCCAAATAAAAACAACCAAAAGATAAAACTAAACTGTACCAGGTGGTTCCATGATTATGAGAAAAATGTCATAAAGCCAGAAGATGCAGAAGAGTTGTTTAAGATGCCCGATAAGAAGCCATAATAAAATCAAAGAATAACATAAAACCTTACCAGGTAGATCCACTTTGATCATTTGTTCCAAACGCACTGAAAGAACCATCGTTATGTGCAAATGAAAGTTCCCTTTGATAACCTAAAAAAGTTCTTTATATTCAATTGAAATTGTAAAATGATTCAGTGAAATACATGGTTGATTCAAAGAGGCTGTATATAATGTAAAAAAAACTTGTCTGTATACCAGCTTGGATTATTTGTAATATCTTCAATTTTTCACTTATTCTTACAACATTTGTATAAACTTCAAGATTATAAAAAAACGGTTTTATTCTAAAGTGAACATTGATTGGTTAAATATTTCTCAGTGTGTTTGAATTTGTTTGTTAGCCTTTTGGTCATGAATGTTTGTCTCTAATATTTAATATACTGTGCATTTGTATTCAGATATCGCAGATCGAATTTATTCGTTCATTGTGTAATCATACATTTTTTGATTGAGTTAAGTCTGCCAATTGATATTTTATCGTATGTTTTTCTATGTTGTGATGTTATGCTATTGTTTCAGAAAAAGGGAGAAGGTTTGGGCCCATTAAAACGTTTAATCCCGCTGTAAATGTTTGCACCTGTCCGGAATCAGGAATCTGATGTACAGTAGTTGTCGTTTGTTTATGTAATATATACGTGTTTCTCGTTTTGTTTATATAGATTAGACCGTTGGTTTTCCCGTTTGAATGGTTTTACACTAGTAATTTTGGGGCCCTTTATAGCTTGTTGTTCGGTGTGAGCCAAGGCTCCGTGTTGAAGGCCGTACTTTAACCTATAATGGTTTAATTTTTAAATTGTTATTTGGATGGAGAGTTGTCTCATTGGCACTCACACCACATCTTCCTATATCTATATTATTTGATTTGACCTTTCATGATTCTTTTATAACACTTGTATGAAAATAATTCTTCATTTCCGAAGTGTCTAACCATCTGACTGAAAAACATATTTGGTAGTTTAAAAATATTTTTGAGTAAAAGTTTGAAAATCAAACTCATCATACTTTACACAAGTATTATAAACTGAAAATAATAGAAACTTGGTTCAATTTAGTTTAATAAATGAATGGCCAACGTAGAGAAAATCTCGACTTTTATGATTATATTATATCTTCTTAAAACACCACTCGGATCTAAATCAAAAAAATTCTAAACCTGACATTATCAAGATGCTTGATTGACAATATAAATGTATTTTTTACGTTTGGCAGACGTGTTTTTTTCTCTAACAACATGGGCATCTCCATTGGAACTTATTGTTTTCCTTCTTCCTAACGTACTTGTTATTTTACTAGTTTGAGACAGAGCTTCTTACGAAGAATGATTAGTTTGCACTGTTTTTGTCTTGTCTTCACTCTTAGTAGATGAAGTATGATTCAACGTTTGATGAATATGTTGAACGCATCTGTCCTGTCGAACTAGAAATTTAGGTCACTACAGAAACAGTTAAGTCATTCCCTAATCTAGGATTGTAGAAATTTGTAAAGGCAGTCGATTGAGAATTATATAATACGACAACAATAGTGAGGTCAGCTTTCCAAAGTTTCTCTGAAACAACCCTTCTCAAGCACCAGCATAATACACATATATAAGTATATATGGTCAAGTTAAAACGTAGTTTCAAAGTTTAAAGTTTCAATGCTTATTTCCCTGATTGAAGGTATTTGCATACAAGGAAGATAGGAAACCAAGAGATCCGAGTGGTTAATTTATTTTTTAGATTTTGACGTACTTTGGCCTCTAGCACCTGAAGAGACATTATTTGTCAATCTGTGCGTTAACATTTGTAACGTTAATATTCTTAAAGTCATCCTTTTAAAAATTTCAAAGATGCCTTAAAATTGACCGTTATGGTATATTTGTTCATAGATGGCGACAGATATATTTATAGGGTCGTGATCATAATCCCATCCCTTTCAGCACATGTGAAATCACTCTTATCATCAAGGATTTTCTTATCACAGGCATAGATTACCGTAGACGTATTGGAAACATTTTTGGGGAATTTCGAATCCTCAATGCTCTTCAACTTTGGACTTGTTTTGGCTTTATAACTGTTTCGACATGAGCGTCACTGATGAGTCTTATGTAGACAAAACGCGCGCCTGGCGTACTAAATTATAAACCTAGTACCTATAATAACTATTTGCACCACTGGGTCGATGCCACTGCTGGTGGAAGTTTCATCCCCGAGGGTATCATCAGCCCAGTAGTCAACACTTCTGTGTTGATATGAATATCAATTATGTGGTAATTTTGATAAATTTCCTGTTTACAAAACTTTTCTTTTTCAAAAACTAAGGATTTCTTATCTCTTATTTTTTTTATACCTTAGACTGATTTGGCACAACTTTTTTGGAATTTTGGCTCCTAAATGCTCTTTGTTGTTTGGGTTTATAACGTTTTCGATATGAGCGTCACTGATGAGTCGAATGGTGACGAAACGCGCCTTTGGCGTTCTAAATTATAATACTGGAATAACTATTATCACCAAATGTGTACTTCCATCATCAATTTTACGGATGCAATATGTGAAAAACAATTTGAGTGACACCCGGATTTTGGTGGGATTCATGTCATCAGTCTGTTGTTTTTCATATTATGCTTATTATAATGTTGTCTATCGTTTGGTCTTTTTTTGTTTTAAATATCGATTTGTTAGTTAGAATATCCTTTCGGTATCTTCGACCTCTTTACTAATTATCATCATCAAATGTTTTATAAAAGTATACACAATGACCGATGATTAGAAACGTTATATTACCTCCTTCAAGAAATTTAGCTGTCTTCTTCTTTATTTCTTCTGTAAGTCGGCTAGTTGCTTTCAGATAAGCACTAACGTAAACATTTGGGGTAAAACTAATCATATTTTGTTCTCCACTTCCTGATGAAGTCTGAAGCAGATCTCCCAATCCTGCCAAAGTTGCTCCCAGTAAATCTCCTGACAAAATAATGAACGTCATTATCATACTTTAATAATATTATAGTGATACAACAAGTAAAAGGACTCCATTTGTTTTGTCAACAGGTGATAGCTTGTACGGGTTACAACTGTGTCATAAAAGATAAATACAATGTTTTCTTAATATATTTACTAATGCCGCTTTCTCAATGCTGACCTGTGATGTCGATATACAACTCCATGAGTGTGTGACTATTAACATTGCATACATATTCAGAAACTAGGAGGAACAATTAGAAAAAAAATCTTATTCAAATGTTTCTATTACCAACCATAACCGTGTTTATTCTGATATTTAGAAACCTGTGTCACAGCTTATATATATAGAAGATGTAGTATGAGTGCCAATGAGACAATCTCCATCTAAGTCAGAATTTATCTAATATATAGTTTAAAATCAATTATTACGTCATAGTACAATGGAACGATTTTTCTTTAGTTGATAACTTTGTTAAATCAAATGGCGTTTTGAATTTTATGGTTTCAGTTATAATTCCTTTCAGAAAATAAAATTTGAAATTACCGCAATTTTCAAATTAAACAACACTTACAGTTATATTGATGATAATACCCAAAAGGAATGCACTTAAATCAAGAGAAAGCGATAATACCTGTCCTTTTCTAGATTAAGATATTTCAGTTTTGCACGTTAAACTCCACACTACAAATTTACGACAAAAGAGACGATTTTTCGTTCACTATTGTTAATTTCCTTTTTTGGGGGAATTCACGATTTGTTCGCTATGCCCGTGTATCTTGTGAAGTTTTAGATTTAAAAGAAAGTAATCTATGTTTTACTGTAAAATTGTGAATTCAGGCATCACAATTACTTAAAACCTTTACTAATTTCTTTAATAGATTAAAAGATTAAGTTTTGAAGCATGTTTGTACTTGTACAAAATGTATTCTCAGCGGAAAAAACATTTTCTTATTTTTACGGAGATGTTGATTTCCGTTCACAATGCGATATGAAGTTTGCTCATTGTTAAAGGTCGTACAATGACATGCGGTTGGTAATTTCTGTGTCCTTCATAATCATAACACGTCTTCCTCTTTTATATACCAAAAAGTGAAATCACGTCGAAAGATATATAACTATGCACAAAGTAAAGAAGTATACATTAATAATTATGATCCTGGTACCTTTGATAATTATCAAAAACGTATTTAAACTCACCGATAACTTGTATCTTTACAAACTCTGAATCTTTCACAAGATTTGGAGGGAATGACAGAGGTATGTTATCTGTAAAGCTTCTCTTTTGTCGAAGGTCAATAAGTAATGGTACGTTGTAGCTTTGTTTTGAACCTTCTGCCTACAATATATTTGATTTTTTTTCAATGACATGCTCTGTCTATTCAAGTTCATATCATTAATGTGTATATCTTAACATACACTCCCACATATTGAAGTTTCAGAAAAAGTAAAGGCGAGGAGATATATGAAAATACAATACGAAATATCGAAAGATACTAACTTTAACAATACTACAATATAGTAAGCTATAAATGTGCCTGGGTTTAAAACATGAAACAATTCAAGCTAGAAAACCAACAACCGTATTAATAACAAATAATTGTAAGACAAGTAGTTTTGACAGATACGAAACAATGACAACCACTGAATTACAGGCTCCGAACTTGGGACAGAAACATATATAATGTGATTTGACATATTTCTTCAAGCTAACCATCTCATAAGCCCGGAATGGTTTTACAGCTCTTGAAACACGGTTCAAGGCTCATGACAAGTTATCAGATAACTGAGTATCTCCCAGAATAAGGCATCAATCAATTTTCTAACAAGATGTGAAGTGTAAATGCGTTAAAAAAATGTACAATTCTGATTTTCGATTGTTCAGGTAGTCTTTAGTTGTTATGGATATCGCATACCCAACAGGCCCATTATGTCATAGAAGGTTGTTAAATTCACGCAAATCAAATTTGTGTTTTGTTTATCATATGTCAGCATATGAGATACCAATACAACTTAAATTCATCATTTGATATTTCAATTGAGAAACGATGTCTTTGGTAAGTTTTCTTTTTTATTTTCCTATCTGCAGTTTTCTTATATTATTTATAACATTGAAATATGAACATTTAGATAAATATTTTGCAGTATTTACAAAGCCGCCTTCCAAAAAAAAAAAATAACATTGAGTCAAATTGTATGTCATCATAATTGAAATTGTAACTTCAATTTTTTTGTGTACAGCTTTGGTGACCAAAATTGACATTTCTGTTTGTGTTGCTCGCTGCGAAATAACAAAAAACAATTATTAAAGTAACTTGCATATTTCAGTTTATGTATAAATCTTTAAACAGGAGGAATTATAGAACGATTTGGACAAGAGTGCTTCTTCTTGTTTGGAATATGACAGTTGTTATCAAGTACTTCTTTTCTATGTAATTTGGCGTTTGTTTTTATAGCATTACTGTGTTATTGGCATTCCATTGTTCAGCTCTTTTGCTTAAACAATTTATATAATAAAGAAGATGTGGTATAATTGCCAATGAGACAACTATGAGACTACGGCCTTCAAAAACGAACAAAGCCCATACCGGATAGTCAGCTATAACAGGCCCCGATAGGACAATGTAAAACAATTCAAACGAGAAAACTAACGGCCTTATTTATATATAAAAAATAACGAAAAACAGATATGTAACACATAAACAAACGACAACCACTGAATTTACAGGCTTCTGACTTAGGACAGGCACATACATAAATAATGTGGCGGGGTTAAACATGTTAGCGGGATCCCAACCCTCCCCTATCCTATGATTATTTTACAACAGTATACCACGGTTGCCTTTATTCTTCACTTTCAGTGTAAAAAGATTGACAAACATAAGGCATACTATATGATTAAATGAGTATAGAGCATGGCATGAACAAAGTATGTCTTCAATATATCTTTAGCCCAATCAAACCAGCAAAGGGAAAACACGGGCAAACTTACCTCTATGAGAAATTCCCGTTCAACAGCATCTGCACCTTGCGTAGATCTAGCAGTTCCCTTCAGTAATATTTTACCAAGTGAAGTTGGTTTGATCGGGAAATACACAGAATTAACACTGTCTTTCTTTACAAGCACCGGCTGACGAAAAAACAAAAATAATGTATTTTCGAAATAATCAAACAACGTATCAATATTTCTTATATATTACGATGTAACATCACCATGAATATCATTGTCATTACATGCGCGGCTTGATGCTGTGTCTAAATTATGTCTAAAGCATTGGCTGGTTGAAATAATATTTCAAATACTTTTTTTCAAATGTTTTATCGTTAACGATAAGAATTGAATCAGGTGGTTATAGTATGAAAATGAAACGTGTTTTCAAGATAACGGCTGCACTATTTAATTAGTTTATTAATTCATATTTGCGTCATTTCCTATGTAAATATCTAATACAAATTTTTAAGACACCCAATTTCAAGGCATTAATTGCTGTTTTTGTCTTCCATCCAACTGAACCTTGTGCTATAAAAGACATTAAAAAATCAAAATAAATCGCTGATGTTCCCAATGACATAATTTTGGAATGGAACTACTCAATTTGTGCTTTATGATTATAGTGCGTGTTCTCTTTTTAACGCTTACGACGTCATGCATTTAGAAGATTTATTGCACTAGTGCAATATTGTAATTTATTGGACGCTAACTTTTGGTTACTTTCTGTGGAAAGTATTATATTGCTATACAATAATAATAAATATACTGCAGCTGTGCTATTCGAGGAGTTAAATTGCATTGACCGTATATTTATATGTGATATACAGTCACTGACCATATATCACCTTGTTAATGACGTGAACAATGTGTTTCCAAACAGTTTCGCAGAAATTTTACGTCATCTGCTCGAAATTAGGAAGTGCTGATTTTTATCGTAAATACTTCATTTAGAACAGTTATAAGAATTGCAGTATTTTAGAAATAACCATACTTTGTCTCGGAATATATGTTATTTGTACTCGGCTCGAAACAGGTAGAAATGCGCGGCACAGTCTCGCTTTCTACCTGTTTCTAAGCCTTGTACAAATAAAATTCATAATTCGAGACTATGTATGGTTATTCTATATTAATCATAATAATAGTAATGTCTAAAGGTAATATGAAGTTGATTTCATTATTCAAAATAGGTTGACTTTCAGTCTATTGAAAAAAGTAAAATCACAAAAATACTGAACTTAGAGGAAAATCTAATCGGAAAGTCCATAATCACATAGCAAAATCAAATGACAAAACACATAAAAAACGAATGGACAAGAACTGTCATAATCCTGACTTGGTACAGGCTTTTCAAATGTAGAAAATGGTTGAAGGTCAACTTAGTCTACAGTTACTTCACAAGAACTACACATGTGTTCAATATGCAAAGGTTCTATCAGAACACACACACACACGATTTTGAATAACACACGGTTGTGTCAAGGAAGACATGTACGATAAGCTTAGTAACTACAGTGATATTTTTTTCAACAATTGAATAGATTCTCCTGCTTGGAGCGTTTCTGCAAGACTTATTTTCATTTGTTTTATGAATTTTTTTGTCAATTTTATATACTGTATTGAAATATTTTATATTTGTTAGTTTGATAAAGGACGTACTAGTACCTTATCCTGGCCTCGGTTAGTATTAGATTGTATATTCATAGAGAAAACTAGTTAGTAGTTGTTAGTATTCAAAATTATAACATATATACAATATATCATTATGTATCCATTATTTCCACACTGTTCAATAAAGAGATAATTGTATGCATCTTGTGTAGATGATACAATATACGTATCTTGTGTATTTTTAATAATAAGCATGAGATCGTTGCTATCACGAGTTATATGATCGGTACGGAATATCGGTTCACAGATGATATCGGATATGTTCCTTATACTAGAATACTTTGTAGGATGATTGTAAACAGTTCTGAAATGGATGATGTCGTTTACAAAATTCAAAAAGTGAAAAATATTTATCTTCTAATCCAATGTAAAGGATAAGTATTTGATTGTTTGTCGTTGACAAGTATTTTCTCCCCTGCATCGCTTTTTTATTCTGTTAAGGATTTATCTACAATATATTTACCTTGGTCAAGCCATCAACACCTTGATTTAAACTGTTTCCATTGGCATCAACAAAATTGAAGTCAGCATTGTTTGACAGCTTCACAGATACCTGAAGAATAAAGTTATATGATCTTATTGAAATTTGGTAAAAGCTTTATCGAAGTAACAAGCTTAGATTTAATGATGAGGATTCCATAACAAGTTAAGTTTTATTAAACTCTTATTTTAACTTTTGTTTTACTAAGGTTTCAACTTTTTCAATATAGCTTAGATAACTAAGATTGTTGTAAAACATTTTTTGTATGCATTTTAAATAAAAATACTATTTCATGAAGACCATTTTACCTGTTGATCCTGGTCTAAGTAATTGAAGACAGTGGCTTGAACTATTATAACTTCACCTCTTATTGCAGAAAAGGGAAGCTCAAAGCGCATGAAAAATTTCTGAAATGTCGTCAACTAAAAAGAAAAAGAAATGTTACACATAAAGTCTAAAGCATTTTCACATTGAAGATCATAAATTTTGAAGTTTGAGTTTTGATAGCAGTTATTGTCACAAAAGAAATAACATAATTCATTTTTACAAATAGGCAACAAAATTGAACAATATAGTATATAAACCAGTAAAAACAAAAATACTTACACTAGCCGTTTGTGCAGCCACACCGAGACCCGAAACAGGATTAACAGCGAACGCTGACGCCACCCATTCTGTGATTGTATCAGGTGCTGTTGTCTTGATTATAGCTGTTCCATCAGCGCTAAAAGTTCAGAAAAAAAACCAATGGTTAATAAGTTTCATAATACTCTATGGCGTCAGTATAATGTATACTATGGTTTTTATAGAATTACGTAATATAATAAAATGGAGGGGCGAAAGATACTATAGCACTTTCACCCATAAATCAACTAGATGTGTCAAAGCGACACGAATAGCCCCGTCTCAAAAAGTTGAAATATCTGCAATTTCAATAAAACATGTGGACACAAACATGATCGGGGTCTCACATATAGAATATCAGCTCAAAATCTGGATGCGTATAGAAAAAAAGTCTGTAATCTATGATTTTCAACAAGTTTCAAAGTTGTAAACCCTCAACATTTTGGCCAAATTAGCGGAGCGGAACAAAACTTAAACTTGATTTGTAACTCATCATGAGTAACTCACATACTTAAAAATCAGCCCAATATCTGAAAGCGTTTAGAAAAAATATCTGTATAACTGTAATTTTCAACAATTGTCAAAGTTATAAACCCGTAATTTCGGCAAAAATAAGCGGAGCGAAACGAAACTTTAACTTGATCTATAACTCATCATGAGTAACTCACAAACTTAAAATCAGCCCAATATCTGAAGGCGTTTAGAAAAAAATTCTCCGTATAATGGTTTGTTGATGAATGACGGCATGACGGAATTTCGGAATTACGGAATTTCGAAATTACGGACAAGGGAAAAACTATTTGGCACGGACAACTTCGTTGCGGGGCCATACAAATAAACTGACAACGCTATGACTGAAACTTGTAAACATACAGACAACAGTACACAAAACACAATATAGAAAAAAGACTAAGAAACATGAACCACATTGAAAAAAGCAAACTGATCAAACGAATGAATAACAACTGTCATATTCCCATCTTGGTATAGGCTTTTTCTCATGATGAAAAGATCGGATTAAACATGGTTTTATAGCTAGCTAAACCACTTGTTGTCCATTCGTTTGATGTGTTTTATCATTTGATTTTGCCATTTGATTAGGGACTTTCCGTTTTGAATTTTCCTGGAAGTTTCAGTAGTTCAGTGATTTTACTTTTGTATTATAGTATATCAACTAGGTAAATATATAGCTGAATTTACCGAAGAATTAATTTTTAAGTGATCAATACAAACGAAAATGTATTTTTGTTTTAATTATCTAACCCAAAGTTTGTACTTAAAATTTATGAAAAGGCAATAAAAAACAATTATAAAAAAAACCAAATTAAACAATAAAGCCACAGTTATAAAGTAACTTCTTTACAAGTAACAGTCGCATATTACAGAATACAGTAAATGCTAATAATGATTCCCTGTTTCTTGTTTTGGTAATCATACGGCAACAATTATTCAAATATATCTTGAAAACGAACTAATGATCATTTTCATTTAGTGTTAAAAGTGATACAACGAAATTTTGAAGTTCTAGATTGTTTGACACTGGGATTAATAAAATTATAGACAGCTGGTTTTTGTCGGAAACTTTAGTTCGACGCATTTTTGATATGTGCTACATGTAGTTTTACTGAACTGGGATTGTATAAACAGTATGTCCTCGTGTTCATCTTGATTGTTAGAATATAGATAAGTGCACTTTCATACATTATCAAAAATAACAACAGCAAAAAGTTCACAACGGAAAAATATCAATAACATGTTACGTAATAGTATGAATCAACACTTTTATGTAATAAGTAGTTGAAAACTACTTTGGAGAAATAAACAATAACTTAACATCTCCTTTCCTAATTATATATACCAGGATTAAAATTTTGTATTTTTCTTCTACAAAATACTCATCAGTGACGTTCGAATCCAAAAAAGTTAAACATGCCAAATGAAGTATGAAGTTGAAGAGCATTGAAGACCACAATTTTGAAAAAAAACTATAATCTAACCCTGTTTTTTTGTCAACCCAAAGCCATGTCTCGGGGAAATTTTTTCTTGTTCGTGTTGGAGACATCAGTCCACCGCTGCCACCAAGCGCACCACCATTACCACTAAATCCAGCAGAATCATCCATTTCCATACGTTCTGATGAAGCCGACATAACACTGGCCCTCTGAAAACTTCCTTAAAATGATTGATGAAAATATTATATGTTTTGTTTTCTCTGTAATTTGATTAAGAAACGCATGAAATATACATTTTCTAAGATTCCTGCGTCCAAAGCTATTTTTTTTATATTGGTTTTTTCGTATATCTTTCCACAATCATTTATCTGTTAATACTATCGTTGGGTTTAAGATCTAGTATAAAACACAGACAAATGAGATAAAAGTTTTTTGGTAAAGGTTAAAGAATATAAGGAATGTTATAAACACTTGTGAACAAAGAACATAACGCACTTTAGAATAATGATAATGAGTTATGCAGACATTAAATCGCAAGAGATACAATTACTTACTTGGAGGGGTATATTGAAACAGTACTGCATCAGTCAAAACATAAACTCCTGCTTCCTAAAATATTAGAGAAAACATAAACACGTGCTCCTTATAGAATATCTCATAAAACATATACACCTACTCTCGATAAACTATCAGTGGAAGCATAAACAACTGCTTCCTATCAAATATCAACTAAAACAAGTACAATTCAAGGCAGAAACAATTTTGAACAGATATATCATGTTATCGAGGGGTACTTGCGAAAAATACAAGTCGCGGGACTAAAATTTCCCGAGCCGCTAGGCAAGGGAAATTTTGTCCCAAGGCTTGTAATTTTTGCAAATACCCCTCCATAACATGATATATCTGTTTAATTACACCGAATAAACTTTAATTTAAACTCTCTGTACTAGGAAAAGGTAATATTTATTTGAGGACAAGTACTATCATAAAATATACCGCGGGAACTATACATGTACTTCTACGCGTTCGCGCTGTCTTTATGTAACGTCATATCCGAAAACATTGACGGGAAGATGCTCGGCAGGGTAAAGAAGGAATATTCAAAATGGCAAATACCATGGTATTTGAGGCATATTCACCGGCAGTGGTGAAAAACAGTCAGATTCGTTTGAAATGAGGAAACAATGTTAAAATATGCGAAAAATACACTAGCTTTCAGCCAATCAAAAGCTGGCATTTTTATATAAGGTGTAATTATTGATATTGATAGAAGTGTTCAAGGTGAATATCAGAATCCTGTTATTCATAAGTTGTAATTGTTGCTTTTCTTCATAACTGTGTGGTGTGGTTTTGCAGAACAATAACAGGCGATCGTGACTTAAAATTGCGCATACAGTACAACGTCATTCAGGCTCTAGGGATAGTTATTGTTTAAAATTCGGACATCATTTACTTATTGCATCAAATAACAGATTCACTACACATTCTCAACACTTGGTCATTTTAAAACACATGTTCTCATAACCTAGGGAAGTTTCAACCTGTTGTGTAGCCTGAAAGATTGGTAATATATATGCATCCTGAAGGCATATTTATTTGCTTATTAATTGCATAAAAGTTCTCATACGTGACAGTTGTGATTATTTTCGTATGATGAAAGTTTGTTAGCTTAATTCCGAAGTCGTGAAAATTTAGTTGGTCTTTTTTAAGGATGGAATTGTCAGTCTTTCCACTTCTAAGTTTAAATGCCCTTTTGCTTCTGTTTGTACATGAATGTAATTGCCCTTAATTTAAAATTGAAAAAAGCAAACAATCCGTATCCAGTGTCCATACTAAATTTGTAAAGGATTTAGAATCGGCAAGCAGTTGAATACCAAGCACTAGTAACCAACCCTCATTTTTTTTTAATGTGTGTGAATTATTTTTGAACACGAGCCATTTTGTCAATAGTGCAGTCTCACCTGGAAAACAGAAAATGCATCTCTGTCGTTTACAGGAGTAGGCTTCCAGGAGTCCCATCCACCAATTCTTGGAAAATTACCAAAGTTGTTATATCGTTGGAGCTCATTAAAAACCTTAAATAATATCAAATAAGGATGAAATATTTTAAATTAGTGATATCATATTTAGCTCAATGTAATTAGTAGTCGAAAAATAATTTAAAAACTACATTTATCATATATATTGTAACTACATACAACTTACATCTTGTGTTGTGATGTCGTTTCCTGATTTCAGTAAAAGAACACTCTTATCAACAGTCAGAACGGACACTAGGGAGTTTTGATCAGCCGACAATTGCAGGCTTACTTCTTCTCCTGGTGTTGCCCGTTTTTTGTTAAACTTCAAAGACACCTAAATATATCAAAGTAAAAAGAAAATGTACTGACTTTTCTGTAAATATTTGATTGTTCTTCAATTTTACTTATACATATTCAAGTATAAAGTAATATCACAAAAATACTTGACTTGGTACAGGCATTATCAAATGTAGAAAATGGTGGATTGAACCTTGTTTTATAGCGCTTAACTTCTCACTTGCACAACAATCTCATCAAATTCCATTATATTTACAACGATACGTGAACAAAAAACATGATATATAGAATAGTCAAAATATGGGTACAGCAGTAATCACAGTGTAATTCTTAAAACAAACAATTTTACAAAAAAGCACACAAGTATCTATCAATTTAAAAACACATTCATTGCTTCGCGCGTCTGACGTCAGAAAAAACGTATACGTCTCATAGGAAAATATTGGTTTTATGACTATTTAAAAACTGATATTCACTAAGGCAATCGGCGGATATTAATATTAGTTAAAAAAAGAAAAAAAAAGAAAAAAAATTAAAAACATATTTACCGAAACAAAACAAATTATTTCATATTCTTAGAAAGTATTGAAGAAAAATGTATGTAATGTCAACTATTTACTTAAACTAATTCTACATGAAACGATTTAGACATTATATACACGTAAACGCACGGGACGTTTTGCGCGGTGAATATACGTTTTCAAAAGGTGGATATGCTTGTTTATTCAAAATCCAATTCACATTAAAAAAATCATATTAAATTTCTATTATTATTGAATATTAAGATGTATTGTTTGGAAATACTTTCCATTAGGAATTTTGTTCTGATGGAAACTGTTTAATGAATACACTTTACTACTTACTGAAAAACATGATACAATTTTGTAAAGAAATGTATAGAAGTAAAAACACATTATTTCTGCTGATGCATTAAATTTTTAACCCCAAAGTTTTTAAGCTATAAGTCCTTTGAATAGAACTTTCTTCGTGAATTTATTTCATCCAATCTATGTTGTGTCAGAGCAGTGCAATAAAATATCATCCAGAAAACAACTAGTATCATCAGTCAACTGTGTTTTGCTTTAATGTCAATATTTTTAAAAACAATTATCTTCAAATATCTTTTTGTTATTTCGAATACCTATTGAAAGCAGTTCAATGGCTAAAATATGTAAGCAAAATAAGACAAAAGATATTTCTGTCTAACTACTCCCAAATGTAAATGGACTAGAACGTAGTTCATTATAAGTAACGGCAACATCAGTAGAACATAGTCCTAATTCGATTAAGTAAAAACAAATCTGGATAAAAAACTCAAACAGAGGACAACTCAACAATAATAAAAGCAAACTCTAATACTCTTAGACACGAATTGTATATAACAACGTTCGTATTTCTGCTTTGGAACAAAACACGATAGGTTATAAAAACATGACAACACCACTACAGGAATTACTATAAAACATACGCAAAAAACAAATATACTAACACACTTGATAAGATTGAGAACAAAGATAAAATTTATTAAAACAAACCAACATTTTTTGGACCATTACTACTATAATTTTCAAAACAGCTAGTAAAACAAGACTCTGCTAGGTCTGTTATGTTGTCACCAATATGATATCAGCAATGAATCGTAAATGTTACTATTACATGTCAAAGACCCTAAATCTGTCTGATCTATGGTTAGCGCTAAAGAAGAAAAAGTTCTATTCATTCAGCAATCACTGTGGCTAAAAAAGTTATCAAAGGTACCAGGATTACAATTTAGTACGCCAGACGCGCGTTTCGTCTACACAAGACTCAACAGTGAAGCTCAAATCAAAATATTTATATAGTCAAACAAGTAAAACTTTGCTAATCATATCTCATAGCGAAAGGATACGCCAGTTTGACATGCGTGTTCTGTCTTTATTATGAATGAGATTAGATATGGCGATCAATTTAGCGATATCATACTACGAACTGCAGTTTTGACTTTAACTTATGATGCATGTATCTGTCACCCATAAAACACATTGTGGAATTTACAACATAAAACTTATTGTAATACAATTCTTTAATCCGATCGATCGAACACAAAACAGAATCAAACAATGAGTTGTAACAAATATACTAATATATTCGTAGAGTTCGAACTTTGATTCGGTTAACCAGGTGTTTGATTTTAGCGCCACTGGTATTTTCCTATTTGAAACAATGCATCCATGGAGTTCTAATTTACGAACCTAGTATATGTGATGACTTCTCCACTCACCGTTTATTTAGATAAAGAAGATTAGCTTTTTATATATTTATCGCTAAATATGGATCTAAGAAGATAAAACTCGGTTTTACAAAAGCTATTTTCATATAGATAAAAATTTACAAAACGATTTCATTAAGTGTGTATCAATCAGAACTTAAAAATACCCACTGTATTGTCAAATATGTCTTCAATAGGTATGGTGATAGCATCAGCTACAATTTCCCCATCTTGTCGTCTAGCATAATATACCAATAACTTGGCCTGCGGAACCATTCCGTATGTTACATTCAATTTTTGGTTTCGCTGTTTTGATTGGTTCATGTTAAATCTACCCTGTACAACAAGGGATCCTTTCGAAAGTACCTGTCAACAAAAATAAAATATGTTATTTCTTATGCAGCAAATATCCTGCAATATGATTGGTTCATTACCCCGGTGTACATTAAACCCCACCCTTGTTCACACCAAGATAAAAAAAAAAAAACTTGCCAAAATGAAAAAAAATAAAATGTAAATAAAAAAAATTATGATGTTAAAAGTAAAAAATAGATAAATTTAAGGACAAAAATAAGAAAAAAAAATAAAACTTATATTTTTTTTTACCCGAAAATTTAAAAGTACACAAATTGTTTTTTTAATTTTCTCAAGAATAAAGGAAAAAAGTATAAATTATTTGACAACGCGCAGCAACATCGAAGTTAAAAAAATGTTACACTGGAATTTTTTTATTTCCAATTTTCAATTTTACATTCTGGTTTATAAAATGAGTAAAGGAGTTGTCCCTTAGAAATATTTGTTATCTTGGTGTAATCGGCTGTGCCTCGGGGTGTATGAACTTTCAACAACGGTGTAAAATTCTGGATACCTCTAATTACTACAAGATAACTAATATTATCAATTTACGCATTAAGATGTTTAATTTCCGTTAAAACTACAATAGAAATTGAAAATAATGAAAAGGAGATGCGCATATAAAAATTGAGGTTGTTAGTGCATAAACATTTGTCTTCAATAAGGTTTATTCTGTTCCATACTATATTAAACTAACAAATTAACCCTCACGAGGAAAAATTGACAGATTTTTACTTCACAATCTATCAAAGACACAATGTTTTCGGGTTTTGTTCTTTATGTTTGTCTTTTTGTATTTTGCCATAGCTTTGCCAGCTTGTTTTCGACTTATGATTTATTTTAAGTATACCGTTGGTATCAACTTAATAGGATAGTGTGTAAACTTAAAAGGAGAATATGTGGAATACTTTTCAATAAGACAGCTAATAATCACTGACAAAATGATGTAAACAGCAACAGCTTCACTTTGCGTAACGCTCTTCAAAAATAAGTAATGCAATACATTATAATATAATAGTTATTAATGTCTGTGTTATTTTGGTCTCTTGTGGGCAATTCATTGGCAATCATACCACATCTTTTTTTTTAAATGAGCTGTAAAAGATCCCGAAATGACAAACTGAAACTATTCAAATAAAAAAAACTCGAACGCTGATGTATGTACAAAACAGTTTAAATAAAAAGTATAAATAGTCACTTATTTACAGGTGCATCCCTGTGAAAAAATGAAAATCACAAAATTACCGAATCACGTAGAAAATTCAAAATGGGAAGACTTTAAAATCAAATGGCAAAATCAAAATCTTAAACTCATTAAACATATGGATTACAATATATTAATGGCTTGGTAAAATCATTTTCTTATGTAGAGAAAAGTGGATTAAACCTGTTTTTAGAACCTAGCTAAACCCCTCATTTTGAAAAGGAATATACATAACATGGCAGGTTGGTACACAGAAATGAATTAATAAGTAAGACCTATTTTAAAAACTGGCCGTCTTTATTATTGCATATGAAATATTCTAGAGTGTTTTAGCAAGATTATGCGGGGCTGAGATTTTGTTTGTTAACTTAGATTTGTATCTTCATAATATATACCGAAAACACAGGGTGGACGTGCCAGGTACTTGAACATCCCAACAAACTAATATTTGTTCTCTTTTATTTCTTAAAAACAGGCATGCTATTGTACAAGGAATACTTACTTTGTAACTACAGTATCGAATTGCCTCTGTTACTTTCACAAGTAGTGGTAAAAACTCCCCTGGCTAAACAAAAGCATTATTGTGAGTAAAAACAATTTTCTGTGATAGCATCACTAACATATTTGTTTTACATTTTCAAAATCTGTTTGAATTTGACCAATAATTCATAAACAACAACATTATCCGAAAAGGTATTAAAATAAGATCAACACCATACAAATAATCTCAACCTACATATCTAACTCTTTGATTGAGATAAAAAAAAATGTTTTGATTGGTTGTCAATTTATGTTACGAGAATAACCTTAAAATACATTTTGTATTATAAAATATGTAAGATACAATTCAATAAAATTATAAAGTTATACATTCGATTTAAGACACACTGTATTGTATTCTAATATAACACATCATTGTTGATTGTTTTGTACATTGTATATAGAATAAACATATCTTATTATCTCATTCATAAATTGATCACTAAGTCTTAGAAGTCTTTCTAATCTATCAATACTTTAATATATAATAAAAATATAATGAAAATATATTTAACAACATTCGTTCACATGGAATAACAATTACTTGTGTTTAAAAACTTTTGAAAGTATGCATCACAAGTCTCATAAGTCATTCAGGGATATTTTGAAAAATGTTGAAATGTGTCTCGCAATATTTTCCCGAGTAAGATAGAGAAATACATGTTTCAAACTTGAAGATACTTTTTGTGAAATTCGATACACACCTTTGCTGCTTTATTGTTTCTAACAGAAACCTGAATATAGTTTCTGCTAGGGGATTCAGCTCGGGAAACACTTTTATATGCACTGGCACCACGATAGAACGCCTGTAATTGAGTATTGAAACTATAAATATGTGACTGTTGTTAAATAAATATGAAATTCAGCACAACAATGTTTACTCAATACATACTTGATCGGGAGGGAAAGTTATCAGATATTTTATTTTAGAGGTCTAATTGGATTGCAGAGTTCACAATATTAACAGGAATATCAGCAAGTAATAATTAAAGAAAACTCTTTAAAGAGTAAACATCAGTTTTAATAAGGATAATTTGAGATGGAGAAATAAACAAATACAATCAACAGATATCTATGATAAAAGGTTGTATAATAGTCTAGTAGATAAAAAAAAATATACACAGCCAATACAAATATTTGATACCTCCAATTCCCCAGTTTTAAATCGTTGTAAGTTTCTTTATAATGCTTGTTAATTTATAAAAGTGGTATTTATGGATAGCTAACAGATTACTCTTTCAAAATAATGCAATGTTAGTATTATTCAACAATTATGTAAAAATTTATAATGTAAACCATGTAACTGTCTACAAAATATAATAAGACATTTCACTTTCAATTGAAATAAGCTTCTTCATTGATATCCCGAGAGGATTGATTTTATTATACTAGTATGTTGTTCTTAGATCCATTATCTACAAAGGTGTCTCAGATTTTGGATAGAATGAAAAGATCAAATTTTACACCTTATCGAATATATCTACTTTTATGCGGTAAGGATGTTAACACTAATTAGACATTAATGAGAGAATAAAATACGATAGGGATGATTTGAGACAGCCTTTTGGAGCTTCTGCTGTGTTGATGAAGATTTGTTTTTTAACATTTCCTGGTTAGTTAAAGAGATGAAAGAGCTAAATCTATTCCAGTAAAATAACCAATATTTTGCCATTAATTGCATGATAATTAATTACATAATGTTTGCATAACAAAAAAATTGCATTCATTTGAAAGATTAATCTTTTATCTATCTATATATACCTCTTTTATTGATTTATGTGCAGTCTTAAGAAAGTAACAGCATGAATGATGGAGATTGGAAGTAAAAAACTCTTTGTATTGTGCTACAATAAACATATAGCATTTGGATACAAAATATCAGATCAGGATTATTATAGTTTAATTATTTATTGTTAGTTTTAAGATTTTTAATTTTCAGGTAATTTTATGATTTTAAAGCAAAAACTGAAATGCTTAGATGCGTTTTAATTGTTTTTAAAGGAATTAAGATGGGTTAGCAAACTAATTACTCAAAATTTATTTCATAAATTTGACGAAATTGATTTAATAGAAGAACAAAAATGCATATATTGTAATAGTTTATGTAACATTGTTTATTTTATTCTGAGTCTGTTTCTGGCAACTCGTTTTTTTTCTTTCTTTACAGGAATAATGCACTGACACTTAAACAGTGAAGTAAAGTTGTATCAAGCAAGCTTTAGAATAAAGCATATATTTGTTGTTACATTCCCCCCGTTAAATTGGTATCTGAAAAAAGGCAAAGAAAAAAATCGAGACGGCAGTTCCTTAAGCAAAGAGTAAAATTAAAAGCTAAAACACATCAAACAAATAGAAAACAATTGTTTGACCAGAGCTTATTATTTTATTTAATGAAAGTATACTTACAATGTACACCCAAAGCGATGACCTAATCCGTTATATACCTGGTGCAGTTATTTTGTTTGTTTTAGTATTGGACCGCTTTCTCGGGATTTAATTAACTTATAGGTATATTCCATCTCTTAAATATATTAAATTACCCTCAAGTTTCCATTTGTGGCCGCTCTGGGAAAAGTTACTGATAAGCGAATTATTCCTGATTCAGGTATTCGTATCTGCCTTGTCAACAATACTTTCTGTTCTTCACGAGTTTCAGGTTGAGGCATTTGTCCAATAGGCATGACTTGACCACCACTTCCAGATGATGGAGGTATAACATTTTGATTTCCCGTGACTACGGGTACATTATAAGTCACTGTGATGTTGATCATACCTAACGGTGGCTTGATAGGACTGTCATCGTGTTGTGTTGCCCGTAACTAAAATAATGTTCAATGAATAACATGTAATTTAAACAAAGAAAATAGAAACATAGCTTGAAAATGTTACACTTTAAATGCACATGAAAGGGGTGAAATGGATTTCTGAGTAAGACCCAAAGTAAAGAAGGGGTAGTGCAAAACTGAAGTATACATTGAAATTCTTCGGGTTAACTAAATGTTGTAAATATCCCCCACATCCCTATGTTTTGACATTTGATTAAAATAAAGGGATGTATCAACTTTACATTCTAGGATATATTTTTAACGACACTTCAAAGTAAGAGTGGCACACTTTATTTTTATTTTTCAATACTGCTTGTATTCACTCTTCGAAATCATTAAAACTCGAAGATATTTGATGATTTTATTTTATCTTTGTGGTATTTATGTCATGTCGATAACTCAAATTAAAGCCGCAACATCTGAATATGTTGTTTGCGACCGCTGCATAACAACCTAGCCATACAAAAAAATGTCAAAGTTCTATTCTAAATTTGTAACAATAAACACCAGTATTATTGTGGACATTGGAGTACAGGGGAAACAAAACAAAGATAAATGCCCACCCCTTCGTCATATAAAAGATAATTCAATCTGTAAATACTATGATTTTGTCATTTTGAAGGTCTTCTGTTTAGAAATCAATAACTGGAAGTTATGGAAAATCAGATAAAAGCAGTCAGTTTTATCCACATTTTGAGCATAGTTATCAGTTTACCAGGCTGGTTACTCATTCATACATTTTGTTTTCAAATAAAGCTTGGTTTAAACACTTCTAGTTAATAAATTAGATAAATTATTGTAAGATACATGGTAAGAGATGATATTATTGTGACAAAATTTCTAAACTGATCATATCAAGCAGACAATGTGAACTTTTATTGATCAAACGACAAGCAGTAAGGTGTAGACTGGATACAGAGGTAAGTTTGGATACTTCACATAATCTTGAATTTCGAAATAATTAACTACTAAAGTTTAAATGTATAGCATTCTGAAATGATTCCAATTTGTTATCATTATAGTTTCAAACATATGCACACAAGGATTAGCTGGGAACATTGGACGTGTTGTTTTCAAATTCTTGGAAAATTGGGACATGGGTGATCGAGAGTATACAATGTACTATAAAAAAAGAAGTTGAGTACATGTATTTACACTGATTTCTGTGAATCTTTGATTCAAAATATAAGAATTGTTTTGTTAAAAAAAGGTTAAACTTAAAATCATCATAACACGAAAAGATTTTCCAGGAATGTTAGAGTTGTGCATCAATAATTGTATTTTATAAATTGTATTAAAACATGTGTTAGATTGTTTCAAACGTGATTACGTTTTTATTAATAAGTACTTACAATAATGGCATATTCCATATTCGGTTTGAATACAGAAGGCATCCTGGGGGAGAAAGTGAGTTTTTCTGGTGTATCATGAATTTGAACAGAGCCTTTGTCTTCTGCCGAAAAACCAGTAATGGATTCTATTACTTTAGCAATGACTTCAATGTTAGTTCCAAGCGTAGGAGCCACCTCACTCATTAAAACCCGGACCGTTGCCTTTCCTTTTATCTACAAAGTAACGCTTATTTCTAACATTTAATTCTGAATGACATGTGTGAGAATGATTGATGCTAAATAATAAAAAAAAATCCAACCTTTTAATGTATATCGGGAGTCCAAACCTGATTTCTGGTTTTATTTTCAACAAATATGCTCAATTTCCACAAAGAGAAAGCCAAAGATGAATATCAAGATTTTTTTAATTTCAAGAGCTAAATAACGAAACTTGAATTTACAAGAACAACCAAATATAACAATAAGATTAAAAATAAACATCAAAATTGAAATACTTTGAGTTTAAACATCAACACCAACACTATAAAACACCGATATAACTGTATCTTTTTGACTGTGTAATGCTGAATTCATTGAAATGTTTTTTTTTCTATAATCAAATCAACAATATATTGCTTTCTAATTACTTTGACCTGTAGGTGCCCATTGTGTTACCTACAATGTTCAGCTGCAGCTCATTTGATTCATATTATATGAATAATGTTATGAGTATAACGATAAAATATAACTTTTCTAACAATGTACTAATTTAAAAAATATATTGCGAAAATTAACCTTAAATGTCTTTACAATCTGTCTATCCGTCGACCAACTTCGTTTAATTGTCACTTCTGCATCCCCTTCGACTGGCTTTCCAAACGTATACCTAAACAGTTTTTAAAATAGACAAGCATTGTTACAAATAAAGGCAACAGTTGTATACCGCTGTTAAAAATTCATAAATCGATAGAGAAAAAACAAATCCAGGTTACACACTAAAACTGAGAAAAACGTATCAAATATAAGAGAACTTCGACACAACAGAGACACAACATCGAAATGTAACACACACAGAAACGAACTATAATGTCACAAGGGCCATTTTCCTGACTTGGTACAGGGCATTTTAGGAAAACATAGTGGGTTGAACCTGGTTTTGTGGCATGGCAAACGTATATCTCAACAGTTTATAAGAGCTCTCTCCCTATTACATGTACAAGGTATAATTCAATTATAACAACTGTATTTAAAATAATGCAATATAGTGGAACATACATGCTACGTATGAGCACACACGAGCAAATATATGTATGCAGTGTTGATTTCTAAATGTAAAGTATATTTCAGTATATAGGCATATATATAAATATCAGTTATAAGTCACTAGAAATATATACATATGGCTTGAAAGAGACACATAGCTCACTAAGTGGAATGATGGTAAGAATGTTGAAGTGGAGGAGAAAAAACTAAAATAAAACTAAATAATACAAAATTAAGTAAATTAAAAAAAATTACCGATGAGTGTCCCTGATATATTTCTGAACAGATTTCAAAATAGCAATATTCATATCATATGAAAATCATCTGTTTCCAAAAAGTAATCATACAATATTTATGTCAACATTATTAGAAATGGTGTAAATGAAATCCAGTAGGATATGTCTTGCATCATTGTACTGAGGCAAATAAAAAAAGAAATGTTGGTTATCCTCAACAGGGTGATTACAGTTTGCACAAACAGTGTTCTCGGATGAGAACTGATTAAACAAATGAGATTTTAGGTTGTATGTATGTATGTATGTATGTATGTATGTAATTATATATGTATGTATGTATGTATGTATGTATGTATGTATGTATGTATGTATGTATGTATGTATGTATGTATGTATGTATGTATGTATGTATGTATGTATGTATGTATGTATGTATGTATGTATGTATGTATGTATGTATGTATGTATGTATGTATGTAAGTATGTAAGTATGTATGTATGTATGTATGTTTGTATGTATGTATGTATGTATGTATGTATGTATGTATGTATGTGAGGGAACAGTTGAATCATTGCACACTCCCTATCGGTATTAATGGAGTTGTGTGGATACTGTATTTACATAAGACTCACCAGGTAGCAGTATAGCATTAATTCTGTGTTGACAAAGACTGATATTAAGTTTCCTTATCCAATAGTTAAAATGTTTAGATATATCATCAGTCATATACAACTTGTCCATCCCACTTCTTAATCTACCCAAACTGGGGGAGTTTTTTATAACTCAATAGAAGACTATTCCAAAGTCTTATAGTGGAAGGAAGGAAACTATTAAAATAGGTGCTAGCTCTAGTAAGAGGCCGGTGAAAGGTGTTATTTTCATTCATCAAAGTATACGGGGTTTGTCTTGGAAGATTTGAACTTAATGATATAGAAGTTAACAGCTATAGGTCACCGTACGACATTAAACAATGTGAAAAACCCATACCGCCTAGTCAGATACAAAAGGCCAGAAAATGACACTGTCAAGGGTATCTTACGTGTGTTTCGTTTACATAAGACTCGTTAGTGACGCTTATTTCAAAACAGTTAGAAAGCTAAAAGAATATTAAGCTGAAGAGCATTGAGGACCCAAAATTCAAAACAAATGATTCCGATACAACCAAGGGTATCATGCTCTTGAAGACGAAACGCGCGTCTGACATATATACACAATTTAGTCCTGGTATCATTTTTATTAGAAATACTCACATTGTATTAATTGTTACTGTGAAGAATTGATCTGTTTTCAGCTCAAATTGCGGCAATACAACATTGACCTCAAATTTAGGTAAAACTATAACATAAAAAATAACATGCTATTTGATCGTCGGAAAATGACTAAATGCAAGAAGAATACACAATGAATGCACTTGGTTTTGTTGAAATGTACTATGTCTATAAATACAGAAAAACTTTACATTGTCAAGAAGTTTGAAATTTATATATATTTGCATTTGTATTTAAGAATCAGAAACAGTTAGAATGTGATGATCAAAGGAGTAGGTCCGGTAAGGACCCTTTTTGGTCCCAAAATATAACAGTTTTACAAAATTGTTTAAATGTAAACTCTTAGTTTTTTATTGGACAGTTAAATGCTTCTGGATTTTTTTCGGCAATACAATGCACATATATCGGGTTGTAGCACCAGTAAGTCATGCTAAATTACTGAAATCTTCAAAATTCTATCATTTTAGTTAAATTTTAGACAGTTTACGTGCAAAATGATAGTGGCCGCATTCGTGTTCATCCATAATATTGTAATGCAAGTTGTATTTTATGATAATACACAACATATACAAAGGTTGTGGATGAACACGGATGCGGCCACTTTCATTTTTGCCAAAAACCATCTGAAAAATGACGTTTTTTTGGCATATTTGATAGATTTTTCATATTTGAGCTTCAATCGGATCGTTTTTAATGACTTAATCAGTTAAAATCTTTCACATAAACTAATTGAATCAAGTGAAATAGACACTTAAGTGTTTACAAAGTGGTCCAAATCCTTCGTCAGATGAAACTTAAATTTGAGGCCAAAATGAGTCCTTACCGGACCTACTCCTTTGTATATAAAAACACAAGCGCCAAACGTCTTACTACTTGACATATACCGTGAACATGTCCGTATCACGCACTTTTTTAGAGTTGTGTTAATTAAAGTTGTATAGATTTAAAGCGTTTCCATCCCCAATAGAAAAAAGATTATGTGGAAGGAACGTTACATTAATTTACCTTTAACGCATTTATTCATTGACAGTTTTCACTTGTAAATCAGATAGAATGAAAGAGTTATATTACTATAAAGGGAAGTTTTATTAGTTGCACTAATAGACTTATAAATGATGTACTCACCAACTCTCTCTACATCAAAGGTTTTTGAAGTTTCCTCTGTCTGAAATAATACAATGTTAACTATGATGATTTCATTTACACGATACGCGAAATAATAAAAAAATGAGTGTATCTTCCTTAGAAGGGATCCACTAAATACAAACTCTAAAACACAAAAGCGCCAATCATACTACTTATTTTTCTAGGTTTTAGAAATTCGTATGTAACTGTGTCAAATGCACATGTTGTTAATCTCTGTGTCATCTTGGTCTCTTGTGGAGAGTTCTTTCAATGGCAATTATGCCCCATCGTCTTTTTTTAATATATATAAGAGCCTGTTTACCTCTAAATGTACATCGTAAAAAAATATAATCCGATTCTGCTCTAACATAATTAGTTTAACCGGAATAGCTAAAACAGCACTACCTCAATGAATGTATATATTCACAAAGGAACTAAAACGCATAAGCGTCTGTACGTAAAACAGATATAAGGACCCACGAGGGCAAATGACAAATACTTTCATAATCTATTTCGCCTTTTATTTAAGCTATAATTATAACGTCTTTCACACGTAACGGTTGATGTATGGACATTATTAGATTCCAATGACTTCGAAATTTTATTAAATAATATACTGCCAGTATATTTCTACAAAATATTTATTGAATGCTCAGGAATCAAACAATTGTAAATAATAAATTAAGTTATATTTGAACTCATTCAAAACAGTATAAATAATTTCATGTATGTAATTGGAGCGAGCCACATATGAGTGGGAAAAACGCTTCATAATGAAACAATAATGAACACTTGTATATACAAATTTCTTTTGAAATGCGTAAAAATGTCAGGTATAAAGAAAAATATAAACCAAAACAAAAGCGGATGAATTGTTTTCCTAGCAAAAATATGAACAAAACTTTTTTTCGGATAGTTTGGTAAAGCATATCTTTCTTGACTTTTCATGTTTTACAAAACATTTTGGACTGATCATACTGTAAAACATATTTTGTTATTATTATGCTGTAAAAGAGGAACGAAAGATACCAGAGGGACAGTCAAACTTATAAATCGAAAATAAACTGACAACGCCTGGCTAAAAATGAAAAAGACAAACAGACAAACAATAAACACATGACACAACACAGAAAACTAAAGAATAAGCAACACGAACCCCAATTAATATAATTATTGTAACCTTATAATTTTACTTATAATGTGGTACACCACATATTTGGTACTAATAATGTTTCACCCTAATAATTTTACGCATAATGTGATGCACCATATTGTTGACTTATAATATTTGCACAATGTCTGAACCTAATAGTGTTGCACAATATAACTTACAATTTGTACAAGATACCTTGCACTCACAAGTTACTTTTTTTCTTATAATTTCCAAGAGCATACTTAAAATATTGTACAACATACTTTTAATTCATAATGTCTACAACATAGTTTTACTGATTATGTTAAACATACCCTTTGTTTGGTTTTGATTGTCCATGTTCCTAGATTTGTTAATGTTGAAAGTTGAAATGATCCAGTAAAAACACCCAGAACAGGTTTTACTTCAAGATGCTGCTTTACTCTGTTATTTTTGGGATCCTGAAATGAAACATGTTTCGTTGATATTTCAATAAACATATAAATAGGAATTCATAGACATTTTAACGCTTCCTTAATATGATTACTATTCCTAAGTCCCCCAAAAAATCATCATTTCTTTCATTGATAACTACAAAAGTCGAAATTATGAAATTAACATTCAGATATCAAACATTATGAATATTTTAATTACAAAGTGTGCTAGTGACCTAATACGTGTGGGGTCAGTAAATTCCATATCGAATGAAAGTAAAGCTCGAATTTCCATTGTAATGTAATTTGCTGGCCCAAAACATATCGTATGAGGTCACTTAGATGTAACGAGTTCATCTTGCTGACTATCTTTACATGTTATATTTAGACTAGTAGCCTGTCAAAGTGATCAAATTATCCGTATCATTAATATTACATTGTAGAAACCTGCCTTCATTGGTCTATACAAACACAAATGCGAACAATAATAGTTGGTTAGCTTTAATTGTGTTGTATAAATTCATTTAAATCATGCATCCTCATTTTCTATATCTATTGAAACCTTTCTAACTTTTCCTCAACGCCGTGCTGTTTTTATAAAGGGTCCTTAACACCACTACGTATACTTATTGTATATTGAAATAAGCCACATCTACTAACTCCATATGAAATATACACGGTTTCCACGCGGTTGCTTTTAACCAACCATTTCCTAGAATTGATAGAAGGTAAGTTAAATAACATTTCTTGATAATGTTAAATTCCAAAACAAAGTAAGAGTAAGGTGACTGATTACCCCAGATTGAAAATATGAATAAATCAAACATCAAATTAACAAAGTACCGTATAGCGGGTTATTTTCGCGGGGTGTAAATTTTCGCTTATTTTCGCGGATAGAACAAAATCACCAAAATAAATGCCGCCAATTTAAAAGTTTACATGCAAAGGTAATGTTAAAAATGTTGAGTCCGCCAAAATAATAACCGCCAAAATTTTTCGTATACCTTATTCAATGAAAAACGCGAAATTTTACACCCGCGAAAATAACCCGCTATACGGTATCTTACCTGTATGAAAATATTTAGTGGATCATTTCGGACTTTAAGACTAGGGTCAGTACCGAATACCCTAAACTGAACTGTGATAAATAAAAATAAGTGTTGTTAGAAAAAATGAAAAACAATAACAATGATACAAATGATAATATTAAAGATTAGAAGAGTTGTCATTGTAGAAGAGAACAAATGCAAATGTCATTTATACAACTTTAAGTAACCAGGAAAACTAAATATTAGTAATATTTTCATAAACTATGTACGTTTCATTTAAAAACAAATATTATCAAAAATTTGTACATTGTGTTTTGTTTTTGTCAAATAAAAAGAAATTAAAAAAATGGTGCCTCCATGTAAAAGGTATAAAATAAGTATTATGCGGCATTCTGATTTTGCTTTCGGATTCGGCTTTTCCTTAAAAAAAATCGGATTTGGCGTTCTCTAACATTTTTGTCTTCGGATTCGGCATTCTTTAAATTCGTTTTGGATTCGGCGTTTTCTAACGTTTGTTTTTTTCGGATTCAGCGTTCACTTTCCGATTTGATTTTCCTCTGAGTTCAGTTTTTTTGTGATTTTACTTTTTCCGTTTTATAAAGTATGATGTCCACCCTTACGGGACAACAACTCATTTCTAGTGTGATTTATATATATAAAAAAACAAATTATGTTTGAAATGTATATGATAGTTCGGTTTAAAAGCATAATGTCATTAATTCAGGTAAATCATTCCAGGCACATGTTATTGTCAATAAATCAATGACAAGCAATTAAATTGTTCATATGGAGAAATATACCTAAGTCTCCAGGCTTATAAATTGCTTTGTCAGTTTGAATGAAGATCGAGCTCGCCTTTTGTGTTGCCTGTATTCTTGTTACTGTTTTGTCAAACGATAATCCTCCGGAAACTTTGACTCTCATTTTGTAATCAAATCCTTGTGGGATTGTTATCGGTACCTTCAGTAAAAGAAACATCCCAATAAGTTTATACAAACATTTAAGAACAGCTCTTTGTAAGAACCAGGCAGGGTGCCATATACATGTGATTTATGAGGGTTTCAGATTTTATCTATAAATGGCATAGAAGAAGCAGTAACTAAATACAATTAAAAAAAAATATGAGTGGGAAAAAACGAGTGGTTGCCATGGTAACGGACACTCTACTTTTTGGTTGTTAGACATAGTAAAATCTTTCAAAAATCAGCTAAATCACTACAATTCAGAGCCTGATTAGGAATATAATCAAGCATTTTTAATTAATTTTCATATGTAACATTGATACAACTGTGTTTAACCACATTTTAGTTAAGATTGCATGTAAATTAAATTTGTAAATTTTTTGAAAATTTTTGTCAAAAAATGCATATTTTCATTTTTTCTGAATTTGGGATTTTTGCGAAATTATCAAATTTTCTATGGTGTTTTTCAGAAAAGAGCAACTGTGTATAGCATAGTTAGCACTATAGTTATGAAGTTTGGATACTACTTTACCAAATTAAATAGAAAAAAGCTTGGGACTTTCTTCAGTTTTATCACCATAGCAAACCAATTTTTTCCTTGGAAACGGACTTATTGTTTGCAAAATATTGCAGTTTAAGAGCTCTAAAAGTATCAGTAGGAGACAAAAATCATTTTGAAACCGTTGTTGTTTATTATATTGATTGTCATTAAGCATAGTTGTAAATATTAGTGACTTGAAATAGCAGTTAAATTCATTTCATTTACATTTTCAAAATTTAAGGTTTTTGTTGCCATGACAACAAAAACAGGTTTTATATTCTACCTTTTGTAGTGGGTTCATACATGTCTTAAACTTTAATCAATTTAAGGCACAACACCAATTTCATGTTATGATTTTGTGACAAAGTAAAATCTTACCAGGAAAAGTAGTGTTATTCATGTGTCTTTCAACATTTGATAACATAGATTTTGTTGCCATGGAAATTGAAATGGTTCTAAAATTATTTTTTTTAAATAAATTTCAAATAGTGTCTGTACTTAAATCATTATTATGAACACCACCAATTGCATAATATTATCTAATGACAAAATATAATCTTACTGAAAATAGAAGGGAATTTCACTTTTTTACAATTATTTCAAATATGAGTTTTTTGTTGCCACGGCAACAGAAATTTGTAATATATCACATTTTTTAAGAGCTTTCTGTGATATGTATATTTAAATTATTATAAGGCACATTTCTTATTTTTATACTATTATTTTGTGACAAAATATAGGTTTTCTTGGAAAAGTAGTGAAATTCACATTTTTTGAGATTTTCCATTGCCACAAAAAATGGGCGCATATCCCAAAATTTTAAAAGTTTTTGTTAGACAAGTATACTTTGGATAGTATCATGCACAGCATCAATTAAGTAATTGAATCTGGTAACTGAAGAAATTAAACGATCTTAAGCCTAAAAAATCACAGTTTTTGAGAAATAGCAAATTTGCATTTTTTGTTGTTTGATGTGATTTTTTTTTTAATTTGAAGTTTGAAGACGTTTCTTCTAATCCTTTGAGTTGACATGAATATTTGTGCGTATATTTTTCTCATAAATAGTAGGAAAATGGCATTTTGTATGAGTCTTTTTAACTTTAAGGGCGACAAATTACGAAAACATATAGGAATATGTAGAACAATTGTTCATCTTTGAAGTAAAATATCACTTTCCGTCACAGATGAAAATGGAATACAGGTTCTTAGCTCGGTAATTTAAATAATGTGAATAACAGTTTAATAATATCAGGTTATATCACTAGTGCATTTACATTATTCTGAAATACACAAAGCAACATTTAATTCTTAATCGTTACTTAAGTCATTATCAAAACCCTACACATGCTGTATATAAGAATATACTCACGTCTAATTTGACCACCGCAGGTTGTCCTGAAATTTAGATCATAAGACCTTAATCAGGAATCAAGTTCTCGCATTATGTAAAATTAAAATATTATACATGTAACTACCAGTTTTTGAACATAATATTTATTCAAGGAAAAATGAAATTCAGAACATATAGTGTAAGGTAACACGAGTCAACAATTTAGATAGTTAAGTTTCGCTTAATTCCTGTACACAGTCAGTTATGACAGCTGTTTTCATTCATTTCTTAGGTTAACATTTATTTTTTTAGCGAGGGCTCGGATCTCATATATCGCAATGAAATGTCTCATCTCTATGAGGAAACATACTCTCTATTTGATTGTAAGGCATTCATACCTCTGATTACATGGATGATGGTGTATTATTACAACCAACGGGACCCTGGCTACTGGGTTCTGACAGCGCATACAGAATGTTGCAGTATTTAACATGCTAATACACAACCATCCCACCCTTAACGTGGTATTTACTTTCATCAAGACGCTCAAACTATATATTTTGAATAGCAAAGGAAAACCAAATGATCTCGCACTACAAGTGTTTATATGAGACATTTTTGTTTATGAATAATTGTTTATCTAGAATCTTTTTCTCCTAATCCTTTAAATGTTTGTATGCTTGTAATTTGTTAAGAACGGAATGAAGATAAAAGTTCTATTATTGTTAAAATAACATGCTGCATCGTCTGATGGACTTATCTAATATATATGTTTAACGTTTTTTAAATAATGTATACTCACGCAGTGAATAACTTGACTGTCGTTTAGTTGCTAATGTGGTATTGTCTTTGTCCAGAAGTGTAACCACTACATTGACATTTCGTTGAATTGGATTAAAAGGTGCTATATAGATATCAGCCTCCGCACCAGCTCGTATTTGACGTGGGACTGTCACAATATATGTACTAGAACATGAACACACAAAAAACATAATAAGTTATTGCTTTCAGTAACTTTTATTACAACCGTTGATGATAACCTAGAGATTTTACGAACATTCGTTTCTTTTTTAAGTTTAATTTGTTTTATTTTCTCTCGTTTATTTATATTACATTTTTCTATTTCGTTTATCTTTTACTTATTTTATTCAATGTTGCCTTAAAGATTTGTCTTTGGTACGCCATGGTAATTTATATCTAATGACTTCTTTCTGTCTATACGTTCAACGGTTTAAGATATATCTTCGTCTTTTGTATGGTATATTACAATTACTCACTTTTTCGCCCATGCGGGACCAAGGACACATATCAGTAGACCGAATATAAGTCTCGTCATGACCTGAATTAATGTATTGTTATCTGCAAATTAGAAAATTAATCATATTTATTTTATATTTTTAGGTGTCATATCAAATTATAGGACACATATATCTTATCAAGGTTATATCTGCTGAAAACAACTCTAGATCTAATGTTCTATGAGTAGTCGAATGTGGATATAATTTCACTATCAGTTCAAACTTTTCACTATCAGTTCAAACTTTTCTATGAAGCAATGAAAATTAAGTATGATTTAAAAGGATGGTGAAACATACTCTAAAGACCACACAAAAGACGGATGTCAATGCCTATCTCATGCTATTATTCAAATCTTCGACGGTATTTTAAAAATGATATCTACAAAAATGGAAAGTTCACAGATCACACTGATCTTATAAATCCAAAAGTCGACTGAGCAATCGTGAAAATTATTAAAATCTCCTGCATATCATTCAATTAAAACCCTTGTTAGTGCACTTTGCTTAAAAAAATTAAGATGCAAATGAAACTTATACAATGTCAAAATGCAAGCTCGCTCAGCTTTGTTCGAAGTAGAAATTAAAAAAGCATGTTTTCTTTTTAAATAGTTTTATTTTATATTATTTTTTGAAAAAATACTTAAGCAGTTTAAAATTATCTATTTTGATATAAAATCAATGTATTTAGTATGAAATTCATTTGAAAATTGTTTGAAGTCAGTCATGTTTAAATGCATTTATTTATATATACTTATATATATTTTTACCTCTATAAAATCTTTTCACCAGTCTCCAAAGCGATAATTTCTACTCTACACTAATACCAAGCCTGATTGTAGAAGTAACACATTGTTTACGGACTTATTCTTATATAGACAATTGAAATATGTATTATGTCGTATGTGGTAACATATTTCATCCTTCAAGGTAAACCACCGGCTTTTTCTAGTCCTGAAGACAAATGTATTTATGTAAAACGTAAATAATTATTAACTTTCGAGGATTTAGAAAACATTGCACATGCGAACGTGATATTTAAAAGTCCGGTTTGACGTGTATTTACAATAAACGCTACTTTTAAATTGAACATACATTTACATGTTGTTTTATGACCTTATTTACATCATTGTTGTACGATGTCCATATTTCATAATGTCCTATATTAACTCGTAACATAGGATTTACCTACATTCTATACATTACTTATTCCAGACTTCTATAAGATGATGTTCATATATTATAAGTTAAAGAATGTGACTAAAGAAGGTCATAGGATTAAAAACCGAATACATTTGATACTGAAGATAGCTGGACTATGAACTGAAATAAGTCTCTAAAATATGTACCGTAATCAACGGACACCTGTAAAAGAGCATTTGCTTTGTATGATGTAGCCATCACCAGGAATTGTACAACACGTACTAGAGATAAACCCAGATCATAAATTATAAAATTATAAAATTCAAACCGTGAATTGTAAAACCAATATAACTTACTCCACTGGTTTATCCTCAACTATTTTTTCAATATAATTCATTTAGAGAAACAAAAAAAGCCCTGCATGGCAAATACTAGAAATGCAATTCAAAGAATGTTTGAAAAAAGTAAAATCATAAAAATACTGAACTCAAAATTCAAATTCAAAACATAGAATTCCTAATCAAATGGCACGATCAACGATAAAACAAATCAAATGAATGGACAACAACTGAACTGTCATATTCCTGACTTGGTACAGGCATTGTCTAATGGACTTATCGTAAGAAAATTAAAATATTTGCTATACTAATATTGAAATCATACCATCTGAAACTTGTACTCAAATAACTGTACATAATGCAAACATCTCCCTTTTTTTGTCTATGTTAGCTCGGTGTTATTGGCTGATTTAATTATTTTTTTTAGGTATTATTGATTGAGTGTGGATTTATACCATCAAACATGAGCTATGCTGCAACTAACACTGAATTTTCTATCTAGATTCTCTTATTTCCGTTAACAAAAAATATGACACACTTTATTTAATTTTCACTTGTTGACATTACCAACTAAAGGGAAACCACATAAACAAGAAAATGTGATTCTCTTACATAATAAATGTTCTTATTTACCTGCATTAGTACATGATGTAATCGCCATTCCCTAGCGAAGGCCACAAAATAAAATAAAAACAGTTTTAATACGGATATTCAAAGTTATGACTCGCACATGTATTGAAAGACAATAACAGAGAATGATAGTTTTCCGGGTTTTGACAATAGTGAATAATAGCTTATCCTTAACGCCGAACTAAATTTGAAAAAGAAATTTGATAATAACAAAGTGAAGATTTAGGGGAAATTAAAAAAAAATATATAATTGTTGTTCTTTTTCTTAGTGCTTTTATGAATTCATTAAGGACAACCATTAACTTTGTACAAAGACTGACCCGATTTTGAAAGACAAAAACTATATTGAAACGATTAATAATTTATGTGTGTTTTGGCTGAGCGCTTGAATAATGGAGTCCCCTTTTTCTAAACATTTTCACGTACTTTTTTGGGTAGTTAATAATTTTTGACATTTTATTATAATAGTGTAAAAATTCATAAACTATTGCTATAGTGTAAGGAAAAGAGTACATTAAATAAGTGGAAATAAATTAAAGTATTATAGAATAGGTCTTATAATAATTCCACCAATTGAAGCGTTAAAAATTATTTTTCAGAATCGTAATGTTACTTAAATTACAAAAAAATATAGATCTAACCTTAAGACCCTGTTCAGCCTTGCTTTTTTGAGAATCGATCAAAGAAAACCAATGAGCTATAATTTTAATTCGTATTATCTCTATCGATCTCATTTGAACACTACACGGTAAATGACAATTGATCTGATATTAAAACCATTAAAACCAATGCAATTATATAAAAAAACACTGTGTCTAAATAAACTACTTAATCCAATTAATATGTTGGTACACACGCTTGCAAAAATAATGTGTGAAGTTATTATTAAAGATGAATTACAAGTTCAAATATTGATACTGCTGTTAGTAAAGTATTCGTTAATTTTCAGCCGAATAACGTTGATCGTATATTTTGAAATAAATTGCACGTGTATTTATATTGCAGTAATGCGCACACATTATTTTCAATTCAATTGACTAATTTAAGTCGATCTCCACGTTGATATTTAAAGTTATATCGATTCCAATCAGAACAACATAGGCAATAGTGTTCTTTTTTGGTATTTCATTTGAAAATTGGATCAAATATAAATACCGAACAAACAAATGGGCCGAATAAAGTTCATGTTTAATATGTTGAAAGATATTACAATAATAAAAACAGTCACCTCAAAACCATTTGCAACTCATGATCTGACATGATCTGACATGATCTGACATTCCTTTTTTTGGGTCTAAAGTCTTCAATCAAATCTTTTATTAATATGTTTACACATGTATGTTTTGTTTTGTTAACTGAAGAATTTTCGTTCGTCCTGTTTCTTTTTTAGCCATGGCGTTGTCAATTAATTTCAACTTATATGGAGTTAAATGTTCATTTTGTAAACTTTACCCCAGACAGACATTCCTGCATTGCTGATCAAGATGACTTAACACTTCTTGTCTAGAGGTGAGAGATTCATCTAGCTATAAAATCAGGTTTAATCCACCATTTTCTAGATAAAAAAATGCCTGCACAAAGTCAGGAATGTGAAAGTTGTTATCAATTGGTCTTATGTGTTTAAGAATGTTCTGCAATAACAGTTCTGAATCATTAGCTCGATAGTCAGTACTGACATGATTTACAACAATCACCTCTAAACTTTCTGCAAATGTTTCGGTTCTTAAACATCCTTGACTTTCAAATATGATGATTTGAGAATTACTAATGGAGTTAAAGTATATATCGTTATAAGCGTTCTTATTCACCTGCATGATGTAATCACCCTTTTGAAGACCATAACAGTTTTATAAGGGATATAAAAAGTTATGGCATATTCAACAGAATGATATAGTAGTTATCAGTTTAAACTTTTTAAAACGCCGAACTACATGTATATTAATTAAGAAGAAATGTCATTACACACAGATGATTCAAGGGGGAAAATACAGAATATTTCTTAAGAACAACCATTAATTGTGTGTAAAAAGTGAAACGATATTGAAAGTATAAAACTCTCATCATTCGATTAACAGTTGATGATTAAGTGTTTGGCGGGGCGCTTGAAAAATTGAACTCATTTGTTTGTAAATATGTTGATTGATGTGTGTGTGTTTTTGTTACCCACTTAAAAACTTAAATCACAAAAAATACTGAACTTAGAGGAAAATCAATTCGGAAAGTCCATAATCAAATGGCAAATGTGTGTGTGTTTTTGTTACCCAGTTAAAATGTAAAATCACAAAAATACTGAACTTAGAGGAAAATCAATTCGGAAAGTCCATAATCAAATGGCAAATTCAAAAAACAAAACGCATCGAAAACGAAAGAACTGTCATACTCCTTACTTGGTACAGGCCTTTTTAAATGTAGAAAATGGTGGATTCAACCTGGTTTTTATATTCTGTAACATTTTAATTCGTGTTATGATATATGTAATGTGTCATGCTATATTTTTTTAAATAGCAAATAATTTTTGACAATCTATTATGATACTGGAGTGTCAAAATTTATAAACTATTGCAATATTGTATGGAAAAGTGCAGGACATATTAAATAAGTATAAATAAATTAAAAGATTAAAAATAAATATAGACAAACTTTTATAAAACAGATTTCAATAAACGTAACATTTGAATTAATAGAACACCTTTGAAAGCAATGATATAGATGTAACAAGGAAAATTGTGTTTTTAATTCCTCTCAAATTTCAAAAATACAAACCCCGAAGCGGTTTTAAAAGTAAAATCACAAACATAATGAACTCCGAGGAAAATCGGAAAGTCCCTTATCACAAGGCAAATGACAAAACACATAAAAAAACGAATGGACAACAACAAAAAATAAACAGTATCTTACATCCAAAAGAGAATGACAATGTTACTTATGACGATACAAAATATAGAATGGAATTCAGACACAGTTCAGACTAACTTGTCTAACTAATCTATCTAAATAACAGTGAGCTTAACTATTCACAATAACTATAATCATAACTATCTCTATCGGTCTAATCTGAACCACTGCGTTAACACTTCAAGTTAGACCCCAAATATGCAGATAATATTTTTGCTAACTTTTATTTAGTTTCCGTACGAGCTCGTGTAACTTATTAAATTATTAACATCCATTTTATCAGCAATCAAAGACGGGCTTCAAAGTTATTGTGAAACTGCCTATTTTAGAGGTGGCGTGAATCAGATGTGGATACTTAAAAATTCCAAAGATCTTTTAGAGTACATACAATCTAACTCTCTTTCATCTTGTAACAGTATTAAAACATTTGACTTTTCTACTCTTTACCCAAGTATTCCACATTCTTAACTAAAAGACAAATTAAAAGAGTTGGTATTACTTTGCTTCATAAAAAAGAATGGCCAACGTAGATACAAGTATCTTGTCTTAGGGAGGGATAAATCATACTTTGTAAAGAATCATTCTGATTCAAACAAAAAATTCTCTGAAACCGATATTATCAAGATGCTTGATTTCTTGATTGACAACATATTTGTTACGTTCGGAGGACGTGTTTTTCAACAGACTGTCGGCATCCCAATGGGAACAAACTGTGCCCCTCTACTTGCTGACTTGTTTCTTTATTATTATGAGGCTGAATTCATGCAGGAACTTCTTATGAAGAAAGATAAGAAGTTAGCAATATCCTTTAACTCTACTTTCCGCTATATAGATGACGTTCTTTCACTAAACAATTCAAAATTTGGTGACTATGTGGATCGCATCTATCCCATCGAATTGGAGATAAAGGATACTACAGATACAGTTAAGTCGGCTTCATATCTTGACTTACATCTAGAAATTGACAATGAGGGTCGGTTGAAGACAAAACTTTCCGACAAAAGAGATGATTTCAGCTTTCCATGTGTGACATTTCCATTTCTAAGTAGCAACATTCCAGCAGCACCTGCATACGGGGTATATATCTCCCAATTGATACGATATTCCCGTGCTTGCATTTCCTATCATGATTTTCTTGATAGAGGGTTACTGCTCACAAGGAAGCTATTAAACCAAGAGTTCCAAATGGTGAAGTTGAAATCATCCCTTCGTAAATTTTACGGACGCCATCACGAGTTGGTTGACCGTTATGGAATAACCGTTTCACAAATGATATCGGATATGTTCCTTACGTCGTAACTACAATCCCCTTCCCTTTCATGAATTTGACCTACCGAATTAGACTATTTACCGGATTTGTAATCACATAAGCAACACGACGGGTGCCGCATGTGGAGCAGGATCTGCCTACCCTTCCGGAGCACCTGAGATCACCCCTAGTTTTTGGTGGGGTTCGTGTTGTTTATTCTTTAGTTTTCTATGTTGTGTCATGTGTACTATTGTTTTTCTGTTTGTCTTTTTCATTTTTAGCCATGGCGTTGTCAGTTTGTTTTAGATTTACGATTTTGACTGTCCCTTTGGTATCTTTCGTCCCTCTTTTATTAAAGAACTAATAGGCTAATCAGAAAAACCTAATCAACAGATATCTTTTTGGTATTTCATTCAGACTGTGTCCAATATAAACACCGAGCAAAAATGCATTAATGGTCAAGCGAAACATAAAACAATAGGTTGAATTAAAGTCTTATATGTTAAAAGCTGTTATAGTTATAGAAAAAAAACAGTAGCCTTAAAACCATTTGCATGTCATGATATGAATTTTTTTTGGGATCCGAAGTAACCAAACAACTCTTTCACAACAAAGTCCTTTTTGTTATGTTAACTGTTGATTTATTTCGTTTATCCTGTTTCATTTGAGTCCATGGCGTTGTATTTATTTTAGTTTTAGCGTCCATTTTGTTATTTGTTCATTGCTGATCAAAGTGACCAATAGTTATCAAAGGTACCAGGATTATAATTGAGTACGCCAGACGCGCGTTTCGTCTACATAAAACTCATCAGTGACGCTCTTATCAAAATAGTTATAAACCAAACAAATACAAAGTTGAAGAGCATTGAGGATCCAAAATTCCAAAAAGTTGTGCCAAATACGGCTAAGGTAATCTATGCCTGGGATAAAAAAATCCGTAGTTTTTCGAAAAATTCAAAGTTTTGTAAACAGGAAATTTATAAAAATGACCACAAAATTGATATTCATGTCAACACCGAAGAGCTGACTACTGGGCTTGTGATACCCTCGGGGACGAAACGTTCACCAGCAGAGGCATCGACCCAGTGGTGTAAATAGTTATAAAAGGTACCAGGATTATAATTTAGTACGCCAGACGCGCGTTTCGTCTACATAAGACTCATCAGTGACGCTCATATCAAAATAGTTATAAACCAAACAAATACAAAGTTGAAGAGCATTGAGGATCCAAAATTCCAAAAAGTTGTGCCAAATACGGCTAAGGTAATCTATGCCTGGGATAAGAAAATCCTTAGTTTTTCGAAAAATTCAAAGTTTTGTTAACAGGAAATTTATAAAAATGACCACATAATTGATATTCATGTCAACACCGAAGTGCTGACTACTGGGCTGGTGATACCCTCGGGGACGAAACGTTCACCAGCAGAGGCATCGACCCAGTGGTGTAAATAGTTATCAAAGGTACCAGGATTATAATTTAGTACGCCAGACGCGCGTTTCGTCTACATAAGACTCATCAGTGACGCTCATATCAAAATAGTTATAAACCAAACAAATACAAAGTTGAAGAGCATTGAGGATCCAAAATTCCAAAAAGTTGTGCCAAATACGGCTAAGGTAATCTATGCCTGGGATAAGAAAATCCTTAGTTTTTCGAAAAATTCAAAGTTTTGTAAACAGGAAATTTATAAAAATGACCACATAATTGATATTCATGTCAACACCGAAGTGCTGACTACTGGGCTGGTGATACCCTCGGGGACGAAACGTTCACCAGCAGAGGCATCGACCCAGTGGTGTAAATAGTTATAAAAGGTACCAGGATTATAATTTAGTACACCAGACGCGCGTTTCGTCTACATACGACTCATCAGTGACGCTCATATCAAAATAGTTATAAACCAAACAAATACAAAGTTGAAGAGCATTGAGGATCCAAAATTCCAAAAAGTTGTGCCAAATACGGCTAAGGTAATCTATGCCTGGGATAAGAAAATCCTTAGTTTTTCGAAAAATTCAAAATTTGTAAACAGGAAATTTATAAAAATTACCACATAATTGATATTCATGTCAACACCGAAGGGATGACTACTGGTCTCTTCCTCTAAAACACAAGTGAGATGTTTAGTTAGCTCTAAAACAAGGTTTAATTTCCGTTGCCAAGTCAGGAATATGACAGTTGTTATCCATTCGTTTGATGTGTTTGAGCTTTTAATTTTGTAATTTATTTAGGAACTTTGCATTTTCCCTCGGAGTTCGGTATTTTTGTGATAATCCTTTTTTCTCATCCATTTAACGTGGCTAGGTACCTTAAACTCTCGTCATTGTTTGAGTTTTCTATGGTAAAAGTGTTGTTATCTCGGTTTTTGTTTTTGTTATTGTGCTTTGTTTTTCTTTGTTGATAGGACAATAACAATCAAAACCAAGGAGTAAACAAAAATAAAAGATATTTACATTAAAAACAGTTATATCTATTAATTAAGAAACAACACGAACTCCACTAAAGATCGTGAGTGAAATCAGGTGCTCTGGAAGTGTAAGCATGTCCTGCACCGTATACGGCACCCGTGGAGTTATTTCTTTATTCAGTTCGGATAATAATGGACAATCAGCTCATGATGGCGACCGTAAAATGTCTCGAGTGATGACCTTAACTAAATTGATTCATAGCCCTGTTTTAGCAACTATTGAGAAAGCAGTATTACTCGTTCAACATACTTTGGGCTAGCTCTAGAGTAACGTATCAATTGAGACACATATACGCCATATGCTGGTGCCGCTGGGATGTTGCTACACAGAAATGAAAATATTGAAAAAAAGATGTGGTATGATTGCCAATGAGACAACTATCCACAAAAGACCAAAATGACACAAACATTAACAATTATAGGTCACCGTACGGCCTTCAACAATGAGGAAAGCCCATACCGCATATAGTCAGCTGTAAAAGGCCCCGACAAGACAATGTAAAACAATTCAAGCGAGAAAAGTTGACTATAGGAAAAATAAAATCATTGCGTTTGTCATAAATTCTGGTATGCAACCTATGAGAAGTCATTTCGAGAAAAGGTCTAAATATGAAGCAGGTTTATCTGTGTTGGTAGCATCTTTAATTTCAAGTTCACTTGGATATATTAAATGTAAGTGATCACTGAATCTATTATTATTTAGAGACAAAACATCATCAATGTACCGAAAGCTGAAATTAAAAGACTAGGGTAATTTCTTTTCTCCTTTCTGTACAAGCTCTTTGATAAATTCTGCTTCATAGGAATATAAAAACAAATCTGCAAGTAGAGGAGCACAATTGGTACCCATTGGGATTCCGATAGTCTGTTGGAAGACCAAACCTATTAATTAAACAACTGCGTTGTTCGTTAAAACATCCACCATATCAGTAATATCCTCGTTGGTATATGTTTACCTTGACCCTTAAGCTGACGAGTTCTTTCAGTCGAGCTTTAAGTTTAGTATGTGGAACAGTGGTATAAAGAGTAGAAAAATCAAAGGTTCTAATGTTGGTACAATGTTTTAATGATTGAGATTATAAATTCACTAAGGACTCTTTTGCATTTTTCAGTATCCACCTGTGATTAACACCACTTCTTGAAAATGCAGTTCTGTAATATTTTTTGGAAAACCTGCAATATACCTTTCCTTATAAGGATTCTTGTGAAGCTTAGGAATCCAATATAAGTATGGAAGAATCTGGTCTTCATCATTTGGATTAACACCAAAGGAGATTAGAACCGATTTGTGTTTTTCCAGGATCTCCTGCTTCGTAATCGTACTTAGTGTATGTATAGGATTTCCAAGTGTGTTTTTTATCCCCAGTTCCTGAATCAGGCAGTCAATGAAGTGTTTCTTGCAAACAAATACAATATTATCTGAGGCTTTGTCAGCTGGAACGACAACATATTTGTCAGGTGGACAAGAACACTCCTCTATGACATGAAGGTCTTTAAAGATGGAAGAAGATATGGTGCTCATTAAACTTTTAAGCTTACTCACTCTGATCTAAATCAATGACCTCACTGATTTTACCCACACCGAAAGAGTGTCAACCTCAACCTTTTCTCTTTTTGCCTATTATTTTGCATAACCTCCAACAAAATCCATTAGTAGTTTGAAGTTCTGCTTCCAATTGATTGGCTGGGGCTCTCTGTATTTCGGACTCTTGGACAAAATTTGTCTCAACTTGTAGATATTGACTATGTTTAGGTCTCCAGAAAATTTTTTTCACACATTGTTTTCAATTATAATGGAATTTTATACGACTGTCATTTCATTTAAAAGATTGAGCATTTCCAATTTTTACCACTTAATATTAAAGGAACTTTCCGTGTTGAATTTCTGTATGTAATTAGGTTTTTGGTATTTTATTTTTAGTAAAAGGATTGTCATGTTAAGATTCATTTAACAACAGATTAGAACTACTATATTTTATTTTATAGAATTCTCACGTAACTAAGATCTGTTATCTCATACTCGTACTTCAAAATAAGTTTATGAATATTATTTTTTTTGTCTTACGTGTAATATTTGTTCGTTCATTATTCCCCTTCTGCCTGCCTTTGTCTGTATAATCATTCCTTCCCAAATGTTCTAGTTCAACGCCTTATAATTTCAGTGTTTTTTGGCACAATTATAACAACTTATATAGTAATTATTTCCTTTTTTATTTCATTCCTTTGTTGGAATGACGAAAAATGAAATTGTAATGATAGTTTAAATCTTATATCAAACTGTTTTTACTGTCTCAATATCCATATTCTTCAATGACAATCTTTTATTTATGTTAACTTTGACCAACCTTGACAGGAATCCTCTAAATGAAGGTATTTAAGAAAGTGCCTTATATGCTTGTCTGGATCTGCATTGTTAAATAGTAGTACTGAAATCACTACAAGTTCCAAAAACTATGTTCTCATTATTGATTTTGTAGAGATCTTCTTTGATTTATGATGCATTATTGATATCAATATTGAAGGTATGATTGAAAAATACGAATTCCAATTTTTAGTTTTGTTTTGAAACCAAATGTAGCATGCTACTACCGTTGATTTTTTTTTATATAACACAAAATACATGAGGCATGGGTGCATTGTACATGTTTCGTCTGAGAACTCCCCTCTCATATTTAAAATAAAATATTGCTCTCCGTGAAAAGTTATAGGTTTTCTTAGAAAAAAAATTCACATGATCAACCGAAATGAAAAGATGTCAATATGCTACGATTTGAGATTTATTTACTGGTCTTATTTTAAAAAAAAGTTTTTCATCGTGGAACTCAGTTTACACGGAACATTAGTGAAAGATATTACATGCGCCCTGAAAAACCCCCACCTAATTGTGGACACCCTTTCACAAACTCGATAAAAAACTCTGTCGGATATCTGTGGCCTCTAATAATAAAAGTAATAAAAATTCAAATAATTGCCTATTTTCTACGAAAACTTACTTATATAGAGCCGTATGCTAGAAAAACATGTAAAAATACTTTAATTCCATATCAACGAAAAAGATTTGTTTTGTTATTTCCATTTATCGTCCCCTTCCGACGGACTATCATCGTTTACTCAAGATCATACTCGGGAATTGTGTCAATGGAAAGTCGAAAATTCAGTCCCTGAAATTTTCATCCCGGAAAGGGAATCGAACCAGGAAACTTTGTGTTAGTAGTCCGATGCACTAACAACTACACCACTACTCTTGATTATTTCAATGAAGATATACCCACACCGCGACAGATGACAGGTGTTCCTAAAGCAAATTTTTACAGATACGAAACTTAGTACATTTGTTTCACCGAAGTTTTAAATCTTATTCATTTCCTATGCAAATTGCATGGTGAAAATCTTAAATTATCAAGGAACCGACTGAAAACCCATTGATAAATGCATAAATATTTTGGCAATACTCTATAAATTGTATTTGCAATACATTCTACATGCATGTTTTTGCAGTTTCCTATATTTTTTATGTATATTTCGATTGTTATTTTGTTTTGTCACTTTTACGTTTTTATTCTGCTATGTAAAGTTCATTCAGTGTCTTGGATGACCCCTTTGTTTACAGTAAACCATTGTCATATTAAATGACCTATCTTTTGATAAAACCTGTGATCAACAACATGCCTCAAATCATGAATATGAAATATACAAGACACTTATATGAATTATACACCAGCGGTATATTACTGTTGCTTTTATTTATATTATATTTCACTGTGTCTCTGAACATCTAAGCCATTCATTCACGTGCTGTTGATTTCGCCGTAGTGAACATTTGTTCATTTGTTTTACTGAATTTTTCAAAGTTTCCGGTCCTCAACGATTCCTTGTTGTTTTGATCAGAAGTAAAATAACAAGAAAACAAAACTCCAAGGAAAATGTTTACTCCTTATCAAAAAGTAAAATCACAAAAATACTTAACTCTGAGAAAATTTCATAAAGCAAAGTCCCTCATCAAATGACAATATCAAAATCAGAAACACAAACACAAACACAAAACGAAAGGAACACAACTGTCCTGTTTCTGTCTTGGTACATATATTTCCCATTTTCAGCGATTTAATATCACTATTCCAAGAAACATCCTGCGATAAAGATGGAGTAGCAAAAGTCTAGAAAAGTTTCCAAATCACTTATAAGGTTCACTAGCTATGTTTTTGACAAAGACGTTTCCAGTTTCATTTTGAGGCCAAAATAGGAAGTTTGATTATAAAAAGCAGGTTCTCCTTCATTTTGTATTTGCTTCAAAAGATTGTCTTATTGTTTGGACCAATATCCTGGAGTTTATTTCATATCTTACCTGTTCAACAATTTCCTAAATGGATTTTTTTTTAGTAATCTGACGACTCTTCTAGAAATGAATTTCTAAACTTGTTCATCACTTTTCAAAGCCTTCAAATCTGTTTAAAGACATATTTTAGTGTTTTTGTAGAGTCTTCATTAGATCGTTCATCTGTTATAGAATGACCGAAACCGCAAAATTCTTTCAAATTCATCCTCCAGTATACTGACACCATCCATACATTTGAACACACATAAAAAGAATCTGCCATTATTGGTGTTGCAATATTGGCTTTAGTAAGACAACATGTCCCTTCCCTATCACGCAATATATCAACCACAGTTTTATATCAAGTCATTTCAATGTGCAATCCACCAAACATGAGGATAAACTTATCTTTTCTGTACAATAGTAATTAAAGTAACCAGGATTATAATTTAGTACGCCAGACGCGCGTTTCGTCTACATAAGGCTCGTCAGTGACGCTCAAATCAAAATATTTATAAAACCACACAAGTACAAAGTTGAAGAGCATTGAGGATCCGAAATTCCAAAAAGTTGTGCCAAATACGGCTAAGGTAATCCATGCCTGGGATAAGAAAATCTTTTAATTTTGGAAAAATTCAAAGTTTTGTAAATAGAAAATTTATAAAAGGACCACATTATTGATATTTATGTCAACACCGAAGTGTTGACTACTGGGCTGGTGATACCCTCGGGGACGAAACGTCCACCAGCAGTGGCATCGATCCAGTAGTGTTAATAGTTATCAAAGGTACCAGGATTATGATTAAGTACGCCAGACGCGCGTTACGTCTACATAAGACTCGTCGAATACCTGATAATTGCTTGGTAGTGCGTAGGCATCGCTCTTGATGTCTTTAAATAGTTTGCACATGCGCAAAACTGTTAAACACATGTGTATCATAACCTTGAAAATTGTTATTAAACCAATTCATAAAATCATTAGAAATCCAAAAACACGAGGTATATAGTAAATAGTTCAAATGATTTTGAAAGAATTTTGTGATATTTTCGCGCATGCGCAAATACTGGAAATGTCAAATATTCATTTTTACTAAATATATGATGTAAGGGAGGTAGCCGCCAAACCTGAAGGTTATTTTTTACCATTGAAGGTCAAAGAAAAGTTTTCCAGTGAAATAAATATTTTCAAACTGAAGAAAACAGCCAATTAAGAAAATCGCCGTTGCCATCTTGAAAATCTTTTTTTTTAATGGCCAGCAGTTATTTCTAAAAAAGTTTATAATAATGATGCTTTGTTGTAATTTTCATGCTTGTATCACAATTTGCACAATTGTGCTTGCTAATATCCTTCACTAATATAACGCTATATTGAAGTGACACATCCTTTAAATGAAATGCAGAGAATTTTTTTTTTTAAATAAAAGTGCTCTTTCTATAAGGATACTGTTGCACCGTATTGTAATTTTTTCGTCACAAGTACATCTAATTTTTTTCAATGTGAAAATAAAAACTCATGGTAGTAAGACTATTGTCGTGGCTAAAAAACTCTTAACTGACACGATTTAAATTGTCCAACCCATTAACAGACTGTATTCCCTTAATATTCATTAAAATGTGGTATAACTCAACTTATATAACAATTATGAAATATTTATCAATGACAATTGATTTTTTAAAACCAAAGTACTACTTTGTGTCCTTTAAATCATATCTAAAAATGTTTTTTGGCCTTTTATCTAAAATATTGCTATGCGTACAAGCTCAAAAACCACATACTTGCGCGACGCCTTTTCGTTTTAATTAAAATTGCGCAGGCTATGCATATTTTTAGTGGTTGAAAATATATGCCAAAAAATCTGTATATTTTTAAAATAGAGTTCAACATTAAATTTGTGAGTTTTACTCTTAACAGACGTATAACCAACCCGATTAACAGATCCACCGCCGATATAGCCGCATACTCATTAAAGATTAACCGACCTATCTCTCGGTTAGCCGAGTGTCGGCCGTGTAGACCGTAAAAATTGAATTTAGAAATAAAATTGAAAATGGAAATGGGGAATGTGTCAAAGAGACAACAACCCGACCGTAGAAAAAAACCAACAGCAGATGGTCACCAACAGGTCTTCAATGTAGCGAGAAATTCCTGCACCCGGCGGCGTCCTTCAGCTGGCCCCTAAACAAATATATACTAGTTCAGTGATGATGAACGCCATACTAATTTCCAACTTGTACACAAGAAACTAAAATTAAAATAATACAAGGCTAACAAAGACCAGAGGCTCCTGACTTGGGAAAGGCGCAAAAATGCGGCGGTGTTAAACATGTTTGTGAGATCTCAACCCTCCCCTTATACCTCTAGCCAATGTAGAAAAGTAAACGCATAACAATACGCACATTAAAAGTCAGTTCCAGAGAAGTCCGAGTCTGATGTCAGAAGATGTAACCATAGAAAATAAACAAAATGACAATAATACATAAATAACAACAGACTACTAGCAGTTAACTGACATGCCAGCTCCAGACTTCATTTAATCTGATTGAAAGATTATGATTTCATCATATGAATATCAGGCACAATCCTTCCGGTCATGTTATTCCATCATTTCATTGAAAAAATATGTTGATTTAAATTGTATTTAACGTAGAATATCATTAAATCGTGTTCAATGTGTTATTTTTCAATGTTTACTAGGAAAGAATATAACAAAAAGTCAATACACACCTTCGCAGTTTTGCTATCCCTTGCCGATACCTGTATATAGTTTCTGCTGGGTGATTCTGCCCTTGATACATGTTGGTAAGCACTAGATTTTCGATAAAAAGCATGTTGTGTAAGAGATTTAGTCAAACAAAAACAAATGTAACTGCCACTTTTTACGATTACAAATGACAGTGTGATGAAAGAATGGAAGAAAGAAATTTAAATGCATTTACACAAAAACTATCGGGAATCAAAACCTTTATTTTTATCTGAATTTATTTTATAACAGACACATTCAGGTTTTTCGGTTGAATATCTTGAACTTCTCTTTCAGTTCAAGAAACCTTCCATAGTAAACAAGTGACAATTCTATGCCAGTTTCACGCCTCAAAACACTTTTTTTTTTATCATAATGGCTATGAATATCAGCGGTACCAAATGTTTGTTCTTTTCTCGACGGGATTGAATCAATGCAATTGGGATATCGTGACAGTATCGACTGCACTGTGTCCAGATCTCTAGACCACTCGGCCACTTTAACTGAATTAAATGCTTTCGATGGCTTAGCGTGGCCTTTCCTTGTCAGTAAAATCAGAATTGTGACATTGTAAACGATACATTAGGCATGACGATGGAAGTGATTGCCGATTAGCTAAATAGTAAAGGATTGTACGATGCAGTAACAGAAATAATTATTCGATAAGTACATATATCATTATAACTATACTTTTTTCAATAATAAGGTACAATTTGTCGGCCAGCATGACGTGAAAACGTTGAATCAAATATTTGTTTGTATGAATAACTTATAGAAACAGCGGTGCTGATCAAAATGACATCATCCCAGGTCCTTTTGATTTTCACATAGTTGATATTCCTGATATTCTTGTCATTTGTAAGTTTGGCCATTTATTAAGAGGAATATGTAAAAAAAAAAAAAAAAAAAGAAGATGAGGTATGATTGTAAAAAGTAAAATCACAAAAAAACTGATCTCAGAGGAACATCAAATACGAAAGTCCCTAATCACATGGCAAAATCAATTGACAAATTACATAAAAAACGAATGGACAAGAAATGTCATATTCCTGACTTTGTAAAGGCATTTCCAAATGTAGAAACTGGTGGATTTAACCTTGTTTTATAGCGTTAAACCTCTCACTTTGTTGACAGTTTCCGTTAATTCCGTTATATTTACAGTGATGCGTGAACTAAACATAATAAAACAAATAGTCAAAATATGTGTACAGCAGTCATCATCGTGTAACAATTATATGTTAATGAAATAACTCTCCACAAGAGACCAAATGACAAAGACATTAGTACTATAGGTAACAATACAGCCTTCAACATTGAGCAAAGTCCATACCGCATAGTCTATGAAAAGCCTGCAATAACCAATTTAAAACAATTCAGACGAGAAAAACAAACGGCCTTTATGAACAAAAAACAAACGACACACAAATATGCAACACATCAACACACGACAACTACTGTATTACTTGGGACAGACAATGTTCACGACAGTTTGGTAAGTTTAATTGAAATTGCAATCTATTGGACCTCATATTGTATATAGTATTCAACAATATACGTACAAAATCACTATTTTTTATTACTATACCTCTATTAGACTAGCTTTTGCTTCTCTAGGAAAGCTAACGGATGTCAAAATTATTCCTGATTGAGGTATCTGCACAGTCTTTGTCCACAACACTTTTTTGTCATATTCAATAGAACGCCTTTTTGAAATGCCATAACTTGTCCAACTCTACCAGATGATGGAGGCATACTTTTTTGATTGTCCGTTTTAATGGGAACAGCATACGTAACTGTGATGGTCACCTTACCTAACGGCGGATTGTCATCATGTTGTGTTACCCGTAACTGAAATTGGGGTTGGAAAACCATACAATCGTATAATAACAAAATATATATCTATTTGATAGAAATTGTTCGCGTTTTTCTAAAAGTATTTTTTTACTCCTAATTCATTTGAGAAACTCAAAGAATGAAATTTGTACGATCAAAATCAAAATGTAGATATAGAATTAATTACTAACAACAATTGACTACATAAATCAATTTCACAGGAAACAGTCGCATCAATGATATTAACGGACTGTAATTTTAAAGTACATACAGTGTATTATTAACATGACAATTGACTACATAAATCAATATCACAGGAAACAGTCGCATCAATGATATTAACGTACTGTAATATTAAAGTACATACAGTGTATTATTAACATGACAATTGACTACATAAATCAATTTCACAGGAAACAGTCGCATCAATGATATTAACGGACTGTAATTTTGAAGTACATACAGTGTATTATTAACATGACAATTGACTACATAAATCAATTTCACAGGAAACAGTCGCATCAATAATATTAACGTACTGTAATATTAAAGTACATACAGTGTATTATTAACATGACAATTGACTACATAAATCAATTTCACAGGAAACAGTCGCATCAATGATATTAACGTACTGTAATATTAAAGTACATACAGTGTATTATTAACATGACAATTGACTACATAAATCAATTTCACAGGAAACAGTCGCATCAATGTTATCAACGTACTGTAATATTAAAGTACATACAGTGTATTATTAACATGACAATTGACTACATAAATCAATTTCACAGGAAACAGTCGCATCAATGATATTAACGTACTGTAATAGTAAAGTACATACAGTGTATTATTAACATGACAATTGACTACATAAATCAATTTCACAGGAAACAGTCGCATCAATGATATTAACGTACTGTAATATTAAAGTACATACAGTGTATTATTAACATGACAATTTACTACATAAATCAATTTCACAGGAAACAGTCGCATCAATGATATTAACGTACTGTAATATTAAAGTACATACAGTGTATTATTAACATGACAATTGACTACATAAATCAATTTCACAGGAAACAGTCGCATCAATGATATTAACGGACTGTAATATTAAAGTACATACAGTGTATTATTAACATGACAATTGACTACATAAATCAATTTCACAGGAAACAGTCGCATCAATGATATTAACGGACTGTAATATTAAAGTACATACAGTGTATTATTAACATGACAATTGACTACATAAATCAATTTCACAGGAAACAGTCGCATCAATAATATTAACGGACTGTAATAATATTAAAGTACATACAGTGTATTATTAACATGACAATCAATTTCACAGGAAACAGTCGCATCAATGATATTAACGGACTGTAATTTTAAAGTACATACAGTGTATTATTAACATGACAATTGACTACATAAATCAATTTCACAGGAAACAGTCGCATCAATGATATTAACGGACTGTAATTTTGAAGTACATACAGTGTATTATTAACATGACAATTGACTACATAAATCAATTTCACAGGAAACAGTCGCATCAATAATATTAACGTACTGTAATATTAAAGTACATACAGTGTATTATTAACATGACAATTGACTACATAAATCAATTTCACAGGAAACAGTCGCATCAATGATATTAACGTACTGTAATATTAAAGTACATACAGTGTATTATTAACAGGACAATTGACTACATAAATCAATTTCACAGGAAACAGTCGCATCAATGTTATCAACGTACTGTAATATTAAAGTACATACAGTGTATTATTAACATGACAATTGACTACATAAATCAATTTCACAGGAAACAGTCGCATCAATGATATTAACGTACTGTAATAGTAAAGTACATACAGTGTATTATTAACATGACAATTGACTACATAAATCAATTTCACAGGAAACAGTCGCATCAATGATATTAACGTACTGTAATATTAAAGTACATACAGTGTATTATTAACATGACAATTTACTACATAAATCAATTTCACAGGAAACAGTCGCATCAATGATATTAACGTACTGTAATATTAAAGTACATACAGTGTATTATTAACATGACAATTGACTACATAAATCAATTTCACAGGAAACAGTCGCATCAATGATATTAACGGACTGTAATATTAAAGTACATACAGTGTATTATTAACATGACAATTGACTACATAAATCAATTGCACAGGAAACCGTCGCATCAATGATATTAACGGACTGTAATTTTAAAGTACATACAGTGTATTATTAACATGACAATTGACTACATAAATCAATTTCACAGGAAACAGTCGCATCAATGATATTAACGGACTGTAATTTTAAAGTACATACAGTGTATTATTAACATGACAATTGACTACATAAATCAATTTCACAGGAATCAGTCGCATCAATAATATTAACGGACTGTAATATTAAAGTACATACAGTGTATAATTAACATGCCAATTGACTACATAAATCAATTTCACAGGAAACAGTCGCATCAATGATATTAACGGACTGTAATATTAAAGTACATACAATGTATTATTAACATGACAATTGACTACATAAATCAATTTCACAGGAAACAGTCGCATCAATAATATTAACGGACTGTAATAATATTAAAGTACATACAGTGTATTATTAACATGACAATTGACTACATAAATCAATTTCACAGGAATCAGTCGCATCAATAATATTAACGGACTGTAATATTAAAGTACATACAGTGTATAATTAACATGACAATTGACTACATAAATCAATTTCACAGGAAACAGTCGGATCAATGATATTAACGGACTGTAATATTAAAGTACATACAGTGTATTATTAACATGACAATTGACTACATAAATCAATTTCACAGGAAACAGTCGCATCAATGATATTAACGGACTGTAATTTTAAAGTACATACAGTGTATTATTAACATGACAATTGACTACATAAATCAATTTCACAGGAATCAGTCGCATCAATGATATTAACGGACTGTAATATTAAAGTACATACAGTGTATTATTAACATGACAATTGACTACATAAATCAATTTCACAGGAATCAGTCGCATCAATAATATTAACGGACTGTAATATTAAAGTACATACAGTGTATTATTAACATGACAATTGACTACATAAATCAATTTCACAGGAAACAGTCGCATCAATGATATTAACGGACTGTAATATTAAAGTACATACAGTGTATTATTAACATGACAATTGACTACATAAATCAATTTCACAGGAAACAGTCGCATCAATAATATTAACGGACTGTAATAATATTAAAGTACATACAGTGTATTATTAACATGACAATTGACTACATAAATCAATTTCACAGGAAACAGTCGCATCAATGATATTAACGGACTGTAATTTTAAAGTACATACAGTGTATTATTAACACGAACAACTGATTGACAGAAAATAAATAGTTTTGCATTTTTAATAACTACGTCTATGTAATATACCTCTTACATGTTCTTGTAAGTTTTGTACAATAAATATAACAATTACTGCTTACCCATATTGACAACCTGAGTTTAATTTTAGTTTATGTGGTTATGGGCATTGCGTTGATTTTCTTTTTCATACAATTGTGTTGTACGATAATATTAATTGGGTTTTTTTAATGACTAGTTTCTATCGTATGCAATGAAAAGTACTGGCCCAGTAAACAGTTACATGAAATATAACGTTCATATTTTTACAGCACTACATGTAGGTCGATATCGATGCTACAGGACTACTATTCTCCAAGGGTTTAACAGTGCAGTAGTCAGAACTTAAGTATTGACATGATATTCAACACACCTTTCTAAAATTGTGCATACATTTTGAAATTATTATAAACCTAGTGTTTCAACTTCAATGTTGACTTGAATTCGATTTACATCGTTTAAGTCTTATTGTTCTTCTATCGTTTCGGTTTTATACATTTTTGGATTTCAAGTATTCGCCTTTGAGCGTTTGTGATGAAAGTCAGTCAAGAAAAGCTTTAAAAACTGTTCTTTTCAATTTCTATAGCTATTGGGTAAAAAACGAATATTGCAGTTTATTTTAATTTGATAACCTTGATAGGTCACCAGTCTAAAGTAGCTACGATTATGGAATAATCCAGTTTGGGTTTAAATACAGAAGGCATACTTGAAGAGAAAGTAAGCTTTTCTGGTGTGTCATATATATTCGAACATAGCCAGTATCTGCAGCCGATTCACCAGTGGTAGATTCAGTAACTTTAGCTGAAATTCGTATGGATCGTCCATTATAATCTGTCGATGCCACCTCGCTCATTAATATGCGTATTCTTGCCTTTCCTTTTATCTATAATATACACAATAAATATAGAATAATAGGTAGTTTCGTTTTAAATACTGACTATATCATGTGGAATATCTAGACGAGCCCGTTATTAGAATATGTTATACGAACGGTGCACTGGTCTCTACTTGCACGAGCAACACAAAGCGATCCATCTGAAATCACAATCAGTTTTATGATGAGGTTCATGTTGCTCATGTTTTACTTTTCTGTGTTTTGATTTTCTTGTGTTGTGATTTGTGTACTGGTGTTTGTCTTTTGATCTTTTGCCATCACGTGGTTAGTTTATTTCCCCCTTTTTTCAATTTGAATGTCCCTTTGGTATCTTGTACTTAGTTGAGAAAGAATACTTTGTATGTTCATTTATGAAGGGAAAATTACTATGGGAGATAAAAACTTGATTTTGACTGGAGAAAGTACATGATAACATACACATTTTCGATTGATCGTACAATGCAATTTAAATCATATGATCTTGTCAGTCACAAAGCACAAAAGGTGTGGTAATACTAGATATTGTGTATTTTCCTACCGGTCTTCATATACAGTTTGAGTACATCAGATTAGAATGTATTTTTTTTTTGAATATATGATATTATACCTTAAAGTTCTTCACCTTATGTCTAGACAATCCGCTTATTATTAATTATGTATCCCCTTCGACTGGTTTTTCAAACGTGTACCTAGAACATATCAAAATTCAACAAGCATTACGGCATCATTATTGTTATTATTGTCACAAATGTTTTTTTCCCTAAAAGGTCTTGTTTGATCTTTTTTCGTTTACATATGTTTTGATGTCTCTTGTAGGTGTTTTGTTAATGTTAACAAAAGATAGTTTTGTTTGTTGATTTTTTGCGAATCAGACACACGTTGTTTTGTTTAGCAGATAACATGCGGTAACATCTTCTTTTATTCTGCTTTCCATATTTATTGTCCTTTACAAGCGAAGTTTTTTTCTTAAAATGTTCTGTACCAAGTTCGGAAAATGACCAGTGATGTATTGTATTCGTTTCTGTGTGTGTTACATTTTAGTGTTGTGTTTCTGTTGTGTCGTCGTTCTCCTCTTATATTTGATGTGTTTCGCTCAGTTTTAGTTTGTAACCCAGATTTGTTTTTCTCTCTCAATCGATTTATGAGTATCGATTTTTTTTTACGATTACAAATGACAGTGTGATGAAAGAATGGAAGAAAGAAATTTAAATGCATTTACACAAAAACTATCGGGAATCAAAACCTTTATTTTTATCTGAATTTATTTTATAACAGACACATTCAGGTTTTGCGGTTGTATATCTTGAACTTCTCTTTCAGTTCAAGAAACCTTCTATAGTAAACAACTGACAATTCTATGCCAGTTTCACGCCTCAAAACACTTTTTTTTTTATCATAATGGCTATGAATATCAGCGGTACCAAATGTTTGTTCTTTTCTCGCAGGGATTTAATCAATGCAATTGGGATATCGTGACAGTATCGACTGCACTGTGTCCAGATCTCTAGACCACTCGGCCACTTTAACTGAATTAAATGCTTTCGATGGCTTAGCGTGGCCTTTCCTTGTCAGTAAAATCAGAATTGTGACATTGTAAACGATACATTAGGCATGACGATGGAAGTGATTGCCGATTAGCTAAATAGTAAAGGATTGTACGATGCAGTAACCGAAATAATTATTCGATAAGTACATAAATCATTATAACTATACTTTTTTCAATAATAAGGTACAATTTGTCGGCCAGCATGACGTGAAAACGATGAATCAAATATTTGTTTGTATGAATAACTTATAGAAACAGCGGTGCTGATCAAAATGACAACATCTCAGGTCCTTTTGATTTTCACATAGTTGATATTCCTGATATTCTTGTCATTTGTAAGTTTGGCCATTTAATAAGAGAAATATGTAAAAAAAAAATTAAGAAGATGAGGTATGATTGTAAAAAGTAAAATCACAAAAAAACTGATCTCAGAGGAACATCAAATAGGAAAGTCCCTAATCACATGGCAAAATCAAATGACAAATTACATAAAAAACGAATGGACAAGAAATGTCATATTCCTGACTTTGTAAAGGCATTTCCAAATGTAGAAAATGGTGGATTTAACCTTGTTTTATAGCGTTAAACCTCTCACTTTGTTGACAGTTTCCGTTAATTCCGTTATATTTACAGTGATGCGTGAACTAAACATAATAAAACAAATAGTCAAAATATGTGTACAGCAGTCATCATCGTGTAACAATTATATGTGAATGAAATAACTCTCCACAAGAGAACAAATGACAAAGACATTAGTACTATAGGTAACAGTACAGCCTTCAACATTGAGCAAAGTCCATACCGCATAGTCTATGAAAAGCCTGCAATAACCAATTTAAAACAATTCAGACGAGAAAAACAAACGGCCTTTATGAACAAAAAACAAACGACACACAAATTTGCAACACATCAACACACGACAACTACTGTATTACAGGCTCCTAACTTGGGACAGGCAATGTTCACGACAGTTTGGTAAGTTTAATTGAAATTGCAATCTATTGGACCTCATATTGTATATAGTATTCAACAATATACGTACAAAATCACTATTTTGTATTACTATACCTCTATTAGACTAGCTTTTGCTTCTCTAGGAAAGCTAACGAATGTCAAAATTATTCCTGATTGAGGTATCTGCACAGTCTTTGTCCACAACACTTTTTTTTGTCATATTCAATAGAACGCCTTGGTTGAAATGCCATAACTTGTCCAACTCTACCAGATGATGGAGGCATACTTTTTTGATTGTCCGTTTTAATGGGAACAGCATACGTAACTGTGATGGTCACCTTACCTAACGGCGGATTGTCATCATGTTGTGTTACCCGTAAATGAAATTGGGGTTTGAAAACCATACAATCGTATAATAATGTAAACAAAATATATATCTATTTGATAGAAATTGTTCGCGTTTTTCTAAAAGTATTTTTTTACTCCTAATTCATTTGAAAACTCAAAGAATGAAATTTGTACGATCAAAATCAAAATGTAGATATAGAATTAATTACTACCAACAATTGACTACATCAATCAATTTCACAGGAAACAGTCGCATCAATGATATTAACGGACTGTAATTTTAAAGTACATACAGTGTATTATTAACATGACAATTGACTACATAAATCAATTTCACAGGAAACAGTCGCATCAATGATATTAACGGACTGTAATTTTAAAGTACATACAGTGTATTATTAACATGACAATTGACTACATCAATCAATTTCACAGGAAACAGTCGCATCAATGATATTAACGGACTGTAATATTAAAGTACATACAGTGTATTATTAACATGACAATTGACTACATAAATCAATTTCACAGGAAACAGTCGCATCAATGATATTAACGGACTGTAATTCTATAGTACATACAGTGTATTATTAACATGACAATTGACTACATCAATCAATTTCACAGGAAACAGTCGCATCAATGATATTAACGTACTGTAATATTAAAGTACATACAGTGTATTATTAACATGACAATTGACTACATCAATCAATTTCACAGGAAACAGTCGCATCAATGATATTAACGTACTGTAATATTAAAGTACATACAGTGTATTATTAACATGACAATTGACTACCTAAATCGATTTCACAGGAAACAGTCGCATCAATTAATACGTACTGTAATATTAAAGTACATACAGTGTATTATTAACATGACAATTGACTACATAAATCAATTTCACAGGAAACAGTCGCATCAATGATATTAACGTACTATAATATTAAAGTACATACAGTGTATTATTAACATGACAATTGACTACATAAATCAATTTCACAGGAAACAGTCGCATCAATGATATTAACGTACTGTAATATCAAAGTACATACAGTGTATTATTAACATGACAATTGACTACATAAATCAATTTCACAGGAAACAGTCGCATCAATGATATTAACGTACTGTAATATCAAAGTACATACAGTGTATTATTAACATGACAATTGACTACATAAATCAATTTCACAGGAAACAGTCGCATCAATGATATTAACGTACTGTAATATTAAAGTACATACAGTGTATTATTAACATGACAATTGACTACATAAATCAATTTCACAGGAAACAGTCGCATCAATGATATTAACGTACTGTAATATTAAAGTACATACAGTGTATTATTAACATGACAATTGACTACATAAATCAATTTCACAGGAAACAGTCGCATCAATGATATTAACGTACTGTAATATTAAAGTACATACAGTGTATTATTAACATGAAAATTGACTACATAAATCAATTTCACAGGAAACAGTCGCATCAATGATATTAACGTTCTGTAATATTAAAGTACATACAGTGTATTATTAACATGACAATTGACTACATAAATCAATTTCACAGGAAACAGTCGCATCAATGATATTAACGTACTGTAATATTAAAGTACATACAGTGTATTATTAACATGACAATTGACTACATAAATCAATTTCACAGGAAACAGTCGCATCAATGATATTAACGTACTGTAATATTAAAGTACATGCAGTGTATTATTAACATGACAATTGACTACATCAATCAATTTCACAGGAAACAGTCGCATCAATGATATTAACGTACTGTAATATTAAAGTACATACAGTGTATTATTAACATGACAATTGACTACATAAATCAATTTCACAGGAAACAGTCGCATCAATGATATTAACGTACTGTAATATTAAAGTACATACAGTGTATTATTAACATGACAATTGACTACATAAATCAATTTCACAGGAAACAGTCGCATCAATGATATTAACGTACTGTAATATTAAAGTACATACAGTGTATTATTAACATGACAATTGACTACATAAATCAATTTCACAGGAAACAGTCGCATCAATGATATTAACGTACTGTAATATTAAAGTACATACAGTGTATTATTAACATGACAATTGACTACATAAATCAATTTCACAGGAAACAGTCGCATCAATGATATTAACGTACTGTAATATTAAAGTACATACAGTGTATTATTAACATGACAATTGACTACATAAATCAATTTCACAGGAAACAGTCGCATCAATGATATTAACGTACTGTAATATTAAAAGTACATACAGTGTATTATTAACATGACAATTGACTACATAAATCAATTTCACAGGAAACAGTCGCATCAATTATATTAACGTACTGTAATATTAAAGTACATACAGTGTATTATTAACATGACAATTGACTACATAAATCAATTTCACAGGAAACAGTCGCATCAATGATATTAACGTACTGTAATATTAAAGTACATACAGTGTATTATTAACATGACAATTGACTACATAAATCAATTTCACAGGAAACAGTCGCATCAATGATATTAACGTACTGTAATATTAAAGTACATACAGTGTATTATTAACATGACAATTGACTACATAAATCAATTTCACAGGAAACAGTCGCATCAATGATATTAACGTACTGTAATATTAAAGTACATACAGTGTATTATTAACATGACAATTGACTACATAAATCAATTTCACAGGAAACAGTCGCATCAATGATATTAACGTACTGTAATATTAAAGTACATACAGTGTATTATTAACATGACAATTGACTACATAAATCAATTTCACAGGAAACAGTCACATCAATGATATTAACGGACTGTAATTTTAAAGTACATACAGTGTATTATTAACATGACAATTGACTACATAAATTAATTTCACAGGAAACAGTCGCATCAATGATATAAACGGACTGTAATTTTAAAGTACATACAGTGTATTATTAACATGACAATTGACTACATAAATCAATTTCACAAGAAACAGTCGCATCAATGATATTAACGTACTGTAATATTAAAGTACATACTGTGTATTATTAACATGACAATTGACTACATAAATCAATTTCACAGGAAACAGTCGCATCAATGATATTAACGTACTGTAATATTAAATTACATACAGTGTATTATTAACATGACAATTGACTACATAAATCAATTTCACAGGAAACAGTCGCATCAATGATATTAACGGACTGTAATTTTAAAGTACATACAGTGTACTATTAACATGACAATTGACTACATAAATCAATTTCACAGGAAACAGTCGCATCAATGATATTAACGGACTGTAATAATATTAAAGTACATACAGTGTATTATTAACATGACAATTGACTACATAAATCAATTTCACAGGAAACAGTCGCATCAATGATATTAACGGACTGTAATTTTAAAGTACATACAGTGTATTATTAACACGAACAACTGATTGACAGAAAATAAATAGTTTTGCATTTTTAATAACTACGTCTTTGTAATATACCTCTTACATGTTCTTGTAAGTTTTGTACAATAAATATAACAATTACTGCTTACCCATATTGACAACCTGAGTTTAATTTTAGTTTATGTGGTTATGGGCATTGCGTTGATTTTCTTTTTCATACAATTGTGTTGTACGATAATATTAATTGGTTTTTTTTTAATGACTAGTTTCTATCGTATGCAATGAAAAGTACTGGCCCAGTAAATAGTTACTTGAAATATAACGTTCATATTTTTACAGCACTTCATGTAGGTCGATATCGATGCTACAGGACTACTATTCTCCGAGGGTTTAACAGTGCAGTAGTCAGAACTTAAGTATTGACATGATATTCAACACACCTTTCTAAAATTGTGCATACATTTTGAAAGTATTATAAACCTAGTGTTACAACTTCAATGTTGACTTGAATTCGATTTACATCGTTTAAGTCTTATTGTTCTTCTATCGTTTCGGTTTTATACATTTTTGGATTTCAAGTATTCGCCTTTGAGCGTTTGTGATGAAAGTCAGTCAAGAAAAGCTTTAACAACTGTTGTTTTCATTTTCTATAGCTATTGGGTAAAAAACGAATATTGAAGTTTATTTTAATTTGATAACCTTGATAGGTCACCAGTCTAAAGTAGCTACGATTATGGAATAATCCAGATTGGGTTTAAATACAGAAGGCATACTTGAAGAGAAAGTAAGCTTTTCTGGTGTGTCATATATTCGAACATAGCCAGTATCTGCAGCCGATTCACCAGTGGTAGATTCAGTAACTTTAGCTGAAATTCGTATGGATCGTCCATTATAATCTGTCGATGCCACCTCGCTCATTAATATGCGTATTCTTGCCTTTCCTTTTATCTATAATATACACAATAAATATAGAATAATAGGTAGTTTCGTTTTAAATACTGACTATATCATGTGGAATATCTAGACGAGCCCGTTATTAGAATATGTTATACGAACGGTGCACTGGTCTCTACTTGCACGAGCAACACAAAGCGATCCATCTGAAATCACAATCAGTTTTATGATGAGGTTCATGTTGCTCATGTTTTACTTTTCTGTGTTTTGATTTTCTTGTGTTGTGATTTGTGTACTGGTGTTTGTCTTTTGATCTTTTGCCATCACGTGGTTAGTTTATTTCCCCCTTTTTTCAATTTGAATGTCCCTTTGGTATCTTGTACTTAGTTGAGAAAGAATACTTTGTATGTTCATTTATGAAGGGAAAATTACTATGGGAGATAAAAACTTGATTTTGACTGGAGAAAGTACACGATAACATACACATTTTCGATTGATCGTACAATGCAATTTAAATCATATGATCTTGTCAGTCACAGAGCACAAAAGGTGTGGTAATACTAGATATTGTGTATTTTCCTACCGGTCTTCATATACAGTTTGAGTACATCAGATTAGAATGAATTTTTTTTTGAATATATGATATTATACCTTAAAGTTCTTCACAAAATGTCTAGACAATCCGCTTATTATTAATTCTGTATCCCCTTCGACTGGTTTTTCAAACGTGTACCTAGAACATATCAAAATTCAACAAGCATTACGGCATCATTATTGTTATTATTGTCACAAATGTTTTTTTACCTACAAGGTCGTGTTTGATCTTTTTTCGTTTACATATGTTTTGATATCTCTTGTAGGTGTTTTGTTAATGTTAACAAAAGATAGTTTTGTTTGTTGATTTTTTGCGAATCAGACACACGTTGTTTTGTTTAGCAGATAACATGCGGTAACATCTTCTTTTATTCTGATTTCCATATTTATTGTCCTTTACAAGCGAAGTTTTTTTCTTAAAATGTTCTGTACCAAGTTCGGAAAATGACCAGTGATGTGTTGTATTCGTTTCTGTGTGTGTTACATTTTAGTGTTGTGTTTCTGTTGTGTCGTCGTTCTCCTCTTATATTTGATGTGTTTCGCTCAGTTTTAGTTTGTAACCCAGTTTTGTTTTTCTCTCTCAATCGATTTATGAGTATCGAACTGCGGTATACTACTGTTACCTTTATCTATCATCAGGTAGAAGCATTTTTTTTAAATTTTAGTTGTAGCTGGAAATGATGTAAGGAAAAACATGACGATTAAGAGAGCACTTTTGATAATCATAGACGACTGAGAATAAATCTTTCGAAAAAAACAAAATAAAAATCAACCAAAACAAACCTTACAACGAGCATTGTCAACGAATTGAATTAATGATAAAGGAGGAAAAATGGCTGTGATATAAGTATTGGGAGTTTTAAATCAATTTAAGAGTGTTTTGTTTCTTAGGAAACCATGGAAGTGACAGAATAATTGTTTTGGAAGGCGACTTGTTCATTTACCTCTGAGAAAGCATTATGCTACCTTCAGCTGTCCAATATTTAAAGAGGAGATTATTCTTAAAAATATTAGACAGTTAAAGTTTAAATATTTGATAACCATATATGCATGACAAGAATATTAAAATGGAATTGTGTTTTTTAATGTGACATTAATTGTATTTTCTAACCATATTGTGTTTTCCTATAAATCAAAACTGTGTTGAAACCAATACATACTGTCCCTGTAGTAACTATAAACTTGAAATCAAACAAATTAAATGACTGATACCTTTTGTTATGTTTTGATAGTCCATGTTCACAGATTTGTTAAAGTTGAAAGTTGAAATTATCCTACAAAAACACCCAATACAGGCTTTACCTTAAGATACTGCTTTACTCTGTTATTTTTGGGATCATAAAATAAGGTAAACTATTAAACAAACACACAAAGGATGGCTATCGAGTATTTTATAATAAATGAAACGAGACGTTGATAATATGTAATAAATATTATCCAACGAAAACTTAGTTACATAGAGGGCAACATTTGATTACGTTTCAGTATTTGTTTTTCATTAAACATGATAATATGTAAAAAATACAATTATCCAACGAAATCTTTAATTTCAAGACACACAGAGCGCAATACAGTCTTCAACAATAGATAACATTTTTTTTTCTTTGTTTCATTAAAGATATATTTGTCATAAGACGTTATTCTTTTTCATATTTTCTTCTTCAACATTAAACAGTACCAAAGACACACACAATCAAATTTGAGCACAATCCCTAGTGACATATTCTTAACATCTACCTCATACAGACCCCGGGAAATAATACGTTTTACCTGTATGAAGGTGTTTATTGGATCAGTTTGGACTTTCAAACTGGAGTCAGTCCCAAACACTCTAAACTGAACTGCAAAAGAAAACCAACAATATTGTGTTAGATTTATACTAAGATATTAACGAACAGTTGAATGATGGCAAAATTGCAGTTTTAACCGTGAACACTGCAAGTGAAAGTAGTATGCAAAGAGCATACATGACGTCTTCAAGAGATGAATTATCAATTATAAAATACTGACAAGAAAAAAAACAAGCATACGAACAGAAGGGACATAATGCTTTTGTTCTTTTATTAAAACAAATAACTGATACATTTTGCAAAACTTACGAAGTACATGTATCAATAAAACACAGTCTTAATCTAAATTACTGTAAATTCAGAAATTATTGCATGCATTTATTATTGCGATTTTGACAGTTTAGACTTAAATGCGATTTTAATTTTTACGATTTTGAGAAAAATCCTGTTTAATTCATATAAAATATTTCAAATGCGAGTTTAAATTATTGCGTTTACAACTCTGTCGCATTTTTCGCTATAATAAAAACCTCGAATTAATTTCTGAATTTACAGTACACAACTTGAACAGTTTGAAACTAAAGACGTCAAGTAAAGTTTAATTTTTTTATTTATTTTCTTATTGTCAAGCTGTTTTGAAAGGAGATAAAATTTACCGAGGTCCTTTTTCTTAAATCAGCCTAAACACAGAACATACCACAACAAAAAAATTGTTCGGTATTAAAGGTTGCCTTTCTGTGAATATATAAAAAATCAACTTCCCATTAACGACTGAAAACGTGTTATTTAAGGAATGACTGTAACATTTTTTCTGTCTATGAAAAAAATAATATAAAGATTTGGTGCACACTGAAAAACGCGCGTAGTGGGTTATTTAACATTGCGCACCACATTTTTTATTTTATTTCGAATAGACTTCTAAGTTCCAATTTAAACCGTAGAAAACTATGAAAAAACGTTGATGACGTCACATGACTAAACTGTGTATATGGCTTATAACACAATAACGTCAGCCTATCAGAAGACGCGTTACATCTAAAATTAAATTATTGATAGTTATTAACTATGCAGTGTTGTAAAACAATCATATCTTTCATCGATGTTTTGTAGAGGTCAAAGGATATGATTGCGTGGGATATTTTCAACATTTGAATACCTTGAACTTCTAATATTTTAAACAAAAAATCTGCACTACCCCTCCCTTCATTTTGATTCTTAATGAGATCCAATTTGCATGTATCCCACAGTAGTTATACTTTTTGATTATTCTCAGTTAGTGTATCAATTAAATGACATATGGATATCATACTTAGAACCAATAGGAAAACGGAAAACCCTTTTGGTATTAGATATCGTCCCAAAACGAGCTGTTCAAACCTAAATGTAATTATATTCTAATTCGTCACCTCAAACGCATATAAAGTATTTATAAAATAAAAACAAACACTTGTTACATAGGAATTGCTCGCCAGCATGTGCAGCTTACTGTTAAATTTTATTAAATCAAAATATTGAGTCCCGATGTCATGATATCGGTCACACCGCTGTGTAGTACACGACAGCCTACAAAATAGAAAAACAAAATCAGAAATCATATATACATATAAATCTTAATAATCAAACAAACAATGTCCTACTGATAGTATAAATATCTTTTTATCTATGCGTGAAAACATTTCAAATATACAAGCATCTTAATCCGGGAGGGAGGGGGGGGGGGGGTCTTTACCTAAACTAAGCTGCCTTACTGAACGGTATACGAGCTTCGAATGACCATATATTTTAAATTACTTAAACAAGACAACTATTCGCGCTTTAAAAATCCCGTGCTATTTACATAAAAAATATCATACTCAATATATTTACGCAATGCGACAAATATTGACCAATCCGAAATATCATATATTTAAAACACATACCTGTTTATCCAATATAAACACCAATAGATGACCACTATGCGGACACACAATCACGTGTGATTGTTTACATAATAGAAAACACGTGTATGCTCAACTTTAATAAATACATTTTAAAACTAGTATCTTATGTTTATCCAGCATATATTATGCAGAGCAACCAATACCTATTTGGGGTCAGTTACATGTTGATCAGAAATATAACAAATAATTCGAAAAAAAATGATTATCATTTCCTAAATTTAGAGATGCACCTAAGTCTCCAGGTTTATAAATTGCTTTGTCTGTTTGAATGAAGATTGATGTCAACGTTTTGTACGCACTGTTTTTTGTCATACCTTTTTATTAGTACGGTTTACAAATATATAAAAAGAAGATGTGATATGATTACCAATGAGACAAGATTCCACAATATCCAAAGAGTCGCAAGTATAGGTCATCGTACGTCCTGCAACTTGATCAAAACCCGTACCGCATAGTCAGCTATAAAATATTCCGAAATGGCAAATGCAGATCAATTCAAACGGGAAAACTAACGGCCCAATTTATGGAGGAAAACAAATATGTAAAACATCAATTAACGATAACCAATGAATTACGGGTTGATTATTTTGGACAGCCATATACATTAAGAATGTGGTGGGGTTAAACATGTTATCAGGATCCCAACCACAGTATCTTACCTGTGGCAGTAACAGTGTAACTTTACAACATAAGAATGAAATATTAAAATCAATTGACAAAGGCTAAGATCACTAGATGGATACAAAAAAAATAAATATAAGACATAGTGGAAGTGGCCGAGTCCTTGCATATCATAAACACAAACAAAACACATAAGTTCTGATCTGAGATTACTAGAGGTTAACAACTAATAAAAAAAATCATGCATTTTGACTAAATGCATCTAAGACTTGTGTTAGTTATATGAATATATAATGTTTTTTTTCAGTAGAAATTATTTTGTCTCTAGATATACACGTGTGCACAAAGGGAGAGAAACACAAAAAGCTAAATTTTCTAACGAAACTCGCTGCCAAATTGTAGTTTATATTTAAAAGAATATTGTTATTGCAATTTATCCAGACCACATATACCAAAGTAAATTTCATCCAAAATTATCTGTACTTGATACGCATCGTATACCCATAAGGCGGAACATACCGCAGACAAGTACAATGTGTGGTAAGTTTCACATTAATTGTTGAAAATAACAGTTATATTTCTAATGAATTTGTACCAATGGTATTTTTTTTCCGAATGTTATGATATATGACCCCGGGAAGTCTCAAAGCAGCATCAAACGGCTTTTAATGTCTTCTGTCTGACGTCCACCTAATATTAAATATTTGGCCATTGTTCTCATAGTAAAGAATTCGAAATAATAAGCGCAATTTCTTAGCGTAGAATCAATATCATAAGTCGATTGATACTAATAAAGCTTTGCCAAGAAAAAACGACAATGATATAACAGTTTGGAGTACGCAGAACACTAAAGAGACTATAGAAATAAAGTTAATATCAAACTATATCAGAGCATCTCTTGTTTGGTCTCATCTCTTAGTGTATAATATATCAGATATGGCGATATCAAAAATTGACTCACTTTCACTTTTACAACTGCTATTTATGAAAAAAATTAATTCGCACATGGTATATACTGAAAATGTATGCATCAATGTTTAGTGAGACTATCAATAATGTGTACTGATATCTTTTTTTAATGGATTTCATAACGTCTATCACTTACAGCATGAAATATGTTTAAATGAATGTGTTTAGTTGTATTGGTGATTTTAAATCTGTTCAAAGTTTTGATTTTTCTACCCTTTATACCACATTTGTGCGCCTGTCCCAAGTCAGGAGCCTCTGGTCTTTGTTATTTTGTATTATTTTTAATTTTAGTTTCTTGTGTACAATTTGGAGTTTTGTATGGCGTTCATTATCACTGAACTAGTATATATATTTTTATGGGCCAGCTGAGAGACGCCTCCGGGTGCTGGAATTTTTCGCTGCATTTGTGACTTTCTGCTGTTGTCTGTTCTTCAATGTTCGGGTTATTGTCTCTGTGACACATTCCCCATTTTCTTTCTCAGTTTTATCAATAAAGATTATTAACCTTTATGTGTAATTGAACATATTCGCTATATTTCTTTTGATACATATTACTTGATGTAATCAATGTCAACTAAAAATGGACTGATTTTAATCTATTGTATTGGTTCATTCATATTCGTCGACACGTTTTCCTTACGTCATGACCTTAACATTACACATTTCGTGTGTAATTCGGAACTCGCACAGCTTAAGTGTTAAATGCAAAGTCGTTATGGATGAAGTAGTGCACGTAGGTGGAAGGAATAATATGTTTTGTATTAAACAATTTTGAAAGACAAAATATAATAAACCAAACAATTTGGCAAAGTTTTAATAAAGTAATGAGAGCACTTGGTAAATGTGTCAAAAAGACACCGCCCTAAGATGATGTAATTTATTATACACGTGCTTACCTCCAAATTATTTTTTTTTACCGATTGTATTTCAATAACCTTATCGAGAACTACTGCACCAATACCAGAAAGTTTTAAAAGAAGCAACAAATGTGTTCGATCAAGATTCGTTAATTGGTATATTATTCATCACAATATCGGAATATAAGATAAAAAAACTCAACAATAATTGTATAATATTATAATGGATATTGGAATATTACTCATTTAACATACAATAAAATTGATTTGTCATTTCTTGTGCTTTTGTATCGATTTCAAAAGTTAAGTTTATCTTAAAAGACTTTTCTCTTTGTGTTGTGATGTAAAACATCTGTTGGAGAATTAGAGAGCCTGCAAACATGATTTCCATCACAACAATTTTAGTGCATGTCATAGACCGCAATTCAGTAGTTACATTTATTACTTTGTACACAAACCATGCCGTTAGTTTTTTTAGTTTGAATTATTTTATATTAGTTATTTTCGAACATATTTTTTTTGTTTGTATTGGATTATGTTAGTTTATGTAATGTATCCGGTTTTTTACTGTAATTAGTTAATAATGTTGTACTTGTTTTGGATTTGAAACTGTTGTATCTGGGCGTCACTAGTTAGTCTTGTGTGGACGAAACGCACTTCTGGCGTAATGAATTTTAAACCTGGTGCCTTTTGTTAGATATTATTCGTGTGTTTCTTTGTACAATATGTTTCGTATTTTTTTGTATTATTGTCCTGTAATATTATACTTAACATTTCCATTAATGCGGGAGGTTTGGCATACCACGAAACTAGGTTCAACCCACCACTTTTTCTTTTAACAAATGTCCTGTACCAAGTCAGGAATATGGCCATTGTTATATTCTAGTTCGTTTATGTGTGTGTTACATTTTAACGTTGTGTTTCTGTTGTGTCGTTTGTTTCCCCTAATATTTGATTGTGAATTCACATTACTATAAGACGTGTAACGGTACTTTTCTATCCCAAATTCATGTATTTAGTTCTGTTGTTATATTTGTTATTCTCCTCGAATTTTATCTAATTCTTAATTCTGTTCTGTGTGTTTTACAGTTTAATGTTGTGTCGATGTTCTCCTCTTATGTTTAATGCGTTTCCCTCAGTTTTAGTTAATAACCCGAATTTGTTTTTTCTATCGATTTATGAGTTTTGAAAAGTGGTAAACTACTGTTGCCTTTATTTATATGTTGCTTTTTTATTATACTTTTTGAATAAAATTACTATATGCTTTACGCTGATAAAAGTATGTTGAATCAATCAATTTCGCAAAAATCGTTATTTTAGGTCTAGATAAAAAAGCTGTCAATGAATTATATATAGAAAATTGATTTACTCCTTTGCCGGAAATTCAAAATCTGTAGTTATTTTTAAAACAAAATTTCTTAGCAAGCAACGCCAACAACAATGAAATACACAGTTGTTAATGTCTGTATCATTTCGGTGTTTTGTGGATAGTTGTCTCATTGGCAATCATACCACATCTTCTTTTTTATATTATATTTTATTTAGAATGTCCTGTGGCAGTTGTACGTTTTTAATTGTGTTGGCATTTGCTTTTTTTTTTTTTTTTTTACAACTTCAGATACTTTATTTTACTATAATAGTTGTTAACAAATCTCCTTAATGTTACAACAATGGCATTAAGGTTCTGCCCTGTATGGTTAATTACCAATAAAACCAGGGGATTTTATTGGTAAACTTTTTATAATTTTACATACTTGTAGTATTGCGTGTTAGTTACAATTAACAGAGTAATAGCTGTCTACAACATGTACTTTACTTTACAATGAAAAAAGCAAAACGGAACTTTGACCGTCTTTTGTTTAGCTTTTAGTTTTGGATTAATCGAAAGTGAAAGAGCATGGTTTCGATCGGATTAAGAGGTCAGTATAATTGAATTATGGTAGTTTTTAGATAGTGTCTTATTTTTCAAGTACGCTAAACATTGAATGATATACTATATATGATAATCAAACAAAAAATTAAAAAGCAATTTCGTTAGAAATTTGTCTTCTTTTTATTTCAATGACATTTTTGTGATTCTCAAAAATGTAGGTCAATCAACTGTAAATATGACAGCCAGAGAATCAATTTTCTAAAATTTTTCTTTGAAATTTTCTCAAAAAGGAATTTTCCGGATGATATAAAATTTGTATATCAATTTCGCTTTTTAGGACTGACATCATATTTACATATTTGGTTCTCTTTTCTGATAAATAAAAACATTTATAAATCACAAAGCAAACAATTGTTATAATATGATTAAGTACATGATAATCCACATCTTCAATTTTGTACCCTACTACAAGATTTTGTAGACAAAAAACATGTTGCCCAATATTAAGATACATAAATATTTTGTGTAGTAATGTCCAATAATTTTTTACCCATGTGCATTCAAAGAAAAAATGATTATAGCTATCAGATTTAGAACATAGTTCACAGTTTTCACTATTAACTACTTTCCAGCGATACAGATTATGGTTAATAGCTAAAATGTTATGCAGTAATTTCCATCTAAACATTTTTAATCTATTATCTTTTAAAAAAAGAAAGGTGAAAGATAAATTTTTCTTAATGAAATATATAACATTTTCACCTGATAGTTGGTTTTTCCATGAGCAAAAACCTACTGGAAGCTCTTTATTTGACCTGATAATAATATTATAAATTTCTTTAAACTTAATTTTGTCTAGATCGTAATACAATCCATTACTTAACATTTTAATGTCTTGTGTTATGTTGATTTTAGTATGTTTTGATATATTGCTCTTTAGTTTTTGGATCCAACTTTTGGGTAAAGCTTTCCGAAGGGAACATATTTCGGCGATCCAATTTTGTTTCTTTTTAAGTTTATCTAATATTTTATGAGAAATTTCTCCTTTATCATCAATTACATCATTTACAAAAATTATGTTTTCTTTTACCCAATGACTATAATATAAACTTTTACCACCTGTTTTTATATATTGGTTTCCCCAAATAACTTGCTTTCTTATATCTCTATAATTATCAGGTACTTTTGTCTTTCCTCCTCCATTTTTAATCCAACATTTCAAAATTTCAAAGTAAAATGTAGGTAAGTTTTTAAGGTTTTCTAGTGACTTATGAGTATTAAGATTCATTTTAAATATTAAATTATTTTCCCCAAACTCTCTAAAATAAAAAGAAGGTATGATTTTCCAGTTAGCACAAGTTTCATCAGTTAATCTTTTAACCCAATTTATTTTAATAGCCTCAATGTATGCGTCAATATCTGTCATTTTTAGTCCCCCTTCAATATAATCTTTTCTTAACACTGAGCGTTTAACTTTCTCGCTACCACCTTCCCATAAAAAATTAAATAAGATTTTTTTAAATTGACTAATAATTTCACTGCTTAGATTTATCAATGAAGCAACGTATGTTATATTGGGAATAACTAGTGTTTTAATTATAGTTATTTTTCCTATCATACTCAATTTTCTTTTCTTCCAATCATTTAGTATCCTTTCAGATTTTTCAAACTGTCTTTCTATATTTAGTGTTTCACATTCTTTTTTGTTCAGGCCAAAATAAATGCCAAGACTTTTCACCTTATCTTTCCAATTGATACTTTCAAATTTGTCTTTGCAGTGTTTTAGTTTACCTAACCATATACCTTCTGTTTTATTTCTATTAAGTTTAAGCCCTGAAAAAGATCCAAAAGTTTCTATTAAATTAAGTGCATTTTTTATTTCATTTTTAGATCTTAGAAAGAGAGTTGTATCATCTGCTAGCTGTGAGATTTTTAGGCTGTGAGTATTTTTATCAATTTTTATTAGTATCCCTTTCAGATCATTATTATCCCTTATCCTACAAGCCAGTATTTCAACTGATAAAACAAACAATAAGGCGCTTAAAGGGCATCCTTGTCGAATTCCCCGTTGAATCCCGAAGGTTTCAGAAATCCACCCGTTATTTAAAATACATCCTTTTATATCATGGTAAAGTGTTTTGACCCACTTTTGAAAAGACTTATTAAATCCAAATTTTTTTAATGATTCCAGCATAAAGTCCCATTCGAGTGAATCGAACGCTTTAGAAAAGTCAATAAATAGTATAGCTCCATCAATATTAAAGTTTTCAGCATAATCTATAATATCTTGAATTTGGCGTACGTTAAATCCTATATATCGATTTTTAACATAACCATTTTGATCTCTATGTATAATTAGGGGTAAGATTTTTTTTAGTCTTTGTGCTAAAGTATATGTAATAAGTTTTACATCAGTATTCAATAAAGTAATTGGACGGTAATTATCTAAGGACAAAGGGTCATTTTTTTGAAAATCAATGATATTATCCCAATCTTTTGGGTCTCAGATAAAGTTTCATTATCATAACATGTGTTAGAAACATTCAATACAATATGTTTTAAATTTGGCCAAAATTGTCGATAAAACTCAACTGTTAAGCCATCTTTGCCTGGAGTCTTATTTAGTTTCATATTATAAATAGAAGATGTTAGCTCTTCTAAAGTTAATTTACCATCCACTTGTTTGCTTTCACAAGGAGTTAAAGAATGATCAATGGGGGTATTTTCTATGTATGTCTTTAAAATTTCAGTTTCGGGACATGTACTTTTGTACAGAGATTTATAATACTCTTTACTTACATCTAAAATTTCACTTTGATCAACAGTAACCTCACCGGTTTGGGTCATTAATTTATTAATAGATTTTTTAGCCTGTCTATTTTTTTCTAGAGATAAAAAGTACTTAGTATTTTTTTCCCCTTCCTCTACCCATTTTATTCTTGATCTAACTTGGGCTCCTTTGGCTTTAAAAGAGTATATCTCTTCTAAATCTTTTTCTAAATTTTTTATTTGATTAAAAAGTTCATTATTTTTCCTATCAGGTAATTTGTCTAATCTTTCATTTAAAAGATTTAGTTTGTTTTCCATTATTAAAATTATATTTTTCCTTTCTCTGGCTTTTGATTTACAGTATTGGATAGTAGACTCTCTTATGTCGGTTTTTAGCAGGTCCCACTGATTTAGGACATTTGTAAGATTAAAATTTTGCTCATACTTTTCAATTAACTTATTTATTAGTTTATTGTACTGAGTATCAGTCAATATACTGTTATTCATTTTAAAATATCCTTTACCCCGATTATTTGCATAAATGTCTAATTTAAGCGAAATAGCCATGTGGTCTGTGAATGAAATTTGTGCAGGCCTGATATCAGCAGATACAGTACTTAGGCGTGCTTGTGTGCATATTATAAAGAAGTCTATTCTACTAGCTTCATTTGTAGAATTTTTTCTTTTCCATGTGAATTGTTTTTTATCTTTATTTAATTGTCTCCAAATGTCTATCAATTTATGTGTTTTAATTAATTGTTTTAAACCATTGACTGGTTTTTTTAACTTTTTATGTAATTTATTTTTCTTTGTATCTAAAGCTGAGAGTAAATCATTCATATCTCCCCCTACTATTAGAGCACCAAGAGTGTGCTCTTCAATTAATTTACTTACTTTTTTATAAAATTGGTTTCTTGCATGAACTTCATTAGGTGCATACAAGTTTACTAAGGTAAAAATCTTATCTTGAATTTCTATATTAATTATAATAATTCTCCCTTCTTTATCACAAAATTCATTAATTAATTTAAAGTCTAGTGATTTATTAATAAAGTAAGAAACTCCCCTTGAATTTGTTGTGCCTAGGCTGTGAAGATGTTTGCCATTGAATTCATTGTTAATTTGCTTTATCAAATCTTTTGACAAGTGAGTTTCTTGTGCCATTAAAATGTCGCATTTCTGCTGTTGAAACCAAGAGAATAATCTAAAGCGCTTTTCCTTTCTCGCTAAACCTTGACAATTAAGTGAGCAAATGTGGAAGTTTTTTGTTTTCATTATAGTATTAAAGAAGTTTAATTGTTGATCTCTTAAACGATTTATTTAAATCTAGCAAAATGTATAAACCTGTTCTATGTATCGTGACCCAGATAAACACGTAGTTATTTTTAGACCTATAAATAGCACAGGTAAAATTAATTTCTATTTTTAGTTTCATTACTGACTTTCTGAAAACGTCTTGTATTTTGTAAACATTAGCATTGTCATTTACTGTAATTTTGATAGCGCGGGTGGTTCTTTTGTATTTACAACTTTTATATTTTTTTACAGATATGGAATTAATCGTGTCACAGAATGTTGTTAGCCAAATGACTTTACTAGAAGTGCTTAATTTTGGAAATATGTGCACAACGAAGAAGTGTGTGATATCTAAGTTCAAGAACAGTTGGATATTTTTGGCTGTTTCTTTAATGTTTATAAAAAATAACTGTGTAGAAATATGTTCATATCCTGAAGAAAAGAACATCGGATGAATGTCGTTTACCGAAACTGTACTTTTATACTTCAAGACTGGCTGTTTTTTACTTGATTCCAAGAATATATTATGACAAAGGATTAAAGTGTGCCTATGAATACTGCATTTCGTTTTAGATGTGCATGGAACAATATTTTTTATCCAAGCAGATTTACCACCTTTATATTCATAGTCTATACATTTTTCATTTACAAATAATTTCATATATGCTGTATTTACTACATTTTTAAATAAACAACTATTCTGATATTTCTCTTTTGAATGTATGCTATCTACAATATAGACATCACATTCACAAATTACAATTTTGTTCACTTGATAAACACAGTCTATGTTTATAATACAAAGTAAACAAAGAAATATATACAATATATACAATTTAAAACACATGAAGATTTGTAGTTGATAGTTATAATTAAGATGAGCTTAGGATTTTGTTTTTTTCACAGGTTCTTGTCTCTTGTGAAGCTTATCAGTAGGAGTACTTGCTGTTTGTTTAGTACGTGTTTTTTTCTCTTCATTGGTTTTATTTGATGGAGTTCTAAAGGCTTCTGCTAGGAAGCGTTCCATGCTCGGCTGATCTTTATTGGAATTTTGTTTGTCCTTTTTATTTTTTGCTCGTTTAGCCTTTTTGACATGTCGTTTTTCCTTTTTTTCACTTAGGTTTGAATGATCTTCAAGATTGTTGCTTGCCTGTTTGTTAAAAGTAAAGCTAGGCGTTTTTTGTTCTGCTTCAGCTGCTTGGGTTGTTTGTGACGCATCCTTTTGACAGCTTTCTGGATGTGTGGGAATGTCTGAATCTGATTCAGATTCAGATTGGCTATCTTCACTAGAAGAATCGGAGTCTGCATTACAGTATTTTGCTGTATGACCGGACTTCCCGCATGTCTGACATACCCAATCATCTGGGCAAGTAGTGCAATAGCTTGCTTTATGACCGCTGCCACCACATGTGCGACACACCCAATCGTTTGGGCATTCATAAGATTTATGTCCCTCTTGTAGACATTTATTGCATTTAATGTTTGTACGGGTGTCAACTTGACCTCGATGGAGTACCACTGCTTTGTATTTACCTATGAATAAAGTTTTTGGCAAAGGATTTGGTATTGGGTCACATATTGCAATGCGATCGCCAGTCTGACAATTTGTTACGCGTCCATCGACTCGTAGCCTTTCACGAAATAATGTATGTACTACACAGTGATTAAATTCAAGGGCTCTTTGAATTTGACCGTCATCTGCTGAGCAAGGTATATTTTTTATTCTTACTCGAACATTGTTAGGATCTTCATTTTCAGCAGTTTTGGGATTTCTAGCATATGTTTGTATTAGCTTTTTACGAATAACAAGACCATTTGTGAGTGTTTTATCCCGGTCTTCCTGATTGTCAAAATATAATCTCCATAATCCCCTAACCCTTTGTAAAGCTTTCAAATGACTGGGGTCTACAAGATGTTCAACAGATCTGTATAGCTCGAGATGAGTGAGGTACTGGTCTTGTGAGGGCTTATTAGAACCAAATAAGTCTTGTTCCAAGATGAAGATTGGTTTAACTTCACTTACTGACTGATCATTTGACGTTTTGTCTTTAGGAGAAACTGCTTCAGCATAAGACTTGGTCGAACTTTTTGGATCTACATTTCCATCCGCCATTTTGAAAAATTGAGACGACTTCTAGACTTTGAATATCTCAATTATTCACATCAATGTACATTAAATCGCCACTTAAACTTAGCTACGAAAGGAATATTGTATATTCTGTTGAAGATACGTTCAAAAACTATTAAGAATCACTTCATTAAATGTCAAAATCTGATTTTTTTCGAGGAGCTCTGCCTACCGTAATTATGGCATGGGCGCGTTCGAATTCTTATCCTTTGGCATTTGCACTACTTTTGTTCCTTTGTTTTCCTATTATGTTTGATGTTTTCCCGGTGTGTTAGTTTGTAGGCCATATTTGTTGTCTTAATTGATTTCTGACTTTTAAACCCTGATATACTTCTGTTGCCATCATCTGTTCCTAATTTATGTATTTGCTAAATAAATGCAAAATAAGTATACCACTGTTCACAAGATGTAAATCGATTAAAAGAAAACAAATCTAGATAACAAACTAACATCGAGGGAAGTACATCAACAGTCTTTCAATGAACTACTAGAAAGAATATAGTGAACATATGTAGATTCATCCTGAAACCATTTATGACTTTTTTTCGTGTCTCTGAACTGCCGAACACGGTTCTATCAAACTAAAATTCCCTAGCTTATCACATGTTTTGAATTGAGTGTTCCTGATGAAGGCTAATCCAAACTGATTCGAACAAACAGAACAAGCCTCTAGCTCACATAGGTTTACATGTTAATAGTTATCAAAGATATCAGGCTTATAATTTAACACACTATACATGCTATACGCGCGTTTCGTCTACATAAAACTCAGCAGTACGTTCAGATCAAAAAATTAAGACAGTCAAACAAGTGCAAAGTTGAAGAGCTTTTATCACCCAAAAATTCCAAAAAGTTGTGCCAAATACGGCTTAGTTGATCTATTTCATAGATTATAAAATCATTAGTATTTAGAATTATTCATACTTTTGCAAACAGTAAATTTATAAAAATTACCATATACTAAGTAATTGATACTCATGTCAAAACCGAAGTGCTGACTACTGGGCTGGTGATACATTTTAATCATTTGTTTGTATGTACTGACATTACATAAACTTCCGTGTTTCTATTTTTATTTGTCTAATTCGGTCAACTAACTTTTTAAAGATGACATGTTTACGTTTTTTTTCTAAATGATACTCACGTAGTGAATTAAATGTTTTCCTTTTAATAGCTAATGTTGTTTTGTCTCTGTCCATAAGTGTCACCACTACATTAGCCCGCTCCTTACTGTACCTTAGTGGTGCTATATAGATAACAGCCGTGGTATAAGATCGTATTTGACGTGTTATTGTTGCAATATATGAACTGAAATGAAAATTATATGAATCAAAACACTAGAAACATTTTTAAGAGTTGTAATTTTAAAAGTAAATAACAAAAATATCGTTATATATATCAAATCAAATTCTGATTATGTTTCTGATTTGTTATTGTTAGTCTGGTGTGTCGAAACACCTTATTGAAATGAGGAAATTTTTTGTATGATTGCCAAAAAAATATTCATCAACTTTGGCGTCGTTTGTTTGTTTGTTTTAATTTTCTATAATATTCTGTAGCAAGTCAAAAATATGGCAGTTGCTATATAGTAGTCAGTTTCCATGCATGCTAGCATGTATTTCTCTTGGGTTTGATTTTTGACCCGGATTTATTATTTTTCTTAATTGATTAATGACTTTTGAGCAGATGTATACTTCTGTTGCCTTTATTAGAAAGACAAGATACTATTTAAAAAAAGGCTCCATGAGTGGCATATTGAAAGAACAAAGTTTAACATGTTCTACTATTAAACATAGTTAAATATATTAATTGCTAGTGACAGATCAAATGTTCTGCCCTTAACAACGTCATTTCAAAATCTACTCATTGTGTTTATAATATAATTGTCATTGTCATTCATATATATGTTTTTTTTTATTAAAAGCAAGAAAACATTATTCAAATCATTCATATTAATTAATTGAACTATTGTGTGTATCTGTCAGTTATTTCCCTAAGTTTCGGAATAACCTAATCTCAGTTGTAACTTACTTTTTGCCCAATGCACACCCTAGGAAACTCAGCAAAAGACACAATACCAGTCTCATCACTAACCAGATAATTGTGTTGTAATCTAAACATAAATGAAACATATAATAATTATATCGTAATATAGAATAAAATGAACGTTATTTTTTGCCTGGTGAATTGAAAAGTGTAAAATGCATAGTTACCTATTACACATGTTTCCTAATTTGAAAAGCAAACGCGTTTAAGGTAATTCGTAAAGTACGCTATAAGGAAAGTTATACAGACACGAATAGGAAAAAATAACTGTGGTTTTTAAACAGTTGACACATAATTAACTCAAGCTAAATGATATCATTACAAGTTTAAAATAAATGTGGGAGTAATTTTGGTAGAAATTTTATTCCAAATTTCAACCTATTTCCACTGTGCACAAAGTAAAAATCTACTCATTGGCATACAGTTTTAATTGTTTTAATAATTTGATGACATAGTTGTTCACAATAAACTCTAATGACATCATTTAAGTCTGAACAGATCATTTTGATTTTTTCAGTTGTTGTTATATTGTCCATACACACCAGCATCATCTGGTAAGTTTGTAAAATAACACTGTGGATGTGTACAAGTAAAAACAACCAATGATCAGTCAGAACATAGACGGAAACATATTATATTTGACAGCAAGCAAATGGTATGAACAGGCCTGATTTAACAGTCTGAAACTTGACTGAAAGATTGAAAATGACTGTTGATTAATGGTTTTGTCGTTTAAGAGCCTTTAAGATACCTAAAACAATCAGATCCGAATTGCTGTCGTAACATACTTTCAAATAATCTTTGATATGAAGTTAAATCATGCATTTTGTTAATCCTTACTCTCAGACATTAAGCTTGATCTTACTCTCTAAAGTACGTGTTACCTATTTCAATGGTTGTTAACTCCAATACGATGACATCGTATGTACATTAACACAAAACTTAATTGAAGAAGTAAAAAAATTGTTTACTGACAGATATTTTCAAATAACATGATGTTGTATGAAGAGTCATATTGCATCACTTTAGATACGCCACCGACTTGCACTATCAGGAAGACAAATGTATTTCTGTGAAACAAAAATAATACTTTGATATCAGGTTGACGTGGCTTTGAAAGCATCATTTTTAATTTCGTTTTCATTTTGCCCCGGTAATTTGTTAAACCAGCAAATATATGGTCAGTATAACTGTCGATCGTGCTATTATTGTGAAGATCATCAGTAAACTAATAAAAATAAGAAATTGTTTACCCTATGATTCAATAATTTTATTTTGGATGTAACGCGTCTTCTGAATGGCTGACGTTATTTTGTTATTAGCCCATAGACATAATTTAGTCATGTGACAGTGACGTCATCAACGTTTTACGCACGTCATTCATTGTGCATCACAACTTTTATGTTATTTCTCCATAGACAGTAAAAATATTACAGTCATTTATCAAATAAATACAAAAAAAATGCATACATGTACCCAGAACATAGGTATATTTCAATGAAATAGAAGTTACTCTGAAGGGTGTATTTGATCTCGTCAAAAAAGGGGTGGTGGTAATGCTGAAATGCGATGGATTGAATAAAAGTATTTTAGATTTCAATATCACCTAAGAGCAGTAACAGGTGACCTGCAGGTTTTCTGTCGCCTGATGTCAAAAGTCACATACCTATGTGGAATGATAAAACTTTACATAATAATTGATTTCGGTATGTTGTCAAAGAAGAAAATAGAAATAGAACACATACGACTGCGAAAAGTAGCGAAAAAGAGAGACGAAAGGTCAAGCATTATACACATTTGATGTCACTTTGAAGTTGGCGTGAAATGTTGCTCTTATAGTGCTATACATAACTTATAAATTTCGTGCGATCGAAGCGCTTTTCATCTTTACATTTGCAAACAAAGACGATATGATTTGTGGTTTTTTTTCTCGATCTGTTTTATAGTCTCTAGCTCTTTAAATTTGATATACTTTGATTTCTATTTTAACGTTAATATTTAATAAGAAGTGGTTTCATTTCAGAACATGAGAATGTCTATGAAAACAAATGTGATATTCTTATTTTGGCAATAAATCTACAAGTACAGCAAAACTTTTCAATTCAACACTGTATCAATGAAAGACTTTACTAAGGTTTCAATTAATTTGTGGTAACGAAATGGTTTAAATCTCGCAAATGATCCAATGATTGTATATGTTAAGTATAGTTCAGAGGAACATTCAAAAATATTAACTTTTCAAGTTTATGAATAAAGAGTAAAACCCAATCTCATATATACTGACAATAACCAAGTTCACAGACAAACGGAAGGAGAAATAAATACACTTCAAAATGACTTTATTGAACAATGATCCAAATTCGATTTGTACATTGATTGAACATGGCTGTGCTTCCCCAGGAAAAAGTTACCATAGCAATGCTTTATAACAAAAACAATTCAGTATGAGTCCTCCATACTCTTCGGTTTCGTTCTTCATTTTAGTTGTTTGACCTATTTTGAGTCGTGCATCACTTATGAGACTTTTATGCCCGAATCACGTCTCTGTCGTTCACAATCTGAAGCCTTGTATCTCTGTGGCGTATCTGTTGTTCACAATCTGAAGCCTGGTATCTATGTTTGGCGAGTACTGCCAAGTCAATATTGATGCAATTAGTTATCAAAGGTACCAGGATTATAATTTAGTACGCCAGACGCGCGTTTCGTCTTCATAAGACTCATCAGTGACATTCATATCAAAATATTTATATAGCAAAACAAGTACAGAAATGAAGAGGTGTTGAGGATCAAAAATTCCAAAAAGCCAAATACGTCTAAAGTTATATACATATCAATCAAAAGGTGTTTTGCATACGTATCCTTAAATCTTTTTAAAATGCGATCCAATATTATAGATCTAAAAAGGCTGAGGTTCTTTCCAAATATAAGGGTGCTTTGCTTTTTGATGCTCTGAGAAATATGAAAGGAAAATTATTGTCATTTACACAACCAACATTTCAAATTAGATGGATACAACAAAGAAGACGAAGCTATTTAAATCAATTATAATATAATATACCACACTAAGAAGCCAATCAACATTAGGCAGTACAAGCTGACAATAAAGTTTCTGATATTCAGTTGCTGCGAAACAATATCTACAGATAGACGGATATAACGTTAAAAGAAATGATTTATTATATATTTCTTTTTAAAAACTTTGTCTTATCCTTTAATTTTTGTTTGTTGTTGATACGAATATATGTATTTATTTACAAAGAATATCCTCAAACGAATTTCCTAGGGTTGTACAGGGCTAACCACATAAGTAACACATATATCGTACCTAGGGTTGCACAGGGCTAACCACATTGGTAACACATACATCACCTTAAAACTGTGTTTTCCGATGATATATTTATAAACGTCTAAATAGTTGACATCTTTACGACACACGTTAACGTAGGATTATCAATGGCTCACAATTTAGTAAATGCATACCTATGGAGTCAAACAATTGGGTTAGGGTCATCTTTGACTTGACCATTGGTACAATCCATTGATGTTACGCATAACTCACATTTTATTGAGAGTAAGATAACAGGTAATGATTACATAGTAGATATTTGTATTCCCGACGCATTTTTGTGCCTCTCTCAAGTCAGGAGCCTATGTCCTTTCTAAGTCTTGAATTTGAAGATTAGTTTCTTGTGTATATTTCGGAGTTTAGTATGATGTCCATTACCACTGAACTCGTATGTATATACATATTATTTAGGGGCCAGGTGAAGCACGCCTCCGGTTGCAAAATTTTCTCGCTGCATTGAAGACTGGGGGCCGTTGGCTGTTGTCTTTGACACAGTCCTTATTTTCAATTTTATTGAAACAACCTTTTCTATAGCATAGAGTGAAAACCAGTGGTAGTAATACATGTAACTATAAGTCACAGCCATTAATTTAAGTGCGTTTTCCAGTATACGAAAACTAACAAATATAATTTTATAATTTACGAAAAAATATGGTAAACGATTCAACAATTTGATAATAAAATTGAAAACAAGAAAATGTAAAATACTTAAAGTAAAGATTATTTGATTTACGTATGCTTTATATTATGTTCGATTTGTGCATGATTTACACACAAAATTTCCATGCATTGGTCTTTGTGTGTATATCATGCGTGGAATTTTTACCTTTTTCGTAATAAATCTACTATTCTAGGTAATTATGATTGAAAGGCCTACATTAGGTTTTCCTACTTAAATTCCCCTGAAAAATGAGAACGTATATAAATCAATAACGAAAGTTCACACAGTAAAATATTGATAAATATAATTAACGTATAGTTTCTGAAACAGTAGCTTTAGCACAACAGTTATTCTTTAGTAGGTGGATAAACTGGATCAGAGGCTGGCTGCACAAACCCGCTTGAATGACTGTACTGCGTTTGATCGTATGCAGGCGGTTGTCCATAAGCTTGCTCCCCATACTGGTGTTGTCCAACTACTGTGAGTGTTTACGTCTGGATGTGTCAAAACAGTTCCAACTCTACCCTTCTCCTCTGTGTAAACAAATATTTTGTTCATTAATTTTATATCGTTTAAAAGCAGTTAAACAATTTTGCAAGTTTATATCATATATTAAGGTTGTATGTGTTATATGTTCTTTAGATAATTCAAGTTCAAGTTATATAAGTATATGAGTGTGGTATGAACAACTACAATGTATTGACAAAAAAAATAAGGTATATGATGAAGCTATCAAAGTCCCAGAAATGACGAGATTTGAAATAAGTCAGAAGACAGAAAACAAGACCATGATTTATACTTCAAGTAACATCTCAGTTTAAATCTATACACAAAAACAAAACACGACATACAGCAACCAACGACTACCACTGACTATTACACTGTTAACTTGCTAATGTTAGGGATTGAACAGGATGTGTAATGCTCAATCCATCTATAATCTAGAACAGTAAAACACAAGGCATGGACACATTGTTATGATATGTAGGATATGACAAAAGAGCATTGCTAGTCAGATCAACAGGAATAACCTAACAAACTGCCAAGAATAGCACAAGCTTTTTAAAGACTATTTTAAAATGATAGCATGTTAATAAAGGAATTGGAAAATCTGAAAAAAAACTAATATAAGCCATTGAAAATTAGGCGGGAAAATATCCCTCTAGACGTTTCATATATTTGACATTGAAATAACTTTTCTTTCATAAATTATAAAGAAAATACAATAACTTTGTAGGATGATCAGATGTGATTTTTTAAACTATATGTAATAAAATTATGTAAAGAAAAGTAAAGGTATACAGGGTAAATTGTTTAATCGTATGGATATAACTAGAGGAGTCCGAATATCTGGCAAACATTCAATCCTTAAATCATATTAACGTAAACATGGTGATATAAATGTTTTGTATAAGGGACCCTTTATACCGTGCTGTTCGTATTGAAGCATAGACTCAGTGTTGAAGCCATTTTTTTTACTTATGTTTGTTAATTTGTTATACAATGGAGAGTTTTTACACTGACACTCAACCCACATTTTTATTATTTATACTTACAACATTGTGACAATTATCTAACATTGTTAATAACAGAACTTATTTATGTGCTACCCTTAAACTCAAGGTAATTCCTCATATGAATGTATACATTTTCACGATAGCTAATTTCTATGCACTTCCAATTTTAGCGCTCATTCGGCGTTACTCTAAAAATGAAACACCAGTTTAATTTCATATGAATGAATGTGTTTAGTTTCACGTACACACATGCGAAGTTACTTTGATAATCGCCGTTGTGTGCCATCTATTCTGATTTCATTATCAAACATTATATGTTGTCTTTCTCTTAGTAAATCAAAACGATTATTTAAACTTTTTCCAAATGTTGCTAAAATACTTAATATAAACTTACTTTTGCAGCTGTAGTATATGCAGGCGATGAAAATAGCTAGACCAAATAAACCTCCAATACATATTCCGACTATTGCTCTGAAAACAGAATATATTCCAAGTAAGGCAAATATACACACTGGAGCAAATATTGGAATACTCTACATGTAGTAAAACACATTTTTTAGAACGAGTCATAAAAAAGTTATTGCGAGCCCATGCATTGGTTATTGTTAACAAACAAAAAGGTTTGGTAATTTGGAACTTTTCTTAGTAATAGAGAGTAAATCAATTGAGAAAGGAAATGGGGAATGTGTCAGAGCAACAACAACCCGACCATAGTACAGACAACAGCCGAAGGCCACGAATTGGTCTTCAATGAGGCGAGAAACTCCCGCACCTGTAAGGGTCCTTTGGCTGGCCCCTTAAAACATATTTATACTAGTAGATGTACAGTGAAAATGGACGTCATAATAAACTCCGAATTATACACAAGAAACTAAAATTAAAACTCACACAAGACAAACAAAGGCTCCTGACTTGGGACAGGCGCAAAATTGCGGGTGGGTTAAACATGTTTATGAGGCATTTTATGTTATAGATTAAATATGATAATTTGTGTGAAATCACTGATTATGTAGTTGACAGTTAATGCCCTTTCAATCGATTAAAATACTTTCGAAAAAACTTCCGTAATTACAGTACTCACCGAATAGATAAACAGGTTGACGACCCAGTACAGACGTAACTATCAGGGCAGCACCAATCATATCCTGTACAATGATGGTAGTCATAGTAACACGACTGACCTATAAAATACAGTAAAACCTATGAACATTTCGTACATACGTCATCTTGAATGCAATTTCAGGCTTACCACGAAGTGAGTTACTTTTATAACATTGAATGTGAAGACTTCTAATTGCTTATTATACATTGGAATACAACGGACTGTGCTATGCATAATGTATTTGACATTTCGTACATTATAAGATTAATTCAACACATTGAAAAATTTGTTTTACAGCTTTTAACCATTCGTTAGATTGGTTTATGATTAAATCATCAGTATCTGCTAGTCGTTGTTTTATTGAGGTCAATCGTTGGTGAAACTTAAACCAATCGGGTCGGTTGAAGACAAAACTTTACGACAAAAGAGATGATTTCAGCTTTCCAATTGTAAACTTTCCATTTCTAAGTAGCAACATTCCAGCAGCACCTGCATACGGGGTATATATCTCCCAATTGATACGATATTCCCGTGCTTGCATTTCCTATCATGATTTTCTTGATAGAGGGTTACTGCTCACAAGGAAGCTATTAAACCAAGAGTTCCAAATGGTGAAGTTGAAATCATCCCTTCGTAAATTTTACGGACGCCATCACGAGTTGGTTGACCATTATGGAATAACCGTTTCACAAATGATATCGGATATGTTCCTTACGTCGTAACTACAATCCCCTTCCCTTTCATGAATTTGACCTACCGAATTAGACTATTTACCGGATTTGTTATCACATAAGCAACACGACGGGTGCCGCATGTGGAGCAGGATCTGCTTACCCTTCCGGAGCACCTGAGATCATCCCTATTTTTTGGTGGGGTTCGTGTTGTTTATTCTTTAGTTTTCTATGTTGTGTCATGTGTACTATTGTTTTTCTGTTTGTCTTTTTCATTTTTAGCCATGGCGTTGTCAGTTTGTTTTGGATTTACGAGTTTGACTGTCCCTTTGGTATCTTTCGTCCCTCTTTTAAACGTGGTCAGGTGGCACCCTTTGTTTAATCCTTGGTTAAATGAATCCCAGCTTCGGACCTTGGTGAACGTTTTAACCACGGAATAGTTTTTATCTAAAATTACGATTCCCTGTTTATTACTACATTGTTTAGAAGACACTGTGAACGTTTATATACTTTATCCAAAACCATTTTTTGATTTTGAAAGAGGAGAGTAAACAATCATGTACTGTAGTAGATTTGAAGACCACATGTATTTACAAACGACCTGCCTCTGATCCCATCTACGAAAGGAGACTATTTCTAAAAGCAAATTTAGTCAGGAGTACAAATGGTGTAAAAATACACGAGCCCAACATTTAAATTGATATATGCAAACGTCAACTATATGAATTAAGTTATGTTGCCCCTGAGAAATAGATGATGACAATTGAAAAGATGAATTCTTCACATCTGTCAAAGCTGGTAAATTTAAGTTTATTTATTTATTATTCTACTCAACTCTCCCAATTTATTTCTGTGTTTGAATGGAAAATTATGCTTATTATTTTTCAACATACCCACTCCACCATTCTTATCCGTCTACTTCGTTTTATACCATCGCTTTTATATGGATTGGTCTGTAAAACACATGTATTCAACGAATAGATCATGCTAAACATTTCAGTGCGCATGTACACGATGCACACTATTGGAATATAATTCAGAGATGTACGAGACCACTAGATAATCATCGATTTGGAATCTAATGCAAATACGAGTTCCTAAAACGTTTATGAGCATACAAAAACAAATGGGCATAAGAAGGACATATATTAATCTTTCACATCTTCATTATATTATTAACTTTGTCTCAGAGATATAAGTTTAACGTGGTAATTTCAGGTTCAACCTACCCCTTTATTTCAAAAGTGTCTTTATCGATAAAGAATAAACAACGTTTTATATATCTAGGGAATGCTTTTGACCAATTTCAAGCGATAATTGTAACAATTATTTCATTCATTTTCGAAACACAGGTCAGCAATAAATGTAGTTTGTAAAGGACAATGGTTCGTTATATGAGTTTTACCATCCTTGCGTAAAGATATGTAGACAGTTATTGCTAAAAATATACGTTGGAACAATAAGAACATTTAATGCGGTTTATATTTATTCTAAAGGTGAGCTTTACAAACAAAAAGCGCAAAACTGTTATATATACAGATCACTGATTTAAAAAAGAAAGATCTTATTGATAGTGGTGTTTCGTTTTAAAAAGTACAATCGAACGACTTTTGCCATGTGCAAATCAACTATCAAAATTAACATCGTAACTTCCTGGTTTAGGAACCAATGGCATTTGCCGGAACGATGATTAAACCGCCTTAATGTGTTAAAATTATCGGGTATTGTTTGGATATTCTTCCTAATTTGGGCAATGAAAACTTTCACGATCGTTATGTTTATGTCAATCAACTCACAAGAAAACGTTTTAAAGTGTTTGAAACAAATGTTCTCTTATTTAAATGTATGTGTTCTTGGAATTTTGCAACATTCCCATTGCTAAATTGTATCCTTCTTTTTCGTTGTATACCATCGTCTTTTATACGGATTGGTCTGTAAAACACATATGTTTCACGAATAAATCAACATGTTAAAGATTCAAGTTCACGGGATGCACACTATTGGAAAAGCCTTCAGAGACATGGTAAAAGTTGATTTTGAAGCTACTGCAAATACGAGTAAATAAAAACGTTTATGGGAATACCAAAAAAATGGGTCTGGAAGATTAATTAAATATTTCATGCGAAGAATATTCATCTTACACTTCTTCATTATATTATTATTTCAGAGATACATGTATTAAGTCTGGAATGTCTGTAGTATAAGTGTAACATTGTAATTTCTTGTTTAAGAACTTCTTTATCGCTATGGTATAGCAACAAGTTTTTATATATCTATTGAACGATTTTTAATCAATTTCAAGCGATAATTGAGACAACTATTTCAGGCATTTCCGTAAACAGGTCATCAATATATTTAGATTGTAAAAGGCAAATTGTTCCTTAGATGATATGATTCTATACTTGCTTATAGACTCTTATACATTTATTATTTAGAATAAAAAGTAAAATCACAAAAATACTAAACTTAGAGGAAAATCAATTCGGAAAGTCCATACTCACGTGGCAAAATCAAATAACAAAACGCACCAAAAATGAACAGACAAGAACTGTCATATTCCTGACTTTGTACAGGCATTTTCAAATGTAGAAAATGGTGGATTAAACCTGGTTCTATAGCGCTAACCCTCTCACTTTAATGACAGTCTCATCAAATTCCGTTATATTTACATTAGAATTTGTACGTTATAACGTTAAGACCATTCTATATAGAACTATTTAAAGGTGAACTATGCCAACTAAAAACGCAAAACTGTTATATATAAAGATCACTGATTTAAAAAGAAAGCTATTATTCATATTGTTGTCTCTTTGGCGTTAATCGTATAAGGTATAGTTGAACGAATTTTTCCATATGAAAACCAATCCATTTCAACATAGTAACTTCCGGATTGAGTAATGTCCGGATTGAAATACATGTACCCAAAATCATTTGGCAATATATTTAATCGACTTGTTCAAAATGAAAAACTATCTATATCAATATAATAACTTCCATGTTGAAACACAAATATCATTTTGCTTCAACGATGATTGTACCACCTACTGTTTGGTGTTTTTGGATATTGTTAGGATATTCAACCAAATGCTTGCTCTAAACACTTAACCAAATGTTATGATAATATCAATCAACCTATAAGAACAGATTGCAGATTGTTTAAAAAAAACCTTTTATTTTAATGTTTAATGGAATTTAAATTGAAATATTTTTCAACAATACCAATTGTCTGTATGATTTTTATATTGTTATTGACCTTTCCAATCCGACGTTTTCTGATACTATACAAAGAAATGACGATCGAACATTTCATCGATACGTTATCAATTTTGAATACGAAACAGCTAACGTTACGGTACCCAAATTGCACCTATTTAGCAAAAATAGCAGCGGAAACCTTACAAGATTTCAAAGAGACTAAACAATTTGTATTTTTATTATTTGATGCGCGTCTTTCAACATAGGTAAAAATATTTAGATATTCACAAAACGTTCACAGTATTTATCAATAGATGAAGTGTTTACTGAAAAAGCAAAATGTACGGAAACGTCGCTATGCGACGTCATCAAAACGTCATCTTTTTTTTAAATTTAGCAATATGTTACAAGTATCCTTTTCTTAAAAAATGAAGAGTAAGCATTGACTAATATCAAGTTGTTCTAAATATTTGAAGAAATTAAACAAACGCTCTGTTATTTCACTTTTGACGATGCGAATTTAAGCATGAATGCAATTTGGGTACTCCTCATTACAGAATCATTTATGGTTTGGAGGTCACTTCAGACCAATTTTTCTATGATTCCACATGAATTCAAAATTAAATTGGTGAACCATATAGTAAAAAATGATACATCTACAAAATAAACACATAATGAAAACTTTTGTCTGAAGCATATTAATAAACGTAGGTTCAAAAACTGTCAAAATAGGTGCAATTTGGGTACCCTCACGTTAGGTTTAAGTTGTACTCAAAAGAAAGCGTAATTTAAAAAAAGTAGAAATACATTTGCCCAATTGATCACAAGAGAAAAGAAACAACTTTAACGGCTGAAAAAATGTCATTAGTAAATATATAACATGTATGATCAAGATCAATCGATTTTCATTACAACTCAATATTGTGAAAAGTAATAAATTAAAGCACCATAACATAAGAGAAGTTACAACATTTTTCACTTTTCTTTAAATAAACTCATCATAGATACCAGGATCAAAATGTTACATTACGCCAGACGCACGTTTCGTCTAAAAAAAAGACTCATCAGTGACGCTTGAACCAAAAAAATGTTTAAAAGGCCAAGTACAAAGTTGTAGAGCATTGAGGACAAAACATTCCCAAAAATTGTGCCAAATACAGGTAAGGTAATCTTTGCCTATAATTGCAACTAATATAACTTTATGGTAACTTATTATAACAACGTCGTGAACCCTTTTCAAAATATAGCTTCCAAAATGTCATTTCTTTAAATTGTAACACAAAAACATTTACACAAATTAGTTGTTCAGCTTGGACAATCAAATCATTCACATTTTTCAGATTTTGTTTAACCTCTGGTTTAGCACATTTGAAATATCCATTTACATATTTTTTTCCTACCAGATTGCTACTTCATACACATAACGAACTGCATTCCGAACTAATTTATCTCGGGCGTTTTTGATTTTTTTTGCGGTGAATTTCGTATGACGTGATAGTTTAAATCCAAAAAAAAGTTATTACACAAAAATACAGAAAGATATGCTGAACGTATATAAACTTTAGGTTACAAAAATGTAGTTTATGCAACATGTACATTTAATATAAAAAGTTGCACACATTTTTGTTGTTTTCTCTAATGTTCGTTTCATACTTTATAGATTCAATGATGATAACCTTATCAATAATCTGAGTATAATGGAGAGCATTCGTCCTTTTATCATAAAAAAAAACCTTTCTATGTAAAACATATTTTCAACATGGTTGTATATAACAATTTTTAAAAGTGCATTTTACAATTGTGGCAAAGTGTTGTTCAAAATGTATAGACAATATGCATACACCGCTGAAATTTTAGAAAGACGAATGTATTTGTTGAACTAATTTTGTGAAATTACCATTTTGTACAATTTAACCTACCTTTCACATTTATTATCAAAGAAGATATACCAATCATAAATAATACGAAGTCCATGTTTGCTGTCCTGTACCAAACTTTGTTGAATGATAAAGGATATATTATAATTATACTATTATATTTCAACTTAATTATCTGTTCTGATTAAGAACAATGCCAACTATCTACTTCCTTTTTTTTTTTTATTTATATGCAAATAACCTTTATTAGTTAAAAACTTATCAGGTTTCGATTTGAAAAGTTGTTGGCAATGTTTCCTTTGCTTTGGTTAAACAAACATACATTCAGTGTGTACATTTGTTTTTATAAAGAATAGGCTTTTCCGAGTTACTTTCCGAAATCATACTTTTAAAAATAGGAAAATTCCTAGCAATCATGCTTTTCAAAAAGGACAATTCTAAGCAGTCGGGGTACTTGAGCAAATACAATGGTATAATATAGAAGAAAGAATAAGCTTTACATATGGGAGTTATTATTTTGTGACCGAGCAAACTATTCATAGCAGATTAAGGATTATAGAAACTAAAAACGCAAAACTGTTATATATACAGATGACTGATGTCAAAAAGAAAGATCACATGGCTAGCCTTTTTAAAAAAAAATTAAATCGTATACAGCATAACTAAACAACTTGTTCCCTATAAAAAGCAGTTATCAATATTAACATATTAACTTCTTAGTTGAAAAACCAATGACATTTGCCGAAACGATTATTGAACCATCTTAATTTGTTAATTATCGGGTATTGTTCTGGAATTAGACCTAATGTTTGCACTGAACGCTTAAACAAATTTTATGATAACACCAATTATCTCATAAAAAAACATTTTCACAGCGTTTTAAAAATTATCTTATTTGTATGGAGTTTTGATCTGAAATATGTATATGACCTTTTCATCCCAGTAATTTTTGCTGCTATATATAGTAAAAACAATCGAAAATTTCATCTACACGTTATATTAATTATTAATACTGGATACGAAACAGTTAGGTTCAAGTTGTACCCCCAATGAAAGCTATTAGTATTTGATTTTAGATGCTCTGAGAAATATGAAAATTATTGTCATGTACACGACCAACATTACAAACTAGATTAATGTAACAAACAAGAAGAAGATGTTTAAATCAAGTATGATATAATATACCACACTAAAGAAGCCAATCAGCATATGGCTAAGTACAAGCTGACAATAAACTCTGTAGTTTCTGATATTCAGTTGCTACGAAACAAAATCCACAGAAAGACGGATATAACGTTAAAAGAACTGATTTATTATATTTCTTTTTATAAACATCCACTTGTCCTTGAATTTTTGTTTGTTGTTGATATGAATATATGTATTTATTTGTGACAATTTTACAAAGAATATCCTCAAACGTATTACCTATGGTTGTACAGAGCTAACCACATAAGTAACACATACATCGTACCTAGGATTACACAGGGCTAACCATATAGGTAACACATACATCGCCTTAAAACTGTGTTTTCCGATGCTATATTTATGAACGTCTAAATAGTTGACATCTTTACGACACACGTTAAGGGCATACGATACAGTTTTGATCCTGTATTTACAAGTTCATGAAAATTTGCATATAGGCTATTTTTTACCTGATTAAATCAAATATGTAATAAAAAATATACCTTCATGTGCTACTTTTTGAGTAAAAAGAGGTCGAAATTTTGTATATTTGCTCAAAATTCAGATTTGTGGCCGTAATTTCTTTTTCGAAAGATAGACATAACTTTTTTGTTATAAAAGATAAACCCAAATCTTTTTGGGTTAAATAATCGGTAATTTCTGTATTTTATAAATATCCTAAAAAATATGCAATTTTTTATTTAGAAATAACTCATATTTATCAAATGTTCATGAAATGAGGAAAAAACGTCATTTTTTACTGCATGTTTATCAAATTTAAAAAAAATCCTTTATTTACAGTTTAATAAAATTTGAGTCACATAATCTCCCTGCAAATTGAAACAAAATGCCGTTTTGAAAAATAGGGGTCCATGAACTCGTTTTAAAATTAAATCAGTTTGAATGATAAAAATCAGTCGAAAAATGCATCTTTTCCCGATATGTCACAGTTTGACGTCCAGTTGCAAAGGTTTCTCGCTGCATTGAAGACTGGGGGCCGTCGGCTGTTGTCTTTGACACATTCCTTTTTTTCCAATTTTATTGAAACAACCTTTTCTATAGCAAAGAGTGAATACCAGTGGTAATAATTAGCTATCAAAGGTACTAGGATTATAATTTAATACATGTAACTATAAGTCACTGCCATTCATTTAAGTGGGTTTTCCAGTAAACAAAAAATAACAAATATAATTTTATAATTTACGAAAAAATATGGTAAACGATTCAACAATTTGATAATAAAATTGAAAACAAGAGAATGTAAAATACTTAAAGTAAAGATTATTTGATTTACGTATGCTTTATATTATGTTCGATTTGCGCATGATTTACACACACAATGTCCATGCATTGGTGTTTGTGTGTATATCATGCGTGGAATTTTTACCCTTTTCGTAATAAATCTACTATTCTAACTAATTATGATTGAAAAGCCTACATTAGGTTTTCATTCTTAAATTCCCCTAACTGAAAAATGAGAACGTATATAAATCAATAACGAAAGTTCACACAATAAAATATTGATAAATATAATAAACGTATAGTTTCTGAAACACTAGCTTTAGCACAACAGTTATTCTGTAGTATGTGGATAAACTGGATCAGAGGCTGGCTGCGCAAACCCGCTTGGTTGACTGTACTGCGTTTGATCGTATGCAGGCGGTTGTCCATAAGCTTGCTCCCCATACTGGTGTTGTCCAACTACTGTGGTGCTTACGTCTGGATGTGTCAAAACAGTTCCAACTCTGTGTGAAAACATATTTTGTTCATTAATTGTATATAGTTTAAAGGAGTTAAACAATTTTGCAAGTTTATATCAGATCTTTGATTTGGGCTTTAACATCCTTTCACATTAAGGTTGTATGTGTTATATGTTCTTTAGATAATTCAAGTTCAAGTTGAATAAGCGCTCATAGTATATGAGTGTGGTATGAACAACTACAGTGTATTTACAAAAAACATAAGGTATATGATGAAGCTATCAAAGTCCCAGAAATAACGAGATTTGAAACAAGACGCAAGAGCATGATGTATACTTCAAGTAACATCTCAGTTAAAATCTATACACAAAAACAAAACACGACAGACAGCAACCAACGACTACCACTGACTATTACACTGTTAACTTCCTAATGTTAGGGATTGAACAGGATGTGAAATGATCAATCCATCTATAATCTAGAACAGTACAACACAAGGCAAGGACATATTGTTAGATATGTAGGATATGAAAAAAGTGCATTGCTAGTCAGATCAACAAGAATAACATAACAAACTGACAAGAATAGTACAAACTTTTAAGGTTCATCATAACAAACGGACAAAATTGGCTGTATTTGCATTAGACTTACCTGTAAAGTTGGAAAAGTTTTAATGCCTATAATAAAGTTAAATGCATTTTGTGTTTCAGAAAGATAAAATCTCTTTTGGATTTTGATGGGTATTTTTTTTCCTTCATGCAAAAGGTGTGAAAATTGACTTAGTTGTGGACCAACTATGAGATGATCCCTCAGGTAAAAAAACCGATTTGTATTGTTTTCATTGTCCTTAATTGACATGGACAGTAGTTCACAACTATAGGTGAGCTAAAGAGTTTATCTTAGTCAGCTGTGAGTGGACAGTATCAAAGTTATTCAGGTGTTTGTTTATTTTTGCACCTTCTGCAGAAAGGAAAAAAAATGCCCATCAAAAACCAAGAAAGATTTTATCTTTCTTAAACACAAAATGGACTTTTATATATCTAGTGGATGCTAGACATTAAAACCTTCCAAATTCAGGTAAGTCTGTATACAGAGTAGTTTTTGAGGTGAAAATACGGCCATATTTGTCCATTTGTTATGATGAACCTTAAAAGACTATTTTAAAATGATAGTATGTTAATAAAGGAATTGGAAAATTAAAAAAAACTTAACTCCTTGTGTTATTTTTTTATTAATATAAACCATTGAAAATTTAGCGGGAAAATGTTCCTCTAGGCGCTTCATATATTTGACATTGACATAACTTTTCTTTCATAAATTATAAAAAAAAATACAATAATTGTATAGGATGTTCAAATGTGACTTGTTAAACTATATGTAATAAAATTATGAAAAGAAAAGTATAGGTTGACAGTGGAAATTGTTTAATTGCATGGATAAAACTAGAGGATTCCGAATATCTAGCAAACATTTAATCCTTAAATCACAGTAACGTAAACATGGTGATATAAATGTTTTGTATAAGGGTCCTTTATACCTTACTGTTTGTATTATAGCGTAGGCTCCGTGTTGAAGCCATTTTTTAACCTATATTTGTTAGCTTGTTATACAATGGTACCTAAATGGAGAGTTGTTACACTGGCACTCAACCCATATTTTTATTATTTATACTTACAACATTGTGACAATCATCTAACATTGTTAAAAACAGAACTTATTTATGTGCTACCCTTAAACTCAAGGTTATTCCTCATATGATAGTAAATATGTCCACGATATATGCACTACCAGTTTTAGCGCTTAGTCGGCGTTACTCTCAAAATGAATCACAAGTTTGATTGCAAATGAATGAATGTGTTTAGTTTCACGTAAACACATGCGAAGTTACTTTGATAATCACTAATTTGTGCCATCTATTCTGATTTCTTTATCAAACATTATATATTGTCTTTCTCTAAGTAGATCAAATAGTTATCAAAATTACCAGGATTATAATTTTATACGCCAGACGCGCGTTTCGTCTACATAAGACTCATCAGTGACGCTCAGATCAAAATAGTTAAAAAGTCAAATAAATACAAAGTTGAAGAGCATTGAGGATCAAAAATTCCAAAAAGTTGTGCCAAATACGGCTAAGGTAATCTACTCCTGGGGTAAGAAAATCCTTAGTTTTCGAAAAATTCAAAGTTTAGTAAACAGAAAATTTACAAAAAATGACCATATAATTGATATTCATGTCAACACCGAAGTGCTGACTACTGGGCTGGTGATACCCTTGGGGACGAAACGTCCACCAGCAGTGGCATCGACCCAGTGGTGTAAATAGTTATCAAAATTACCAGGATTATAATTTTATACGCCAGACGCGCGTTTCGTCTACATAAGACTCATCAGTGACGCTCAGATCAAAATAGTTAAAAAGTCAAATAAATACAAAGTTGAAGAGCATTGAGGATCCAAAATTCCAAAAAGTTGTGCCAAATACGGCTAAGGTAATCAACTCCTGGGGTAAGAAAATCCTTAGTTTTCGAAAATTCAAAGTTTAGTAAACAGAAAATTTACAAAAAATGACCATATAATTGATATTCATGTCAACACCGAAGTGATGACTACTGGGCTGGTGATACCCTCGGGGACGAAACGTCCACCAGCAGTGGCATCGACCCAGTGGTGTAAATAGTTATCAAAATTACCAGGATTATAATTTTATACGCCAGACGCGCGTTTCGTCTACATAAGACTCATCAGTGACGCTCAGATCAAAATAGTTAAAAAGTCAAATAAATACAAAGTTGAAGAGCATTGAGGATCCAAAATTCCAAAAAGTTGTGCCAAATACGGCTAAGGTAATCTACTCCTGGGGTAAGAAAATCCTTAGTTTTCAAAAAATTCAAAGTTTAGTAAACAGAAAATTTACAAAAAATGACCATATAATTGATATTCATGTCAACACCGAAGTGCTGACTACTGGGCTGGTGATACCCTCGGGGACGAAACGTCCACCAGCAGTGGCATCGACCCAGTGGTGTCAAAACGAGTATTTAAACTTTCAATGATGCTTTAATACCTAATATAAACTTACTTTTGCAGCTGTAATATATGCAGGCCATGAAAATAGCCAGACCAAATAAACCTCCAATACATATTCCGACTATTGCTCTGAAAACAGAATATATTCCACGTAAGGCAAATATACACACTGGTGCAAATATTGGAATACTAAACATGTAATTAAACACATTCTTTGGAGCGAGTCATACAAACATTATTGCGAGCCCATGCATTTGTTATTGTTTACAAAAAAAAAATTGGGTATTTGGAATTTTTCTTATTTATGAGAGTGGATAAATTGAGAAAGGAAATTGGGAATGTGTCAGAGCGACAACAACCCGAAAACATAGAGCAGACAACAGCCGAAGGCCACGAATGGGTCTTCAAAGAGGCGGAAAAACTCTTGCACCTGTAGGGGTCCTTCGGCTGGCCCCTTATAACAAATGTATACTAGTTCATGAAAAATGATAATGAACGTCATAATAAACTCCGAAATATACACAAGAAACTAAAATTAAATATCACACAAGACTAAATAAAGGCAACAGTAGTATACGGCTGTTCAAAACTCATAAATCCATGGACAAAAAAACAAAATCGGGGTAACAAACTAAGACCGAGGGAAACGCATTAAATATAAGAGGAGAACAATGAAACAACCCCGAAACGCAATACACACAGAAACGGACCAAGCACCAGTCAAAATCCCACGGGAATAACACATATAACATCTAAACCAAATACATGAATTTGGAATAAACAAGTACCTTGCCACGTCTTATCTTAATATCTAAAAAATAAGAGAAAACAAACGACACAACATTAATGCAACACACACCGAAACGAACAATAATATAACAAAGGCCAGGGGCTCCTGACTTGGGACAGGCGCAAAATTGCGGCGGGGTTAAACATGTTTATGAAGCATGTTATGTTATAGATTAAATATGATAATTTGTGTGAAGTCACTGATTATGTAGTTGACAGCTAATGCCCTTTCAATCGATTAAAATACTTTCTAAAAAAAACTTCAGTAATTACAGTACTCACCGAATAGATAAACAGGTTGATGACCCAGTACAGACGTAACTATCAGGGCAGCACCAATCATATCCTGTACAATGATGGTAGTCATAGTAACACGACTGACCTGTAAAACACAGTAAAACCTATGAACATTTCGTACAGACGTCATCTTGGACGCAATTTGAGGCTAACCACAAAGTGAGTTACTTTCATAACATTGAATGTGAAGCCGTCTAATTGCTTGTTATGCATTGGAATATTTTTCATTGTGGAATTAATTGAAATTAAACTGTCTTTGGCAGTATATTTTCTTAATATATAACGGACTGTGCTATCAATAATGTATTTGACATTTCGTACATTATAAGATTAACTCAACACATTGAAAAAATGTATTTGTATTAGAGCTTTTAACCATTCGTTAGATTGGTTTATGATTAAATTATCAGTATCTGCTAGTCGTTGTTTTATTGAGGTCAATCGTTGGTGAAACTTAAACGTGGTCAGGTGGCACCCTTTGTTAAATCCTTCGTTAAATGAATCCCAGTTTCGGACCTTGGTTAAAGTTTTAACCACAGAATAGTTTTTATCTTAAAATACGATTCCCTGTTTAAGAGACACTGTGAAAGTTTATATACTTTATCCAAAACCATGTTTTGATTTTTAAAGAGGAGAGTAAACAATCATGTACTGCAGTAGATTTGAAGACCATACGCATTTACCAACGACCTGCCTCTGATCACATCTACGAAAGGAAAGCAAATTTTGTCAGGAGTAGGAATGGTGTAAACATACACGAGCCCAATATTTAAATTGATATATGAAAACGTCAACTATGGGAATGAAGTTATGTTGCTCCTGAGAAATAGATGATGACAATTGAAAAGATGAAATTTTCACATATCTCAAAGCTGGTAAACTTAAGTTTATTTATTTATTATTCTACCCAACTCTCCCCATATATTTTTGTGTTTGTGTGAAAAATAATGCTGATTGTTTTTCAACATACCCACTACCCCATTCTTTTCCGTCCGTTCCGTTTTATACCATCGATTTTATACGGATTGGTCTGTAAAACACATGTATTTAATGAATAGATCATGCTAAAGATTTCAGTGCGCATGTACACGATGCACACTATTATAATGTAATTCAGAGATATACGAGACCACCAGATAATCATCGATTTTGGAATCTTATGCAAATACGAGTTCACAAAACGTTAATGAGCATACAAAAACAAATGGTCATGAGAAAAACATATATTAATTTTCACATCTTCATTACTAGTATATTATTAACTTTGTCTCAGAGATATAAGTTTAACGTGGTAATTTCAGGTTCAACCTACCACTTTATGTCAAAAGTGTCTTTATCGATAAAGAATAAACAACGTTTTATATATCTAGTGAATGCTTTTGATCAATTTCAAGCGATAATTGTAACAATTATTTCATTCATTTTCGAAAACAGGTCAGCAATTTATCTAGTGTGTAAAGGACAATGGTTCGTTATATGACGTTTTACCATCCTTGCGTAAAGATATGTAGACAGTTATTGTTAAGAATATACGTTGGAACAATAAGAACATTTAATGTGGTTTATATTTATTCTAAAGGTGAGCTATACAAACTAAAACTGTTATATATACAGGTCACTGGTTTCAAAAAGAAAGATCTTATTGACAGTGTGGTTTCGTAAATCGTATGAAGTATAATTGAACGATATGTGCCATATGTAAGTCAGCTTTAAATTTAAAAATTGTAACTTCCTGGTTGAAAAAACAATGGCATTTGCCGGAACGATGATTGAACCACACATTTTTTTTTAAATATCGGGTATTGTTCGACAAAGCGACCCAATTGTTGCACTGAACACATAAAACACAATTTTTTGACAATAATGAAAACTCATTCGAAAAAAACGTTCACAGTGATAGAAAAAAGTCTTCTATTATTTTAATGCTTTAATCAAATCTTAAACTAAACTATGTTTTCACAATACTAATTGTTTGTATGAAATTAATGTATTATTGACCATTCCATCCCAAACCATCGGTTGCTTTATATAGTCCTGACTATCGAAAATGTCTTGTATACGTTCTCAAGTCTGGAAACGAAACAGGTTCAAGTTGTATTCAAAAGAAAGCGTAATTTTGAAAAAATAAAAATACAAACACCCATGATATTTATAATTGTATCGAGTTATTGCATTTATGTAACTGCTCAATGGATAACAAGATAGAAGAAGTTTAAGATTTGAAAAGTAGCATTAATAATATTTTTATTTATCTTATTTTTTACAGTACAAAACGGATGATCAATCGCGTTTCAGTACAACTCAAGATTCTGAAAAGCAAGAGATCAAAGCACCATAATCTCAGAAAATTTATATCATTTTTCTGTTTTCTTTAACTGCAATATATTTAATTTACGATATAGAAACTTTGTGAACAAAAATAAAACCCTTGCAGATTTATTTAATTAAATGCCAGCAACGATTTAAATCATTATGTATCTTACTCAAAATATGTGTACATAGCAATCTTACTAGAACACACCCGCAAAATCGCGTGCATTTAGAGTGTCGGTTAAAGTATGTAAACTGTAACTGTTGTAGGAGGAAAGTTAAAAAAAAAATACTGGAGAATTTCAGGAAAGGTATTTAAAGTCATAGATACAATTTATATCGGTCCTCCCCCTTTTCTATTTTCTATTAATCTCAATGTTATGCCCTTTTCAAAAGTCCTTTATTTGTTTTCCTTTCTGTTAAATTCCATTGTTTCGTGTTCAAAACTCAGAACACAACTATTCTTACCATTTGCTACAATGCATTTAAAAAAAAAAGTCAAATCAAATTAAAACATTTGCACCGCTTCAACATGAAATAAAGGTAACTGCTAATAAAGCATTGTTATTCTAATAGAATATAATATAGTGAACAATTATTGCATTATATTATTATTTATGATATTCAGGACAAAAATGGGGAGGAAATATATTTGAGACCCGTATAAACATGTCAATGGTAGGATTTGAATCTTGTACAAATGACTAAGGCTAATTTCTACCATACTTTCATTTTGGTCAAATCACTACTCCCGCTTTCAACAATATTTTTTTCACATGTTTTTTTTTATTTCAATATATATGCAACTGATATGACACCTTTAAATAGAAAACATTTCAAAGAAAACAGTAGACAGAATACTTAGGAAGCATGACCCATATGATAATTGGGAGCTCTATGCCAAGACCACGAACAAAGGGAATTAATTGTGGTCTGAAGCTTCTGGAACATACGTATATTCCAAGTGTCTTCTTCTATGACGGAAACAATATCTGGACGCCTTTTTTCATCTTACTCCCAAAATAACTCAATCTGAATAATCATCAGAATGGATGACAAATGCAACAATGCATGGTACCTATATGACACAGAGACATGATTATTAACTTATTGTGGAAAGAAGAGAAGCGACACACAAAATGAGGTCTTCTCGTTTAATAATATAGATATTTTTTTATATCAACTTATAAGAAAAGGCATAAGAAAATATCTCTGCTGCCTTTCTGTCAATATGCACAACGTTTCGTCATCCACTTGTACCTTTAAGTTTGCTGTTTATCTATTACTAGTATGTTATTACAACGTAAGTCACATTATCAACTAAGCTGGTTGCAATAGGAAATTAAACTATCTATATTCCTAATAAAAACGAAATCGTGAATTTTTTTTCTGTCACACTAAAATGTTTTTAGCATCATATCCCTAAACTTAAAAATGCTCTATATACAATGTATAATTAATACAAATGGTAATCTCTAATGAAAAATGATATTATAGATTAATAGAATAACTGATCAGCAATATGACCAATAGGAACTTAGTCAACAATGCCTTAGAAGAAAAAGTCCTTATTTTCTGAATTATTTCTTTGTATATACAAAGACATGCCATTATCTATAAGCATCGATTTGACAACTTAGCTGGTGATACATCTGGAGACTAATATACAGGCACATTTCGACCAAGAGATGTAAAAAGATTAATATTTACAGCTTATAAATGTATTGAAACAAAAGCGCTGTCAACAATTTAGAAAATATGCATTCACCGCCTAAATTCTAAAAAAATGAATTTATTTAATGCCTAGGTCACACATTCACGGATTTGATGACAGACTAATTAGCTACAGATACGACCCGTCATCCTTCATGGCAATTCGAATTAATCCGTAGAGTTTCGAATTGTAGCCGTAGTTACACGTAGTAGTACTTGCATTTCATTGACAATTTTTTATCGTGTGAAAAATTTGACCACGTATAAAAAAAAACGTAGTAAACCTTAATAAGCCTAACAAGAACGTAGATATCCGTTTCAGTCCGTTTTAGTCTTCAAGCAGGCTTAAGATTCCAGTGCACACGATGTACTTTATTGGAAGAGCTTTCAGAGATATGCGAAACTAACAGATACTTTTTTTTTATTTTGAAGCTAATGAAAAATACGAGTTCACAAAACGTTTATGAGCATACAAAAAACAAATTATAAATTGTTCAGATATGTTTCAGGAGAAGAAGATTAATCTTAAACTTCTTCATTACATATACCTTCATTGTATATTATTAACTTTGTCTCAAAGCTACAGGTATTTTCTCTGAAATGTCTGTATTATTAGTTATGCGTTGCAATTTATGGTTCAACCACTTTCCTTTTGGAAGAGTCTTTATCAATAGAGTATAGCAACACATTTTATTATTTAATGAATGTTTTTTTCAATTTCAAGTCATAATTGTAACAATTATTTCATGCATTTTCGAAAACAGGTCAGCAATAAATGTAGTTTGTAAAGGACAATGGTTCGTTAAATGAGTTTTACCATCCTTGCGTAAAGATATGTAGACAGTTATTGTTTAAGAACATTCAATATCGTTTATTTTTATTCTAAATGTGAGCTAAACAAACTAAAGGCGAAAAATGTTATATATACAGATCACTGATTTAAAAAAGAAAGATCTTATTTATAGTGTTGTTTCTTTTAAAATAGTACAACTGAACGACTTTTTCCATATGCAAATCAACTATCAAAATTAACATAGTAACTTCCTGGTTTAGGAACCAATGGCATTTGCCGGAACGTTGATTGATCCGCCTTAATGTGTTGATCATCGGGAAATGGTGGAATATTCTACCTAATTTTGGCACTGAACACTTTCACAATCTGTATATTTATATCAGTCAACTCACAAGAAAAAGTTTTTAAAGTGTATGTGTTATTTTAATTTCCGCAACATTCCCACTGCTAAATTGTATCCTTCCATTTCGTTGTACACTATCGCTTTTTATACAGATTGGTCTGTAAAACACATGTATTTCATGAATAAATGAAATGCTAAAGATTACGGTGCACAAGATGCACAATATTGGAATAGCCGTCAGAGACGTGACAAAAGTTAATTTTGAAGCTACTACAAATACGAGTAAATAAAACGTTTATCGGATTACAAAAAAAAAAATGTGCCTAGTAGATTATTTAAATGTTTCATGAAAAATTATTATTTCAGAGATGCATATATTAAGTCAGGAATGCCAGTAGTATAAAAGTAACGTTGTAATTTCTTGTTCAAGAACTTCTTTTTTGCTGAAGTATAGCAATAATGTGTAATATATCTATTAAATAATTTTTAATCAATTTCAAGCGATAATTGAGACAACTATTTCACGCATTTCCGTAAACAGGTCATCAATAAATCTAGATTGTAAAAGGCAATAGTTCGTTAAATGACATGTTTCTATACTTGCTTATAGACTCTGGTACATTTATTGTTTACAATATGTACATTATAACGTTTAGAACATTCTATATAGAACTATTCTTCTTTTAAAGGTTAGCTATGCCAACAACAAACGCAAAACTGTTATTAACTAGTATACTGAACACTTATTTAAAAAGAAAGCTCTTATCCATATTGGTGTTTCTTTCACGTTAATCGTATAAGGTATAGTTGAACGACTTGTTCCAAATGAAAACATATCCATATCAACAGATAAACTTCCGGATTGAATCCCCATGTCAGTTGTCAATATAATTAATTGACTTGTTCCGAATGAAAAACTATCCGAATCAACAGAGTAACGTCCGGATTGAATCCCCCATGTCAGTTTTCCATATAATTAATAGGCTTGTTTCAAATGAAAACTATCCGTTTCTATGTTGAAACACCAATATCATTTGCTGAAACGATGATTGTACCGGTTACTATTTGGTGTTTTGAGATATTGTTCGGAAATTCGACCAAATGTTTGCTCTAAACACTTAAACAAACGTTTTGGGATATTGTTTGCTCTAAATACTTTGAAAAACAAAACTTTTTCTTAATGTTTAATGGAATTGAAACTGAAATATTTTTTCAACAATACAAATTGTATGTATGATTTTTATATTGGTTTTGACCTACCCAACCCGAAGTTTTCTGATACTATATAAAGAAATGACGATCAAACATTGCATCTACACATTATCAATTCTGGATACGAAACAGCTAGGTTTAAGTTGTACTCAAAAGAAAGTGTAATTTTTAAAAAGTAAAAGTACAGACATATACAATATGTATACATTTATAGTGTGACTGCCGTACATTTGCGCAATGGATCACAAAAGAGAAGAACGACATGAAGGGCAGAAAAAGTGTCATTAGAAAATATTTTTTTTTTCTTCTATTTCTTCAAGTACAACATGTATGATCATTTGAGTTTCAGTACAACTCAATATTGTGCAAAGTAAGTGATTAAAGCACCATAACCTAAGAGAAGTTGTACCAATTTTCACTTTTTTTTAACTGCAACTAGTATAATGTTATTATATAGTAACTTAGTGTATACACATGAATCCCTTGAGGCATTACCGTCAGTCAAGAAAAACAACCAATCAATTACAAGGGAACTACATCTGAGCATCATTTGTATTAGTACACACAATCGGATTTTATTTTATTAAATGCAAGGGACGATTTAAAAAATTATATAAATATTTGCTAAGCTCAGTTTAATAGTACAAATGAGCGTTTGAATAATAAATACGTCGTGAACACTTTTCAAAATATAGCTTCCACAATGTCATTTCTTTAAATTTTAACATGAAAACATTTAAACAAATTAGGTGTTCAGCTTCACTGGTATTGAAGAGATAATCGTAACTGCAATTACGATTATCCCAATATGGCGACGGCAAATATAGGTAAAATCTTTACAGTCATTTTTCTCAAATGTAGCATGTTTTTGTCACTAGTTACTCAGCTGCAAGGTTTTTCTATACCATTACATCATAGTTGAATCGTAACGGTGCACTGGAATTGTCTAAGCGCTTTGAAAATTGCCGTTGAAAAAATCGGGATGATAATCGTAACTCTATGGAATTTTTCTTGTTTGATAATCGTAATTTCTTTATCGGATAAAAGTAACTGAAAAATATTAAATGTAACTTTCAGCATTTCAATGGTATTGTGTGTATTAAAATGCATATGTACAGTTAATTGATGACATTAACGGAAAATAAAAATAAATGAAGAAACTTACCGGTTAATATCTAAGACATTTACTTATATATCTCTCGATTTATTGGCGTTTTTCTACAAAACCGTGACTTCTTGTCCCAGCCATTTAAAAAAAATGTGTTTGATCTTTACAAGTAATTTTTTGTGCAGTCAGTACATGGAATTAGATTTAACACTTTTTAAGCAAAGAAACATACTATTTTTAGAGGGACTAATAAGCCATTGATTCCTGAATGATTCAAAATAACCAAATGGCATTTCCCTAGACGCCCTATTCAACATTCATGCTCAATATTTGCAAGAGATATAAACATAAGGGTCTTACAAAAGAATTGGTGTTTTAATAACGGCAGTTTAATTGTTGACAAAAAAGAGCACATCAAATGGACCAGAGTGATACCGATTTTTGTTAATGTCCACTTCAAAACGGTTCAAATCTCCTTCAGTATCTGGTTTTAAAATTATAAAACAAAATCATACAGCTTAGTACGTGTTTTGATGAATATAATCTTTCTTGTTACTATTGCAATTTAGAGATCGTGGAGGAAAAAAACTTGTAAATATGTCCACTACAAAACGGTCACCTACGAAACAAGTATTGGAGATTTTATTTTTTTCAATTCTATTCGTGCAAAACAAATAACAAGGCTTAGTTTCATGTTTTTTTCAGAATGTTATCAACATAGAATAGGGTTGATGTCAACTACGAAACTTTTTGTCCACTACGATCGAAACGGTTTTGTCCACTACGGCACTCATCAAAATGTCCACTACGTAACATAAGTTGTACGTTCATATGTGAAGTACTGTCTTATATTTATCGATAAAAATTGTTCTCACGTTCAGAAAAATGAGATCTTTTTATTTTATACAGTAAAACAAACTGGAATGTCTATAGGAGACATTAAAATGCAATAAGATGTGCGTTTAAAAGCAGTTTTGTAGTGGACAAATGTCCCCTACGAAACAGTTCATACATAATGAAAATGATATCATTTCAAAGAGTATTTAGATTGCACTTTTTATTTACAAACAGGTCTACAATAGAGGTATTCAAAATAACTCTAGAAATAAAAATTTCGACAAGTTGATTTTTCATTTTTTTACGTCTTTTTATTTTAAATGCCCTTATTACAGACAACAATACGCATAACCTTTTAATATATACATGTACCTGTTCAAGAAATTGACAATGAAGCAGCTGTCGATTCAGGTATTGTGGTAAGTAGATTTTCTAATTGTTTTCAAAGTTTCAATGTTATGTGCGCTTTTAAGGTAGTTTTTTTTTGGGAGAACATGGAGGGTGATTAGCAATATCCCATATCCCAAAAGTGCAAAACTGTTGTTTTTAATTTCTCGTCAAACTGTCTCTGGCGAATACTAAACGTCTTTTCTACTGCATTATGGATAAAGGGTATGGGCTAGAATTGAACCAGCAGTCTCTTCCCGGGGGGAAAATTGAAATAGCACATATATAGCCACCTGCATTAAATGATTTAAAACAATATTTACTATATTTACTATGTTTTTATTCAGAATAAAGCAATGTTCTTCAACAGTCTCATGGCCAGCTGAAGGACGCCTCCGGGTGTGGGAATTTCCTGCGAAATTTGAGACCTGTTGGTGACATTCTGCTGTTATTTTTTCTATGATCGGGTTGTTGTCTCTTTGATACATTCCCCATTTCCATTCTCAATTTTATTAATCGCAAATCTGATGTAGGATGACACATGCGTTTCCCTGACAAGTATTGCCAAATATCATAACTTCCTTTAAAATTGCCTCTTCGCTCATTCCAATATTTTGTGACATTCCTTGTTCTTGGGAGTAATCTGTGTGTTAACATAGTTCGTGTTTTCCCATATCCAAATTTCTTGAAGCTTGTTCACCCTTCCAATTTTATGATATAATATAGTATGTAGCTGTTAGAACCATTAATAATTATATATGCACAAAATGATATGTCATAAGATGTTGAAACGTGATTAATTCATCACCATAATTTCATCATATGCTATCAGATATACGTTTTAAGTGTCAATATCAATAAAACACTATCCAGTTACGATTATCTTCTCATTTTTTAATATCATAATTACGATTATCTATTTTTCCAAGTTACGATTATCATCTCGATTTTTTCAACGGCAATTTTCAAAGCGCTTAGACAATTCCAGTGCAACGTTACGATTCAAATATGATGAAATGGTATAGAACAACCTTGCAGCTGAGTAACTAGTGACAAAAACATGCTACATTTGAGCAAAATGACTGTAACGATTTTACCTATATCTACCGTCGCCATATTGAGATAATCGTAATTGCAGTTACGATTATCTCTATAATACCAGTGAGCTTGGACAATCAAATCATTCAGATTTTTCAGATTTTGTTAAACCTCTGATCCATATGATGTCTCTTTAACCAAACTAGCTAAGGACATTTTTACCACATGGTAGATTGTGGTTTGTCATTATGTCGTCTTATCTTTTAATTACAAAAAACGTGACTTATTCCCGATTGTGACTGTTTTGCTGTATGTGAATTCGTATTACTATAAGACGTGTTTTTGTACTTGTTTATCCCAAATTCATGTATTTAGTTTATATGTTTAATGTTATATTTGTAATTCTCATCTTCTCATTTTGTCAAATGTGTTGACGTCTTTTTATTATATTTAGGTGTTACGGATAGAAAAATTAATCACCGCCTTTATTAATTATATTTAATTTTGTACGATTAATTACGTTTGAAGTTGGATTCATAACAAACTGGACATATATATATTACAGTTAATTGCTATTAATAAGTATTGCAATATGCATTTTGTTTTAATGAATTATCAGTATTTAGTTTTAATATAATCTTAAAACAATCCTAATTCTAGCTCACTTTTAAATTATAGTTTTTCATAGTTATCAAAAGTACCAGGATTCATGTGTGACGTCATGCTGTTTCTAATTTTTTTTAATTCAAATGTAGCATAACGTTTGCCTTTTCGCCATCGTATGTGACGTCATTTTTTTTAATTGCGTTAACGCCTGGACTGATTCTGGTGTGTCTATGCTGTATTGAACTTGGCATCATGTATTCGGGTTTAGTTTTCTGTAATAAGTTAATACTTTAGTTTCATTATGAATATATCTTTCACATTCATTTGTTAAAATTTACTGTTTGCAATAGCATGAATCGTTCTATATAATAGTGTTCTTATCCCGGGCATAATACAATGCCGTATTTAGCAAAACCTTTTCAACTTTTGATCTTCAGTGCTGTACAACTTTGTACTTTTTTCACTTTCGATCTAGGCGTTATGTATTCGGGTTTAGTTTTCTGTAATTAGTTTTTACTTCAGTTTCATTATGTATATCTCTTTCATATTCATTTGTTAAAATTTACTGTTTGCAATAGTGTGAATTGTTTTAAATAATATGAATGTTCTTATCCTGGGCATACAAACAATGCCGTATTTGGCAAAACCTTTTCAACTTTTGATCTTCAGTGCTGTACAATTTTGTATTTTTTTCGTCACTGGTGAGTCTCGTGTGGACTAGACGCGTTTTTGGCGTATTGAATTTTAAACCTGATGCTTTTTGTTATCTATTAATCATGCTTTTCTTTGTCTAATATGTTCTGCTTTTTATTTGTATTGTAGTCCTGTAATATTTTGTTTTCATTTCAATGTTATATTTAACTGTGCCATTAAAGTGCGAGGTTTGGCATGCCTTAAAACCAGGTTCAACCCACCACTTTTATTCCCCTTTAAAAGTGTCCTGTACCAAGTCAGGAAGATGGCCATTGTTATAATATTGTTCGTTTCTGTGTGTGTGTTGCATGTTAACGTTGAGTCGTTTCTGTTTTCTCTTATTTTTGAGATAAGACGTGGCACGGTACTTGTCTATCCCATATTCATGTATTTGGTTTTGATGTTATATTTGTTATTCTCGTGGTGTATTGTCTGTTGCTTGGTCCGTTTCTGTGTGCTGTTGCGTTTCGGTGTTGTGTCGTTGTTCTCCTCTTATATTTAATGCGTTTCCCTCGGTTTTGGTTTGTTGCCCCGATTTTGTTTTTTGTCCATGGATTTATGAGTTTTGAACAGCGGTATACTACTGTTGCCTTTATTTAGCACATTTGGCATATCCACTTGCAATTACATATTTTTCCTACCAAATTACCACTTCATACACATAAAAAAACTGCATTCCGAACTAATCCATCATTGCCTTTTTTGAATTTAGTTTTGCGGTGAATATGTATGACGTGATAGTTTGAATCCAACAAAAGTTATTACACTAAAATACAGAAAGATATGCTGAACTTTAGGTTAGAAAATGTAGTTCATGCTCCATGTACATTTGATATAAAAAAGTTGCACACAATTTTGTTGTGTTCTCTATGTTCGTTTCATAGTTTATAGTTTCAATGTTGATAACCTTATTAATAATGTGAATGTAATGGAGAGCATTCATCCTTTTATCATAACAAAAACTTCCTATGTAAAACATATTTTCAACATGGTTGTATAGACAATTTTTAAAAGCACATTTTACAACTGTATTTAATTTTGAGCACGCCGTCACAGCTTTGTTCAAACTTTATAGAAAATATGCATACACCGCTGAAATTTTAGAAAGCCGATGTATTTGTTAAACTAATTTTGTGGCGGTAAAGGTTGCACGAACTACCTTTGAAATTTATTGATAATTTTCTTTCATTTTTCAAAATTGTCGTCCTTTCATCCATACTTGGAAAGTAAGAGTAAATTCAACAGCAAACAAATAGGAATACAGAAAGGTTTTAAGTTCATGAGAAAAGGATGGAAATACATTTCATATGAAATTATCATTTTGTTCAATTTAACCTACCTTTCACATTTATTATCAACGAAGATATACCAATTATAAATAATACGAAATCCATGTTTGCTGTCCTGTACCAAATTTGTTGAATGATAAAGGATATATTATTATTATATTATTATATTTGAACTTAATTATCAGTTCTGATTTAGAACAGTGCCAACTATTAAATTCCTTTAATTGGTTTTTTTTATTTATGTGCAAATAACCTTTATTTGTTTAAAACTTATCAGGTTTCGATTTGAAAAGTTGGCAATGTTTCCTTTGCTTTGATTAAGCAAACATACATTCAGTGTGTACATTTTTTTTTTACAAAGAATGGGCTTTTCCGAGTAACTTTTCGAAATCATACTTTTAAAAATAGGAAAATTCCTAGCAGTCATGATTTTCAAAAAAAGGACAATTCTAAGCAGTCGAGCTACTTGGGCAAATAAAATGGTATAATATAGAAGAGAGAATTAGCTTTAAATATGAGAGTTATTATTTTGTGATCGAGCGAACTATTCATAGAAGGTTAGGGAGTATAGAAACTTAAAACGCAAAACTGTTATATATACAGATGACTGATGTCAAAAGGAAAGATCATATGGATAGTCTTTTTTTAAATATAAATCGTATATAGTATAACTGAACAACTTGTTCCATATAAAAAGCAGTTATCTATTTTAACATATTAACTTCTTAGTTAAATAACCAATGGCATGTGCCGAAACGATGATTAAACCGCCTTAATTTGTTAATTATCGGATATTGTTCTGGAATTAGACCTAATTTTTGCACTGAACGCTTAAACAAATTTACGATCATTTTCACAGCGTTTTAAAAATTATCTTATTTGTATGTCTGAATGTATTTTGATCTGAAATATGTTGACAATATACATTGTCTGTATGAGTTTAAATTTGGTATTGACCTTTCCATCCCAGGATTTTTTGCTGCTATATATATTAAAGACGATCGAAAATCTACACGTTATATTAGTTATTAATACTTAATACGAAACAGCTAGGTTTAAGTTGTACCCCAATGAAAGCTTGATTTTGAAAAATAAAAAATACAAACACACACGATACATATAAATCGAGTGATTGAAAATATGTTATTGTCGTAAAATTACTCAATGAAATGTACGAGGGAGGAAGAAGGAGATCAAAGGCTGGAAAAATTTAACTATTTTTTTTTAATTATTTTTTTATGTAATGTTGATAGGAAAATTATATAAAACTAAAGTTTATAAACAAATTATATAGAACTAAAGTTTTAAAAATGCCAACTCAATTAATGATAATTAAACAGAATGTTAGGTTAACAATTCGTTTTATTTTGCTTAATGCATTAACGTTGACATCGCAATGGTCATATATAACTTGTAATCAATATATCTAAATACGTAATAATAGGTAAATTTGGAAAAGTATGCATCTAGTATACGACAAGATCTTTTTAATCACGGCGTCTTTACAATGCTGCCACGCATTTATTTTCATTGGGTTACTGTCTCATTGACGAATGATCCGCATCTCCTTGTATTCGCATAACTAGATAGTATCTTTTAACCTGAAACAGCAACCCTGTTTATCATAGTACATTTAACATGTAGTATTGAATTTTTGCTAAAGGCAAAATTAAAACAATTATTGTGACGTAAACAGGTTATTAGAGAACGTTTAATCCCGCTGCAAATGTTTGCACTTGTACTAAGTCATAAATTTGTCTGTTTTTCTCGTTTCTGGTTTTATATAGATTTGACCGTTGGGTTCCCGTTTGAATGCTTTTATACTAGTAATGTTGAGACCCTTTATAGCTTGCTTTTCGGTGTGAGCTAAATCTCCGTGTTGAAGGCCGTACCTTGATCGAAATGTGGTTTACTTTATAAATTGTTACTTGGATGGAGAGGTGTCTCATTGGCACTCATACTGCACCTATCTATATCTATATAAAAGAGCCTGTGGATGGAGAGTTGTCTCATAGGCACTCATACTGCACCTATCTATATCTATATAAAAGAGCCTTTGGATGGAGAGGTGTCTCATTGGCACTCATACCGCATCTATATATATCTATATATGGAGAGGTGTCTCATTGGCACTCATACTACATCTATCTATATCTATATATGGAGAGGTGTCTCATTGGCACTCATACTACACCTATCTATATCTATATATGGAGAGGTGTCTCCTTGGCACTCATACTACATCTATCTATATCTATATAAAAGAGCCGTTGGATGGAGAGGTGTCTCCTTGGCACTCATACTGCACCTATATTATCTATATCTATATGATCCTATATAAAATAGCCACACTTTAGTTTTATATATTGTAGGAACTAGCTGTCCATGTTAAGCGTGAAGATGAAGTGAAAATCAACGCCGACAGTAAGCATGCTTTTATATTCAAGTTGTTAGCGTGTTGGTTGTGCATGTGTTTTTTATTTTACGTCTTCCTTACTGCAAAATACATGGAAATTCATTGTTTTATCAGTCAGAGGTTCAATATCAGCCCATGAGCTGAAGGCTCGAGGGCTGGTATTTAACTAGGACTGATAATACATGATATGAAAAATGACAGTCGTGTTATATTCTTATTATCATATGCTTCGACAATGGAGAAAAATAAGTTTAAAATATTGATCCTTTTAAGTGGTTCTCAAGTAGTTCAAAAAGTGAAAAGTTTTGTAAAATGTAGTATATCCGATATGAAATTCTTTGAAAATTCGATATGTCCAAATGTTGGTACGAGATTCTTTCTCTCGACCATAGGTATTGCTTCATTTGAATTGGTGTAATTTTTTTTCAAGCTCTCCGAAGAGACGGGTTTGGTAAACACAGTTTATTTCATTGTCTGGTTGCTGAAGTGAATAAAGGTATGCACAGTGTTATGCAATTATTATGTATTTGGTTTTTTTTTCTCGCCGCGACTAGATGAAATGTTAGAACTATGACACATCATAGTAAAGCGTTTTTATAAGTTTCGTCAGTTAGTTTCATTATGATTGTATTAGATTACTTATTCTCATCAACAGTTTTAAAATCATTCGTTACAACTAGTTGTTATATCATTTGGAAAGAGTGTATTTAAATTAATCATGCTAATCTGGAACCCCGTTGCTTCAATTATTCATGTGTTTCGTGCTCTTGTTAACCTCTTATCTGGGGTCCTGTTGAATATTTCTTTGTTAGGAGAATTTAATCAAAATTGTTATGGGGCTTATATGGCAAATAAAGTGTGACTAGTATAGCATTGTATAGAAGGGAGAAATAGCTGTTTTTGTAATCGAGAGAGGTGTACGTTGAAGATTTGAGATAGTGCAAAGGTATTGTTGAGCCTGCAGGCAAGATGTTGTGCATGTTATTACTGTTACTTTATTAACTCATTGTATTTCGAATTGTACAGTCTTGAATGTTTAAGCTACTTTGTGTAAATGTTTACTTACAAACTTTCGATCAGACTACACTATGATTCATTTATCTTTTTCCGTAACCAGGCTCTCCTTAATCGCGCTACCAAAGTTTATCATTGGCATTTGTCTTCCGTGTACAGGTGAAAAAAACTACTTACAAATAATACACAGCACAAACACCAATACACGATAACTGCCACACAACATGGGAAACTATGGAACATCAAAATTGCAAGGAGGGAGAAGGATGATAAGGAAATAAACTCAGGCTCTTCAGCTCCCTCAGGCGAAACAGAATTGCTTTGGAAATTCTCTAGTTAATTTTGGTTAAGGTATTTCGCATGTCACTGGTTCGCTAAATGATGTCCGCACGTAGATTACATGTATGCTAGACTATGCCAGATATCTGTAATCGCCTACTATAATGTGTTCTTCCAAAATGTTTTACCTGAACCAGTAGGTCCAGCCAACATCATAGGGAATGGATAATGAAGTATCACTTTCTGCGGCGGCGGTGGCGGTGGTGGATATGCACTATTGCTCTGCGGATATGGTTAACTAATTCTGTGTATGTTTCTTTGGTGTTGCAACATAGCATCTTTTCTCGAAAATTCTGTAGCACAATCTGAACAAGTATTCGACATCTTTGAGAGCTCTTAAAACACGTCAACTTCCTTCGAATGACAGAGTAATAGTGATTAAAATATTGAAATACATCATAATGATATTCTCAAATGTCCATAGGCTAAACTTTGTATCCCATCATCTAGTAATTATCTTTTGTCATCATAAGGCGATAAGCCAAATTTTGTGATGGATATATTATATAACGTGTGGTCGTATGAACGGATATGTGTCATGGTAGCCATGTGGACTTCTTTGTTGAATAAACCTTGTTTATAATGATCGTGTTTTGTATTATTTAAAGTGCTATAAAGCCGATGTTCAGGTTATACTCTGACGTATCAAACAAGTGTTTGTCCTCCATCATACCTTGATATATATATCATCAGTTTTGATGCTGTTTAGTCGGTATCCGAAAACAAGAGTGTTGCTCTAGATCCATATTTTTCCTTCATGTAGTTATAATGGAAATCGTACATAAGTGTCTTTGACAAATCGAGTATAGAAAACACATCTTAAAGTTAGCCAAGGCCTTTACGGTTAAAATGACACCTTGTATAGACCAATGATATGCTCAGTTTGGTCCCTATGGTAAAAAGATCCGGGGTATGTATGATCAATATTGGTGTCTGGCTATCCAAATTAGGGGTAGGGGATTAAATACTGTTGTGGCCTATGTCCACATATCTTGGTATAAATGGAGATTCAGGCATGTAGTAGACACCCTAAGCATTAGTTTGAGCTATCATATATTACAATGGCATGCCTGGGCGGTGCTTGGGGAAGATTTTCACTTTGATGGGTAGTTGCCTTTATGTTGGTTTTCTTGACTTTTTTATGGTTTATCTTGTTTTCCGCTTATTGAGGCACCTATTTATAATGGAAAACACATCTTAAAGTTAGCCAAGGCCTTTACGGTGAAAATGCCACCTTGTATAGATTATTGATATGCTCAGTTCGGTCCCTAGGGTGAAAAATCCGGGGTTGGTATGGTCAAAATTGGTGTCTGGCTATCCAAATTTGGGGTAGGGGTCGATTAAATATTTTTTGTCATACGTCCACATATTTTGGTATAAATAAAGATTCAGGCATGTAGAACACACCCTAAGCATTAGTTTGAGCTATCATATATTACAATGGCATGCCTGGGCGGTGCTGGGGGAAGATTTTCACTTTAATGGGTAGTTGCCTTTATGTTGGTTTTCCGACTATATCCAACTAAGTTAGACATCACGTGACTTTTGTGACGTATAAAAGCCGCCATTTTGTATTATATTTCCCCATATAAAATGCATATATGCTTTATAAAAGTTTAATTTTCTCATAAACCTGATCCTCTTTTCCTACTTTTGCAAATCAATCCTTAATATTCAAACATATCTGAATTGTAAAACATGCACTTTTTCTCCGTTAACTCAATGCTAAATTACCGATACCCATGTCTACTTGTACAACAAATAAAGAAATTCTGTAAATAAAAATCAAACTTTGCAAATCGATTAAGTATATTCAAACATAAAGCTTGCGAAGAATACTACTTAAAACAGTTTAATTTCAAGGTAACTCCGGTCAAACATCGATTTAAAAGGGAATTTTCCGGGATTTTTCAAAATGGCGGCTGATGTATCATTTAAGAATTGAATGCTTCTTTTTGTAAATTTATTGGGGTGTAAAAGCGCTGACCGAAATACATTTTGTATGAAGCGCGGAAGCGCTTCATTCTAAAAATGTACGCACGGTCAACGCTTTTACAACCCTATAAAGTTACAAAAAGAAGCATTCAATACTTATAATTACATTTTGTAGCTAGGATCATGAAAACACGATTTTTATCCAGTTTTATTTAATTCACCTGTGCACTTTAATGTGGGACCTCGTGTCATCATGCATGATAATTTTTATTGTCTAATGCAATTGTTTACGGAATAACATGTGATGTGCAGTTAGCCAATCAGAATAACGTATTATAATGAAACTAACATCTAATGTAATTATATGGAAATGTTGCATTAAATCGATGATTTCTACAGTAAGACTTTCCAAGGTTATATTTAATTTTTCATAAAAAATCTCTGATGTTTCTGTTATTTTCTTTTAGTTATATTTCGATATCATTGAATTCAAAATTTCTAAATAAACAAAATTTTTTTTAGTGTGACACGGGAACATTTATTTTTACAAATATTCATCCAGGAGATACTGTTACCAGAAAATAGTTTACAATATCTATAATAAAAACTTTACTTTTCTTTTTTCAAAGGTGTTTTTCCTGTTTCCTGTATATTTTATCTTTCTTTAGAAATATATTTATACATTCCTTTTAGAACAAAAAAATGTGTTTATTCTAAGAGAGAAAATAAAACAATGCCTAATTATAATAGATAAATATTCTATACCCTTAAAATTTCATTCCTTGACCGAACAGGTGAAATCTATTAGGTTATAATGTTTCATCATACTATATTGTCAGGTAGACGTGCAAACCAAAAGCAAACATGTGACATTTAACATCCTGTGCATAAATGTATTACCAGAGTTTAAATTTTGTGATATACAAAAGTTTTTTCTTTCTCGTGTCAAATCAGAAGAAGTATGTTTCATTATAAACTTTAGGAAAATATGAATATAATGAAAATTTCTTTAAAAAAATATTTTTTGCTTAAAAAACATTCAAATATTTATATGTTTCTATAAGTATTTCAAGGAAATATTTCATATGATTTTATTGTTATTTATTTTTTAATTCAATATTTAAAGGCAATGAATCGATATAAACTTTAACTTGTGTAAAAAAAAGTTATTGTATATATTCCAATAGAGACGTATAATACGATTGATCTGGTTTTTACAATGGTAATATGCTAGGCTTTTTCATGGTTTGTTGTGTTTTACGCTTATTGAGGCACCTACTTATGTTGGAAAACACATCTTAAAGTTACCCAAGGCCTTCACGGTGAGAATGACACCTTGAATAGACCAATGATATGCTCAGTTTGATCCCTAGGGTGAAAAGATCCGGGGGTAGCCTAGGTAGGGTCAAAATTGGCGTCTGGCTATCCAAATTCAAGTGGTCCATAGGGTGAAAATATCCGGGGTTGGTATGGTCAATATTTGCGTCTGGCTATCCAAATTGCAGCTAGGGTCGATTAAATATTTGTTTGGCCTACGTCCACATATTTTGGTATAAATAAAGATTCTGGCATGTAGTAGACACCACAGGCGCTCGAGTATATGATACAATTTTTTTTTTATTATTATTATTAAAATATTCAATTTTCGATATTTATAATGCCGCGATATCCATCACTTCTGTGCATGTCTCACCTAGTTCCGAGTGATTTAAACGATTTAGTGAAAATACCAAATTTTACTATCCATACTAAGAAACATCACTCGAAACTAGGTGAGACATGCACAGAAGTATTGGATATGCATTATAAATATAGAAAATTGAATATTTTAATAATAAAAAAAATAAATAAATAAAAATTGTATCATGTACCCAAGCGCCTGTACACCCTAAGCAAAGTTTAGACTTGACGAAAGAAACTGAAGGCAGAAGACTCCTGTATGTTTGCATTTTGATTTTGAAAGCAATAATCATAAATTCTCTGTTTTACTTGTCCCAAGTGATGCTTTGTTAGACAACTTTTTTCAACAAGATATGAATATCCTAATTTTTGTAAAATGCACTGAGTTTTTAGGATCCAGGGGTTTGAAAATCTTGTCACTGCACAGAAAATTTGATTTACAAGTATATTTTCTGATGAAAGTATATGCTCTAAAAAAAATTATACTTGAAAAAACAATTTTATTTTTGAGTGGTATTCTATCAAGCTCAGCACGACAAGCCGTGATCATTTGAAGCCTTGCAATGAACACCAAGTGCTTCTTTGATAAATTTAATGCGTAAATTTTCAAAGGGTTCAGAGTCCCTTAATGATGAGTTAACACCCCAATTTCAGAACAGTACATAATCATAGGTGATATTTATGTATCGAACAACTTGCCAAGCCGTTGTGGAATTTATTCCCTATTTATAATATAAATCGCTATCATATATTCATTGATCAGTTGTATGTTCTGTATCTTCCTCCTTTAGTAGGAGCACCACCATGGGTTATGGTGTAAAAAGGAAGACATTTAACACACCGTATCGGTACAGATTTAATGTGAGCATTTGCCAATCCAGTCTCACAGCCTGGCCGTGACGGGTCTTACTACCAGAAAGTTAACCTTCCCCAAAACAATAAGTACAATGTAATAAAGCATACGAACACACCCACTCACCTGACTCGCACATCCTCAAAATTTAAAATATGCATAATATAAAAAACATTATATACAAAATAGAGGATAAGGTCACCCCGGATGCCGCACAAATACCTAGACAACTAACGGGAAACCGGAGAGGACATACTTGGAATCCAAACCGATACCGCTAAATGCCCAGCTGTATTCCTGGTAGAGCAAAGTCGAAAATCCTATATAAAGGACCTCGAAAAGAAACTACCGATCCATTAGGGGAACAGCTAAAACCCTCAGACATCAAATAGATTGGTCTGATAGTTTCCCACATGGAAACTACAGTACTAATGGATCCCTTCTGACTACATGTCTCAAACAAACATGAAAATATCTGCAGAAACCTTTCTCAACAAAAAAATGTAATCCAAATCATAAAATATACGATGTAAGGATAATACTATTTATCCATGAAATCAATTTGACAAAACAATTTCAATGATGTTGAAGGATTGTCTCTGCAAAAATGTTCACGTCCGCTCTCATCGGCATGCTCGATTATTCAAAAAAGTATAAGATTACGGAATCATTTCAGTTCACCTTCGGAAACGGTGCGGATTTTACCTTGTCCCCAATGGCAGCTGGAGTGAAAGAAAAAAATTGGTACTTGCCTTCTCCATGTTTCTCTTTTGGTCCATTATGAAATACCGATTTAACTATAACTAGATTTTCAACATTCACGTATCTCGAATATCGGAGGTCGTTGGTTCGATCACCTACTATATTGTGCTTTTACAGAAAATCAAAAAGCATGTTGGATCACTTTTTAGAAACACTAAAACAGACAAACAGTTCAATTAAAATCAATGCTCGTTCAAATCGACACCTATAGAAAAAGTAAAATCTGCACCTGTTTAAAGTCAATAGTTAAAAAAATTGTAAATTATATAGGGAATCATTAAAGCATGACCGGATCAGCCCTCTTCTTAGGCAAACAGTGGGTCCCCACTTACATGACTTATGAAAAATTCTTGATAAGCCACTGATGACATCTATTCATGATCTTGTTATTTTTTTTCATCGATGCCTTCTTTTGTACATCGATTTAAAATAGACTTCAAAGACATCAAATTATTTGGACTAGATAAATTCTAATAAACATGATAAAAATTGAATAAAACCAAGGAGTTTAACTAACAGTCATCAGTGGCGTAGCTAGAAAAAGTCGACGTGCCAGCAACAAATTTTGGGACCCTTTAATGCAGAAAAATGTTATTTTTTTTTGTTTCCGTCATAGGACGGTTAACTTAAAAGAGGCGCTATATATAGTCAGGACTTATAAAAAAATTATGATTGTAAAACTATTTATAAATCTTCTGAATAGAGTACTAGTAATACTTAAACAACACATTTGTGATACAGAATTTACTCAAAATCGTAAAAAATCTGCTCTTCAGATCTAGGCAGAAACAATCGTCTCTATTATTTTGTACAATATATATTCACAACGAAATCCCGTTGAATATGCAGTAATTCTAGTTCTTGCATGTTGTTGTTCATTGTTGATCGTACATTTTTTTTAACATACGTACATTTTGTAGTAAACTGATAGATCTCCATGGTACATGTTCGGCATCGAGCGATCTCCCAATTAAATTTGTCAAAATTACATGCCAAGTCAGTTTCGTTTTTCTCAGACAATCATGACAATGTTGAGATTTGTTCGTCTGTTATATTTCCTACAACACAATGAAGCAGAAACAGCACAAAGAAGCGATTTTCTGATAATACTAGACGCGACTCCACTCACCAGTTACAATGGTTCTCATATCATATGGTCTATGAACCCAAAAAATAATGAGACTTTCCAATACTGTTTTGGCGTGTTTGCAGGGTGATTGGCTCCGGTAGTCTGCCGACCACATCTCCTCGGCATATTTTTCAATGATATCGTAGGGTTCTGATAAATCTAATGCTGATTGGTACATCTCATTCCAAACTGATGAACCCTACACTGTAAAATGTGCTCCAAAACTACATGTCTTAGACTGAGTATTACAATTTCAAATCTTGTAAAAGATACAAGTTACTGTTACGATTTTGCCATCATCTCCAATAAAACTTTGACTTTTAAACCAAATGCCGTTATTTAATGATATTTCATCAATTAAAAAGTGACAACATACATGTAGGTGTTTCCTTTAACATTCAATTTATAAATTTTTGTTTTGCCATAATTATTTTTTTTTGGCATGCCGAATCAATGTGCATGCAACTGCGTGTTAGCGTATAGGGAGCTACGCGCCTGGTTATACACATGTACATGTATGTCCTTGATTAAACAATACTAAATAAAGAATTAACATTCAGGTGTTTATCATCCAATCTATTAGGCCTAAATTAATATATTGTTTGTTTCCCCAATCCCGACCCTGCCAAGCAAGGTGTGGGTAGGTAGGTAGGGAAATAATTTTATTTTTTCCAAAAAGCCTGAATAGTATCATAGTATTGGACAACTCTGCAAGCCTGAAAATCTGAAATGAAAAAAGTAATTTTCGACTTAGTTTTGTCAGACAATAAAATTTTATGAGTACTTAGCCCTTTTTGCAGGGTCGGTGGGGATTGGGGAAACAAACAATATTTTATTTTAGGCCTTAATGGTAATATTCGTTTGAAGCACAAAAATGTAGGCATTCACTTCAAAAGCTAACCAAACTTTAAACAGAGTATAGATTATGTTGTCAGGTCAATTAACATGTTTAAGACGACATACAATGTATTTCATGTATTTTGGCTTTAATATTGATTCACTTGCATCAGGGTCTTTGCAGATCAGAACTAAACAAATTTATTCAAAAACCAGTTGATGGCATGACACAGTTTATGTTCTTCTCATATATGTTATGATGGTATGATACTAAACCCCTAACGGGAAGGATTGTGCCTGAAATTCATCTGATGAAATCATAATCTTTCAATCAGTTTAATTGAAGTCAGCTGGAGCTGGCATATATAAAAAAGAAGATGTTGTATGATTGCCAATGAGACAACTGTCCACAAAAGACCAAAATGACACAGACATTAACACCTACAGGTCACCGTACAGCCTTCAACAATGAGCAAAGCCCATGCCGTATAGTCAGCTATAAAAGGCCCAGATAAGACAATGTAAAACAATTCAAACGAGAAAAACTAACAGCCTTATTTATGTAAAAAAATGAACAAAACAAATATGTAGCACATAAACAAACGACAATCGCTGAATTTACAGGCTCCTGACTTGGGATAGGCACATACATATATAATGTGGCAGGGTTGAAGATGTTAGTGGGATTGAAACCCTCCCCCTAACCTGGGGCAGTTGTATAACAGTAAACTGCTAGTATAACAGTATAACAGTAAACTGTCAGTTAACTTCTAGTAGTCTGTTGTTATTTATGTATTATTGTCATATTGTTTATTTTCTTTGGTTTCATCTTCTGACATCAGACTCAGACTTCTCTTGAACTGAATTTTAAATGTGCGTATTGTTATGCGTTTACTTTTCTACATTGGCTAGAGGTATAGGGGGAGGGTTGAGATTTCATAAACATCATGAACATGTTTAACCCTGCTGCATTTTTGCGCCTGTCCCAAGTCAGGAGCCTCTGGCCTTTGTTAGTCATGTATTATTTTAATTTTAGTTTCTTGTGTACAATTTGGAAATTAGTATGGCCTTCAATATCACTGAACTAGTATAGATTTGTTTAGGGGCCAGCTGAAGGACGCCTCTGGGTGAGGGAATTTTTGGCTAAAGTAAATTGAAGACCTGTTGAAGACCTTCTGCCATTCTGCTGTTGTTTTTTCTATGGTCGGGTTGTTGTCTCTTTGACACATTCCCCATTTCCATTCTCAATTTTATCTTTGTATGGGAAGCACTTGTATAAAATGAATAGTGGATGCTCTAATCTTGTATGTTTTCTAGTAATGTACAGTGGTGTCCCTGGATTCCCCCCTGCTGGTGATACATGTATCATGCATTAGCTGCTTTCATAATATCTGCAATGTGACACAAATAAAATCATAATTGTTTTAGTCTTCCAACAAGGACAGAAAAGAATAGAATTGATCATTTCAAGAGTTCATTTTATACATAGTGTACATTTAACTGCTATTCTATGATTTACCATGTATTTAGCCAGTTTCCATTAAAAAATACATCATCATGATCATCAGATAGGATGACTTTGATCTATATTCTACATAGGCAGATCCAGAGGAGGCCCAGGCCCCCCTTTCTCGGGAATATTTGGTTGATTATATAGGGAATCACTGAAGCATGACTGGAGAGGGCCCCCCTTAGGTCAGTCAGGGGGTCCCCCTTAGGAAAAGTTATGGATCCGCCACTGTTCTAGATTGAACATGCTGAAATTAATTTTGCTCTGCATTCATTTTACTTGGTAATGTGTTTGGTTCAAATTCAACAATATATATTTCATAGTAGTGATGAGTATAAAATCTTTCCTTTATTCAAATCATTTTTGGAAGGCATGCACAAAATCACCGGAATTTTGAAGAACTCTAGATCTCAAAACATTAAGTCTGTTAGCATGTTTTCATTATGACCACTTTTAAATTCACTGAAATATGGTATCCAATTATATAAAAGTACTTTCCAACATGTAAATACTAATAATATTTCTTGCAGGTCAAATGTTTCACCCTCAGAAATATCAGCTGCTAGGTGGCCATTTAGATTTTGTGATATAAAGCAAGTGGAATCATGTGAAGAGGTTTTAGGCCAGGGAATTTGGGAACAAATTGTGTCTCATACTGGAACAAGAGATTGCACCGAAACATGGAACTCAACACAGTAAGTAGATTAAATAACAAGACCAACTTGAATTATAGCAGTCATCATAGTCTTGCATATATTCTTTCTATCATGTACTTCATATATACATGTACATTATAAAGGGGGGTAAAGAAGTTAGAAGAACCTTTTTTGAGACATTAAAATGTATAAAGGATTGGATGGTGTTGTTTTGAGAGAATTTATTGTTAGATCTTTATATTTGCCAAAATTCAGGATTTACATTTATCATGTTTATTAGGACTCTGGAATTAATGATTAATTTTTTGAATCCAAGAAAGAAAAATTTTTTTTTTTGGAAAATTTGGGATGACACCCCCTCTGCATAGTTGGTTAATATTAAAAGTACTTGTACAATGTGAAAGGGAATACACAGCACCTCCCTGCTCCCTAAATTACATGTAGCTGTTAACTAAGCATAAATGCAGCGAAGAAAATCAAAATTGTCAGGTAAGAACTCAGATATAGACATGATAGAAGTGAAAAAAATCTCTTGCTGTAAATATTTACATATAATTAATCCAATATGCTAACAGACGAGTACACTACCATTAAAGCACAGTTTTACATATGGATAAACTGGCTTTGTCATATACATGTACTTTCAAATAACAATACATTGTCTTGAAAGATAAAATATTTTTGTGCAAGGATGAGAAACAGGTAGAAAGAAAGGCTGCAGTGTCAAGCATTTCTACTTATAAAAGTAAATTTTATCCAATAAAGAAATAATAAAAAATATACACATACATATACACATACATGTATAAGTTAATTTGTAGGATATGTATACAAGTTTATTTTATTTACTTGTATATACATGTATATATAGGTAAACAAAATATTGGCTTAGTTATGTCCCTTAAACATTCAGAATTTTTTACTTGTATAAGTAAAAAAGTCATCCTATCTTCTTTTCTTGATTTCTTAGGATTTCTTTGCTCTAATAGAATTTCAAATTGTCTGCCCTTTACAGATGTCTTTACAAATCATTTTTATTTATTAATTAGTTTCTTTATTGAATTGATGGGAAGAAACATTGAACTCTAATAAAAAAAAAATATGAGCTAATCATTTAAGGCATGATTTTCATATGATATTATATTGCAAAACTTGAGACATTTTGTGGGATTGTAAGAAAAATTTAATTATACAAGTGTTTTTTAGAAAATTAAGGGGAGATTATTCAAACATTATACATTGTGTAATTTACTTATAGATTGCCTAACAATGTAATTTTAACACACTATTTAGAATGTAAATATAAGAATGTTTTAAAATATTTATGTGTACATTTTTTTGACTTCTTCAAGTAAATAAAAACTACTTGTACAAGTAGTACCCCCTGACTGACCTGTTTGGAGCCAAGTACAAATAAAATTTATATTTCGAGACAATGTATTGTTATTCTTTATGTACTGCAACTCTTATAACCGTTCCAAATCAAATAAATTTGATGTATTTGCTGTCCTCTGATTGGTTAAAAGTTTTACTTTTATTTTAAATGTAATTTTTTATGGCGACACGCCCACTCTAATTGTGTATTCATATGCCAACATGTAAAATGTATGTATGTTGTTATTGTTAATATAAATAATATAAAAAATTCTTGGAGTCTTATTTTTGATAGAAATTTATTTTATAAAGAATGACAATAATTTATTTTTAATTTATTGAACCATAAATTAATCTTTTTACTCTTCACACTTTACATAATCTGCTTCATGGATTATTCAATGTGCATGATGTGAAGAGTCAAAAATTGATTTTATGGTTCAATAAATTCAAAATAAATACTAGCCATTCATAAAATATTCTGAAGGTACTGATCCCGAAATAAAGTTCATTATTCTCCATTCATTTCAGGATTTTGATTTATTTTTAGGATAAAGCAGTGTCGTAACAGATTTAAATCCTATGGACGCAACTGTACCAGGTCTCTTGGTAGAAATCTTGTACACTGTTTGCTGATGAAACATTTTGATGGTCATTTTATTGCTCAGCAAAAAGTACCTATAAAACCATTTGAGATATATACTGCCCCATGCAGATACGTCAAGTATAAACCATTGGTGGACATTTGTTTGGATGATCCTAGCTATAATCATGATGATTCCAGCATATATTTTAATATCATTGAAGTGGTGAGTACCCTGCTATGATTTATGATTAACTTCTATTTGTTCAATTGATTAAACTAAAAAAAAAATTGCAAGTAAAGTAAAGAACTCTATTTTAAGTTTGAAAAAATATCAACATTATATACACAGGTGACTAAAATTCTTTGCTCAATTAAAAGTAAAGATATATAACCTATGATTCATAATCATTAGATACTGAAACTCAACTATAATCATTGCTGTAATATTTTTAAACCAAGAATAACTTAGAACAGCCATACAGCACATTGTCCCCTTTTATACCACAACCAGGAAACACAGAATTACTGAAAATAAAAAAAACAAACAAAAGATGGCTAACAAATCCCTGGATAACATAAGTATATGAGAATGATATTTACTGATAAAGAACCAATGCATAAATAGGTCACAGAATTAGGCCATTTTAACAATTTAGTACACCTATGTTAGACTAGACAGCATTGTCTGGATTCTATCACTATACATAGTAACCTGTAAGTTTTCCTAGATTGCATCAACATTCCTACACAAAGTGACGTAATTATATATACCACAAAAAAAAACGGATCGCTTTCTATATATATATATCACGTATATTGATCTGTGATTTTTTGTTTGATTGTAAAACATTTTTTGCAGGGTTCAAAACCTGACCTTGAAGATAGCATACATGAAACAATGTTTAATACACTGAGTGGAAGAAGATCAACATCACATTGTTATATTATTAGGGTAGCTCCTAGAGAATTTTTTCAGGTAAGTGAAAGTCAATATGAGAGGTAATAATATTTCATCATGATAAAAAAAAATGCAGGGTAACATTGGGAAATCTTTTTGGTAATACATGTCACATAGGACATCAATTAGATGTTAAAATATATAAGACTTTGATTTGAGAATTATTTGAATGGTACTTCAGATTTAATGTTGATTTGAGAAAGGGCAGCCAATTAGACTAAAGATTGGATGTCAATCTGAGTATAGTATATTCTATATACATTGTTGTCTGTTTTTTCATCGCCTTTTGGTAAAAGTATGAGTATAATCACTTCATGTCTTTGATCAGGTTATTGAGATTTGTTTTTAACATGCATACATTTTACGCTGCCTCCCATTTTGGAGAAGAGAGAAAGCTTTACTTTGGAAACTCCTGAATACCTGGTGTAAATTTAAAGGATTAGTCCTATTAAGGAGATGTTATTCTTATTTTTATTGCCAGTATTTCAAAGCTCATCTAGCTTTTTACTTTGACACGATATATATATATATACACTTACATTGTGCATACATGTATATATGTTTTGTTGTTTGAGGTGTATGTTGGGAAGATAGATTGGCCATAATATATAAACACCTACATTATACACTTACATTGTATATATATGCATGTATGTTTTGTTGTTTCAGGTGTATGTTGGGAAGATAGATTGGCCATAATATACAACTGTATATACGCTTATATTATATTTGTTGTTACAGGTGTATGTTGGGAAGATAGATTGGCCATAATATATAAACACCTACATTATACACTTACATTGTATATATATGCATGTATGTTTTGTTGTTTCAGGTGTATGTTGGGAGGATAGATTGGCCATAATATACAACTGTATATACGCTTACATTATATTTGTTGTTACAGGTGTATGTTGGGAAGATAGATTGGCCATAATATACAACTGTATATACGCTTACATTATATTTGTTGTTACAGGTGTATGTTGGGAAGATAGATTGGCCAGTTACAATGCATCAAATGATGATGATTTGTGGAAGTAATGTTACAAAGGAACTAGGATTTAATCACCAGAGTCACTCTACACCTATAACAGCAAAGTATGCTCACCTGGGAGATATATCTGTGCCTGACGATGATTCCCATGGTGTATCATTATTACTTAAAACTATTGAGGTTCTCTCTGACTATGAAAGAGGATCGTTTCTACCTGTCACTGATGATATGATGGAAGTTATTGAGACAAGGAAGAGAACAAAAAAACATATTTCAAGTTGTGTATTTGATGATTTAAACATTTGCAATGCAAAATTTGACCAGTGTATCTTAAGTGATGATAGACCAAATGGTTGAATTTTCATTTTATGGAATTCATATAGCATAATCATGTACCATACACAATCATTATTTGTTAACTCAAGTTCTGTCCTGATAGAATGTCTTTGAATTATTTTCTTTTTCTTCTTTTAATGTGTATAAGTACAGAACACCTGTAATTTAAAATTCGTAAGATTTATCCCAAAATTATAGTGAATTGTACCTGCTTTAACAAATCATTTTTAGCTCACCTGGCCATCTCATCACTTGTCCTCAGTCGTCAAAAATTTTCTCTGAAACTACCCAGTCATCACTAGGGTATCTAGTTTAAAAATGTGTTTGATAACCCCGCACCAAAATGGTTGGAATGGCTAAAAATAGAACAAATGGGGTATAATACAGTTCAAATACAACCACCAAAACATTTTTGGGATCGTGTATAAATGGTATGATGTCATCCGAAGACTTGATTGGTTTCCAGACAATAATTTTGTTAAAGTGAATGGATCTCTGTGAAATGTTTTAAGAAGGTTTTATTTGCCCCAACTGTTCAGGGTTATATCTCTGCAGTCGTATCAGACTGTGCTCAGCAAAGCATTTTATTGGCTTATATCTCTGAAACTAAAGCATTTAGAGCAAATCCAACTTGGGTTAAAATGGTCATCTGGTTAAGATCTATCTGCCCTGAGATTTTTCAGATGAATCGACTAACCCATTGTTGGGTTGCTGCCCCTGAATTGGTAATATTAACGAAATTTTGCAGTTTTTATACGACCACAAAACTTTTGTTGTCGATTGCATTGTCCTAAGACAATAACTTCAGTACAATAAATAAGTAAAAGAAATCTATGTAATGTATACACAAGTTAAAGAGTAAAACTTAAGGAAGGTTGGGACTGATTTTTGGGGTTATGCTCTTTACAGATTAGGAGTAAGGGTGCCCAAATAAGCATTTTAGTAGTTTCCAGACAGTGTATGAATCTCTATAAAATTATACCACAAGTTTCCATATCACAAAGGGATGGTCCGGATTTTTCGGTAAATGAACAATTAAGAGAATTTTAAAGCAGTGTAAGGGAGGTAATCCAATCACATTTAAAAATAATGTATTTAAATTGGTAATTAGGGTTGCAAGCTCCATGAGCATATTTTGAGGAAAAGATTTTTTTGGGGAAAAGGGGGGAGAGGGGGGGGGGGAATAAGAAATTCATGGAGAGAACAATTTTTTCTCATTTCAGATTTCAGAAAGTAAAAATAAAATTTCTTCAAATATTTGTTTTTTTGGCAAAAAAAGGGGGGGGTGCAACTTGCAACAGCATAATGTATTGTATTAATGCACAGAATTGAAAATAACTTGAATTCATACAACTAGTTCTAAGTTCTTTGACTACAGTTATTTTGTGTTAAAACCTACTTTGTGTCAGATATTTAATTACAATCCAAATTCAGACCTGTTTCAAGTACTAATATGTCCTTTTTTGTCCCAACTGTTCAGGATTGGATCTCTGCAGTCGTATACAGCTGCACTAAGTGAAGCAATTTCTTTGTTATCTTGAATATTATTGTAGATAGAGAAAAATATTATATGTGCAAATGGGGGAGACATCAGAACTCTGTGATTCTATCTGCATTTAACTTCATCAGGAAAAGGGGAATATTTGAAAGCAAAGGATGTATTAGAACCGAAACAATTAAAAAAAACTATTTGACATAAAAAGAACAAACAAATAAATACAAAATTCCATCTTGATAATTTCTCTTTATAACAATTAAAAATAATTATTGCACAAATTATTGCTGTAAATTCAGAATTATTTTCACTTTATTTCACTGTGAAAAATGCAACTGGAAATACGTGAGGATATTGTGATCTCTCATCTTAAATTTGGAGTCATTATTTATAAGTACTGTTTTACCTAAAAAGTTGACTTTGCTTTATTATACAAACTCATCCATTAATATAAACTATAAACAGACTTTACAATTTGATGACAAATAAACACTATTTCCTTTTACAGGCTAGCCAAACTTTTCAGTTTACATTTGAATCTCTTCTTATATATGTTCGTTGTCTCTATTTGAGTTAACCATCTTTTCAGTTCATTTAGTCAATAAATTTTGCATAGATTCCTCTGTAAGTCTTAAAATATGAAATTGTTCAGTTTCAGTCAGATTAATAGCTCCTTTTTGTTTGTAAAAATCGACAGCCACTTTGTTCCACCATCTTACTGCCCATTCCATGCTATTACAGTGAGTATCTAAAAATACCTTAAATAAAAATATAACAAAATATTTGCATCGTTGATGAAAATAAATGGGGAATGTGTTCATGGGACACAAATGACGACCCTGTTTGCAAATAACATCATAAAGGCACTGTAACTACGGACCTGTAAAAGTAACACTACCCAAATGTGTGTCTTTGTCTGCGTTTTGTGGTAATAAGCATTGTATATAAGTTTCATAACATTTGGTGATGGCAAACTTAAGTTAAAGAACGGAAACGATTTTCGATTTGTAATGGGGCATTACTCTGAAATGGTAAAAGTGAAACAACCAAAAATCAAACTTGAATTGTGTTTTGTGGTTATAAGACTTATAAGAAGTGCGGATCCAAAATAATCTGCTCACTCAAAAGGAGAAGGTATGCTGTTTTACCTCAACCAGTCCGTTCTTTGGATCTACAAATGAGAGATTTCTTACATTAGTTGTCAGTCTGCATGTGATCATGCTTTACAGAGATCGTCACTATCAAATTCGTAAAACATCATGAACATTGTCTAGCTCAAAAAACCCAGAGATTAAATGTGATTTTTTTTTATTGAAACACTTTTGTCAAGACCGAATGGACAAGACTGTTACCGAAAATTTAAAAGGACAAGGTACACCATTGGTAATATGAGCAAGAGCAACACGAATCCCTTTTAACCAAAACCAGGGGTAATCTCAGAAAGAGTACACAGAACCTGCATGCACATGGGACACCCGTTGTGTTGTTCTGTGATGTAAGAAAAGATTCAATTATCCGTCTCATTAGAGGAAAAGAGGTCGGGATTGAGGTTGCGAAATTGGAATTCTAGCTACGAATATTGTAAAAACATATCTAAGTTGACATGTCGAATTACCTTGGCAGCAGACTTTAATAACTCAGTACCTATTCCTTTATTTCTATGTTCAGGTTTCACATAAAAGTCCTCCATAAACGCCTTTTTACCGACCCAAGGGGAATACGTAAAGTAATATAACAAATATCCAACCATGTCTGAAATGAGAAATGCATCACGATTTATAATTGTAGTGTACTACAATTTAACTATTCTCCATTTATTTTTTTTTTGCTATGTTTTTCATATAAAACTTGTTCTTTTATATTGCGAGGTTATTTCTGGTCCTAATCGAGTAATATTTTTCATACTGTCAATTGTGTCTGTTTTGTTCACGCATCGGTAACAATATAATGGAATTTGATGTAACTGTCATACAAGTGAGAGGTTTAGCGCTATAAAACCAGGTTCAATCCACCATTTTCAACATTTGAAAATGCCTGCACCAAGTCAGTAATATGACAGTTGTTGTTCATTCGTTTGATTTGTTTTATAATTTGTTTAGAGATTTTCCGTTTTTAATTTTCCTGGGAGTTCAGTATTTTTGTGATTTTACTCCCCCCCCCCCCCCCCCCACCACAGGTTTATGTATTTTGTTAGATATTCCCAATTTCATATAAACATCACTTTTATTCCTTTTTGCGATGTATTTCAACTAAATACTTTGTAAGCATATATTTTACATAATCACATTTGGAGAGAGAAAAAAAAACAAATACATAATAATTGCATAACACTGTACATACCTTTATTCACTTCAGCAACCAGACAATGAAATAAACTGTGTTTACCAAACCCGTCTCTTCGGAGAGCTTGAAAAAAAATACACCAATTCAAATGAAGCAATACACGTGTTTGAGAGAAAGAATCTCGTACCAAAACTTGGACATATCGAATTTACAAAGAATTTCAAATCCGATATACTACACTTTACAAAACCTTCACTTTTTGAACTACTTGAGAACCACTTAAAAGGATCAATATTTTAGACTTATTTTTCTCCATTGTTGAAGCATATGATAATAAGAATATAACATGACTGTCATTTTTCATATCATGTATTATCAGTCCTAATTAAATACCATCCCTCGAGCCTTCAGCTTTTGGCCTGATATTGAATCTTTGACTGATAAAACAATGAATTTCCATATATTTTTCAGTAAGAAAGACGTAAGAAAACCACATGCACAACCAACACGCTAACAACTTGAATATAAAAGCATACTTACTGTCAGCTTTGATTTTCACTTCATCTTCACGCTTAACATGGACAGCTAGTTCCTACAATATATAAAACTAAAGTGAGGCTCTTTTATATAGATATAGATAGATGCGATATGAGTGCCAATGAGACACCTCTCCATCCAAAGGCTCTTTTATATAGATATAGATAGATGCGGTATGAGTGCCAATGAGACACCTTTCCATCCAAAGGCTCTTTTATATAGATATAGATAGATGCGATATGAGTGCCAATGAGACACCTCTCCATCTAAAGGCTCTTTTATATAGATATAGATAGATGCAGTATGAGTGCCTATGAGACACCTCTCCATCCAAAGGCTCGTTTATATAGATATAGATAGACGCCGTATGAGTGCCTATGAGACACCTCTCCATCCAAGTAACAATTCATAAAGTAAACGACATTTCGATCAAGGTACGGCCTTCAACACGGAGCCTTGGCTCACACCGAACAGCAAGCTATAAAGGGTCTCAACATTACTAGTGTAAAAGTATTCAAACGGGAAACCCAGGGTCTAATCTATATAAAAACCTGAAACGAGAAACACGCATGAACTACAAAAACAGACAACTACTGTACATCAGATTCGTTTCGGGTTAAAAGATATACTATCTAGTAATACGGATACAAGAAGATGCAGGTCATTCGTCAATGAGACAGCAACCCAACATTCCCAATGAAAATAAATACGTGGCAGCATATGCATTGTTTTACTATTACAGTAATTTGGCAACCAATATGTCTCTTATCTATAGAAACGTCGCACGCTACTGGTGTTACTTTGGTGAAATCGCGGACAAGACACATTCATCTTGTTAATTTTTAAACATAAACAATGATATTATGAAGTGTTGTATATCATTTTAAAGCTTTTAAACTCTTCTTTCATGATATCACAATTTTGTATATGTAACAGACCATTTTCATTCATAAAAACTCAATAAAACCTTTATTTTGCAATATGATTTCCTTGTCCCGCGTTACACTTTTAGTTTTGTGAAATTCTGAATACCGTAAAAAACATATAATCTTTTTTACCAATCGATATAAAAGTTTGTCTAGAACAAGCAATTTATAAGTGGGCGATGACGTACTGTCGATTTTTCTCTCTCGAAAGGACGGAAATATAAGAAAAAGGGATCAAGATGATACAAATTATGTGTCCCATGCAAAAAAGGTTGCCGTAATTTTTCAAAAATTGTCCTAAAAAGGGAATTCCAGAGCAATCCCCATGTCGAAAGTAAATAATTCTTATACTAGTAATTTGTACAAAGATCACACTTTCACCTCATGCAATAATCAGGAAATTTTAAAACAAATTCTTTTTATTCGAGTTGATTAGCAATGTCCGACATTTTGTCCCCTTCAAACCAAATTAAACGTAGGGTTGCGTTTTCTGTGTTTTCATGATGTTTATTTAATACAGTGCCATACGCTACACATTTTTTTTTTATAATGGATAAAAGTACAAACATTTATCTCTATTTTAGTATTAAATTCCCATAAATTAAATCTAATATACAAAATATCAGATAAAACTAAAATGTCCGATACAATGTCCCCACATACGATTTTGACGTTATTTTTAATCAAATATGCCTCCAACGTTCCGTCTAATTGTCATGATTGCAGTTTTCACAGACGATTTGGAATACGACTATTTTATTTTGTTGCTTAATAAGAAAACTTTAAAATTAACTTTTTATTTTGAAGCTCTACCGATTCACAAAGAAGGCCGGGTGGGGAGACTCGGAGATTTCCTCGTGGAACTGAAGTGTTTTCCGGACAATAATGTCGGATCCGCTAGAATACAAATTAATAGAAAAAACAGCTATAATAATCGTTCCCGCTAATTCCCTTGCATATATTCAAGTTGTGCAGAACTGCCATGCTAGATATGCCGCAGTCCCTTTGCCTTGACATTCTGTAGTGCAAAAATGAATGCATTTGCAGTGCAAAGTTTATCCATAAAAACAGAAATCGATTGCCCGTATAATTAAAATGTATATAATTAAATGGTTTTAATTCAACTTACTTTTTTATTTTTAATTTGTTAATAAAACTAAAGGTTAACATCTTTTATCTAAGAATAAAGTTCCTTCTTAGGAAAAAAAATCAATCCTTTAAAATTTATTGTAAAAAGCCATCTGAACAACATGCATTCCAATATTTTTATTTTGTCTTACGTCTTTGAGTGTGTAACGTTAGGTGACACCAGTATCGTGCGACGTTTCATAGGTTTTATATAATCATAGGGACGTAATTAACAGATACAATTTATTTACATGTTGTGATCTAATGTGCTATCTCTTATAGTCTATCTATATCCGTGCACGCACTGAAAAACATCACGGATATAGACATTATCCTGCAAATTGCTTTTTTTTTTTTTTTTAACACTTGAATATAAATTTATTGCACTAAAGCTGTTAACAATAACCTTACCGCTACAGCTTTAACTGTAAGGTACCCTGACATAGTTAGTATCTATAAGAACAGGGTTTCATATAGAAACGTATTTTTTTTCTTAAATTTTATATTAGTATATTAAAATTAAATACAATGTTCAATAATAATGTAATACAATTCAGTACCCTGATCTGAAATAAATGATATATTTTCCTTCTATACATGTAATCAAATTAAATAACGCCTATTTAATACTCTTATCCGAAATTGAAAGTTTGGTGTCAATTATCTCGTTTAAAAATTACATGATTAAAGAGTGTGTGACATCGATTTTCCTGCCTTGTTTAAAGGTGAGAGAGAGCATGCTTTTTAATGGATTTATGTTGAATTAGGCTACTTTACTTCTTTTTTATTTGGATTTTAAACATTTAGGTGAGTCTTTTCTTTATTTTTATTTATTTAGTTAAAGTGTTTTAGAAATATCTTCTTTAAGAGTGTTTTATTTTGGAGAAATTAAAGTTTGAAGCACTTGGACTGTAGTATATTCTTGTAGATTGTAGGATCTTAAGTATTCGTCCAGTTCAAATTTAAACAGATTGAATACATTAGTAGATTTATTTCTTTGATCGGATACATAGTATGATTTGTAGATAGCAAATCCTATAAGTGTCAGAATTATATTGAATCCGATATACTCATTATCTGTTATTTTGTAGCCTATTACAATGTCTTTTAAGTTAATGTTTTTGTTAAAATTCATTTGAGATAAGATTTTATTAATGATTTCCCAAAATTCTTTTAGAAATTTACATTCGATAAAAAAGTGTTGATACGTGTCTTTGAGTTGACAAAGTTGACAAAACGGACTAGTTACGATTTTCCATTTATAGAGATTTTCTCTATTCGGTAAAATGCAAGTTATTAGTTTCCATCTAAACATTTTAAGTTTATTAAGTTTTAAATGTTGGTGTATAAACTTAAACATATATTTGGTAAAGTCATAATTTATTTCTAATTCATTTTTCCATTTATTTATGCCAATGTTTGGAGAATTTTTTTTTTGAACGAGCAATTGATACACGTTTTTGTTGCTTAAATTTTCAATGTTAATGTTTTCTTTGTTTATATTGATAAATAATCTGTTAAAATTTACTTTTGATTTGATGGATTCTTCTGTAGCTAAAATTTTTAGCCATGAGGTTGGAATTGAGTTTTTTACTTTTGAAATTTCTGCTATCCAATTTTTAGTGTTTCGCAGTTTTCTAAATATTTTATCTTGGGCAATTTTTCCATTATCGTCAATAATATCGTTAATGTAAATAAAATCACTGTGTATCCAGTTATGCATAATAAGCGGCTTGTTTTGAAATTTTATAAATTTATTACCCCAGATAACTTGCTTTCTTATTTCGACAAAGTTTTTCAATTCTGTGATGTTCGTTTCATGAAATAAAATCCAACTTTTTATTATTTCTAAGTAAAATTCTGGAATGTCCTTAGTTATGTAATCTAGTTTTTTTAAAGTTTGGTTGTTTAAATTCATTCTAAAAATGAGGAAATTAGAACCTAATTTCCTTAAAATAATTTTGGTATCAATGTCCAATTTTCTTGTTTTGCCTGTAGCAATCTAGAGACCCATCTTATTTGAAGAGAGGAGAAATTGCTTTTTATGTCGGTCATTTTAAGCCCTCCCTGGTTATAATCTGCTACCAAAGTATGTCTTTTAACTTTGTCTTTCTTATTGTTCCATATGAAACCAAAAATTTCTCTTTCTATATCAACTATTTTTGAGTTACTTAAAGCTGTAACATTTGCTAAAAAAGTAAATTGTGGTATAATGAGAGTTTTAACTATTAGAATTTTGCCTAAAATGGTTAAGTTTCTTTTTTTCCACGATGTTATCAGGTTTCGACTCTTTTCAAATCTAGTATCCCAATTTAATTTTTCACAATCTTTTTTATTAATGCCGAAATATATACCTAGCACTTTTACAGGTTTGTCCGTGAATTTAATTTCATCTACTTTATCTCTACAATGCTTTAGTTTACCAATCCAAATTCCTTCCGTTTTATTTTTGTTTAGTTGTAATCCAGAAAAAGTTCCAAAAATTTCGATTATATTTAATGCTGTTCGGATTTCTTCTTTAGATTTTAGGAAAAGAGTTGTATCATCAGCCACTTGCGTGATTTTTAAGCAATGTGTTTTACTATCAATTTTTAATTCTATGCCTCTTATATTTTTGTTTTGCCTTAGTTGGTTAGCCATTATTTCTACTGACATTACGAAAAGTATAGAAGAGCACGGGCATCCCTGTCGGATACCTCTTAGGGGTCTAAAGGGGGCAGATATCCAACCGTTATTAAATATAGAACTATCTATATTTGTATACAAGGTTTTTATCCAGTTTATGAAGGGTTTATTAAAACCAAAATATTCTAAAGTATGATACATAAAATTCCATTCTAATGTGTCGAAAGCTTTCGAAAAATCTATGAATAAAATTGCTCCTTCTATATTAAACTTATCTGCGTAATCTATAACATCTTGTATTTGGCGTAAATTAAAACCTATAAATCGGTTCTTTATGTAACCGGTTTGATCTGCATTAATGATTAAATTTAAGATTTTTTTTATTCTTAAAGCTAGAGTGTATGAAAGTATTTTGTAATCACTATTTAATAATGATATTGGTCTATAATTTGCAAGTTCTAAAGGATCATTTTTTTTATAAATTAGATTCAGTAAACTTTGTCTTTGCGTAAATGGCAGATGTTTATTTTCAAAGCTAAAATTAAAAATTTGTACAAGCATCGGTCCGAGAAGTTCCCAAAACTTTTTATAAAAGTTTATACTTATTCCGTCCATACCAGGACTTTTGTTTATCTTTAGATTATTGACTGCAATGGTTAATTCTTCTAGAGTTACATTTCCATCACAAGACTTACTTTCTTCTTCTGACAGTTTATAATTACGCTTTGTTTCAGAAATGTATTTTTTAACATCTATATCCGGTTTTTGTTTAGTGTCGTATAGATTAGCATAAAAATCTCTTTCAAGCTTTAATATTTCATCTTGATCTGTTACTATTACACCCTTATCGTTTTTTAGTTTAAGTATTGTCTTTTTCGTTTGTTTAGATTTTTCAAGACCTAGGAAATATGCATTATTTTTTTCTCCCTTTTCTACCCACTCTTGTCTTGATCTTATTTGAGCTCCTTTTGCTTTGTATTCATATTGATTTTCTAGCTCTTTCTCTAAAGTGGATATTTTTTCTTTAATAAAATCATTATCTTCATTATTAGATTTTTCATATAATATTTTTAATTGTAGTTCTAAATTACGCGTTACATTTTTTCTTAGTTTAGCTTTACTTTTACTATACTGAATACTGTATTCCTTTATTTCCAACTTGAGGGAGTCCCACAGAAGTCTAGGATCTATTTCATTTTTTCGTATCTCATTACTTTGTTTTTGTATAATTTGATTTATTTTGTCTTCGTATTCTTGCTCGTCGAGAATACCGTTGTTAATTTTCCAGTATCCCGGGCCTCTTGTTTCAGATGATACAGATTGTAATTGTATTGATACTGCTTGGTGATCAGTACTTTTAATAAGAATAGGCCTAATATCACATGACTTTACGTTTAACACAAAGTCTTTTTTAACAAGGAACATGTCAATTCTACTAGACTGGACTGGATTTTTACGTCTCCATGTATATTGGATCTTTTGAGGGTTAACGTATCTCCATATATCTATGAGATCATTTGATTTAATTAAATTTTTTAGGCTATTAACTGGTTTACTTACTTTTTTACGAATATTTGAGCTTTTCCTATCTTCATTTTTAAGGGCATCGTTCATGTCTCCTCCTAAAATTATTGTACCTATTGCGTTTTTGTTTAAAAAGTCATTTAATTTTTTATAGAAGCTATTTCGTTCAGATTCTATATTTGGGGCATATATGTTTATAAGAGAATATATTATATTTTCAAATTCAATATTTATCATAATTATTCGACCTTCTAAATCTTTATGCTCGTCTATTAATTTATAGTCTAGTTTGTTATTAATTAATATTGCGACTCCTCTGCTGGAAGTCGTTCCGTGACTATAGTAACAAGAATGATCTGATTCTATTGTAAGAGCATTTTCTAGGGATGTATTGAAATGAGTTTCTTGAATAAAAGTTATTTTACATTTCTGATTTTTTATCCATTGATAAAATCTCAATCTCTTTTGTTTATCTCGAAGTCCTTTAACATTTGCTGTACAAATGTGTAGGTTATTTAGCATATTTTGATTAAAAGTTGTTCGATTTGTTTAATACCTTTACTTAGTGAACGTACATCACGTTTTATTGGCATTTTTAAGGTAAACTTTATTTCTCCTAGTTTTGATCGTATTTTTTTAACGTGGGAGTTACCTGTGAAAATAATTATGTTAACCAATTTTCTTTTTTGTAATTGGATTATAACAATATTGTTATAGTCTGTTTCAATATTGTGTTTTGACCGATATTTAGATGTTAATTTTGAAACAGCATATAAAACATACTCATACACAATTACTATATATATGAAATATATAAAACACAATGTATACAAAACTATAATAACTGAAATTACAAAATAATACATGTTTTGCTGATTACAAACTAGAACAAATGTATGGTTTTGACAGTGAAAAAATGATAATCTCTTTCTAGTTTTCCAATTTCGTAATGTGTAAATTATGTCAAATCTATGATATTCTAGTAAAGTACTGCTTTTTTTTTATGTTTTGTTTTCCGTAACATTTTGACAGTGTTTATTTAATTTTTTCTTAATATTTTCCTTTTTTCTATTTTCAGTTACCTTATATGATTTACGGTGTTCAGATGTTCTAAGAAGAGATGTTAATATGGTAGGTAAATCTTTTCTTTTGATTTGATATTTTTGAGTACTTCTACTATAGATAGAAGTTCTAATCCTAAAAGGTTTTAAATAGAAATCATACAGTTTAACTTTTCTAATAAGATTGTTTTTATATGTATCATTTTTTGTTTTTGGTATTATCAAAGATACTTCTGTCAGTAGTAACATTGACATGAATATTATGTATGTTATAATACAATGTTTGTAAAGTTTCACTTTTCTTTTTTTTATATTTACTCTTGTAACATTTGTTTTTGAATCTTTCTTCCATTCAAATATCTTCATATAATTACTTAATACACACACACATAAATACAATAGACAAGACAAATAGACATACATGGGTTTTTTTTTTGTTTTTTTTTTTCTTGTTATATATAAAATGTTCTATAATTTACAGATGTACGGATTGTCTTTTCCCATCTGGTTGATTTGGAGTAGGTGGGGTTCTCTCCTTCGCTGTTTTTGTTTTATTGTTTGGGGTTAAAAATTTCGAAATGTCAGGTTGAGTTGATGAAGAATTTTTATTCACTTCAGTATTATCTGCTGATTTTGATGCCTGGTGTTTAGAAGAGTCACACTTTTTTTCTTCCTTTTTTGCAGACTTGTTAGCAGCTTTTCTTGTTTTTCTTTTTTTTTGTTATTTCCTGGTGTTATTTCTTTGTTCAGTGACATAGAATGAGCCAGACTATCATCATCATCTCCTTCTGTTAATTCAGATTGTTCATCAGTTTCTTCTATTTTGTCATTTTCTATGGGAGTTTCATTTTGTTGACTTTCTTCATACTTTGAATTTACTTCATCAATATCTATTGTTGTTTCCTGCTGCTCTCCTTCTTGGGGTTCAGGTTGGTTTCCACTTTTCTTTTTTATAAAGATAGGGCACTCAAGCATTTTATGGCCATTTTGATTGCATAATCTGCATTTCCATTCATTTGGACAGTTATGTATATTATGTCCTTTCAGTTGGCATTTGTTACATAAGAACATGTCTGTATCTTTCAGTTGACCAAAGTGATATACTCTTGCTGTGTATTTTCCTATTGTAAGGAACCTTGCCAGTGGTGTGTCAAACTTTTTGCATACCACTAATCTGTCACCTGTCCAGCATTGGGTAACCAAGTTGTCAACTCTGAGTCTTTCTCTGTTTATACTCATGACTTCTATGTTTTTTTGTCTTAATTCTCTGTCAATTTAACCGTCATCTGCTGATAGTGGGATGTTTTTTACTCTTATTGTTGTTGTTAATAACTCATCCTTTTGATAGTAAGGGTTTTGAGAATGCAGGGGTATCGTCTTGTTTCTTAGGGTGATACCTTCTGTTAGCAGCAACATTCTGTCTTCTTCATTGTCTAAATATATTCTCCACATTTGTTTTATTCTTTGTATGCCTCTTACAAATTGCGGTTTAATCTTGTGTTCAAGTGCTTTGTAGATTTCAACATGTGTTATCCAAAGTTCTTTTGGTGGAGATTTGTTACTAAAGAAGTCGGATTCTTTAATGAAGATTGGTTTGACTCCTGTAAGCTTTGGTTTAGGATCACTGTAGGCCTGATAATTTGCACTATGATATTTGACAACATTGGAGAAAGATGGCGCCGAAATGTTTTCACTACCACCGGACGAAGATATGTCAATTTCTGGTTGTTTACTATCTAAATCTTGCTTGTTGTTCTCAATTTGCTGTTCTGGTGTCATTGTTTGATTGTTAGACATTGTTTTAAAGACTTACTCTTCTATAAATATACACTTTTTATGATTTTTTCATCAGAGCTATTCACCATTAGACCTTGGTTAAAGGGCGATAATTCTATCCTGCAAATTGCTGCTGGCCCAAGACCACAATATAGTTCCCCTTAATTATAGTGTATTTTTTCTTTATCTTTTTTCTTTCCCTTTCTCATTCATTTCTTAGCTTTTCTGGGGTGGAAATGAAAGAAGAGAGCTGAAATAAACTTTTGGATGTTTTATTTTAACTGATTTTAACAAGGAAAGAGTGATTAGGCCAGGTGCAAAAAGGTTATATTTACACTTTTCGGAACATCTCTTGACTTGCCTATAGGGGTATGGATGTGTATTGGCTAAATTTGTATGTTGGGTGAAAGCAATCTTTCTGAATTTTGGATATATTTTTGGA